>NC_060179.1:37432354-38032354 GCF_021184085.1 Oncorhynchus gorbuscha
TCACCGTCCTATTAGCCACTACCGATCCCTTTTCGGTTATCTGTTGGTTTTGTCTGATTGTTTTCACCTGTGTGTTAGTTAATTAGTATCTGTATATAATGTAGGTTGTCCCGCCCTTGTTTTGTGCGGGATTGTTTGTTTTTTACATTTTGGTTCGGCTGTTGGTGTTTTGTGTTTTATTTCTCCGGTTTGTCTGGTTATTTCCTGTTTTGGTTATTTTTCACCTTGTTTGTATTTTTGGGTTGTCCGTGTTTATTATTGTTCACCGGAGAATAAACCTTTATTCATTATTTGCTCTCTGCGCCTGATTCCACCCACCTTGACTAGTCGTTACAGAATCCCGCACCTCCCATGGAATCAGCAGGAGCAGCAGCGTCTCCTCTCCCATCGATGGAGGAGAGGGTCCTACATCATACCAGCATGATTCACCGGATTGGTTCTGCTATGGACCAAATGATGGAGAGAATGGATCGATGGGAGAGGAGTGGCCTCCCCACCTCATCTCTAGCAACCCCTTCTCCAGCACCTCCTGTTTCTGCGACCACATCTGGCTCTGGGGCTCTTCGGCTGACACTCCCACGGGAGTTTGACAGATCGGCGGCTGGGTGCCAGGGTTTCCTCCTTCAACTGGAATTATACCTGGCTACCGTGCGTCCTGCTCCCTCTGGAGAGGAGAGCGTGCTCGCCCTCGTCTCCTGCTTGACTGGGCGAGCCCTCGAGTGGGTCAACGCTGTGTGGAATGGTCCGGACTCGGCTAAGGATAATTACCCAGAGTTCACCCGCCGATTCCGAGCTGTTTTTGACCATCCACTCGAGGGTCGGGCGGCGGGTGAACGGCTGTTTCACCTGCGTCAGGAGATGAGGAGCGTACAGGATTTTGCCCTAGAGTTTAGGACGTCGGCAGCAGGAGCAGGATGGAACGACAGGACCTTGATTGATCATTTTAGATGTAGTCTCAGGGAGGACATCCGCAGGGAGCTGGCATGTCGGGACACCACATATTCACTGGATGGACTTATCGATCTAGCTATCCGTCTCGACAACCTGCTGGCTGCTCGCGGTCGTTTCGGATCAGGACCTGTCGTTTCCAATCCCCAGCCCCCCTGATCCTATCCCTATGGAATTAGGAGGTACGGCTTCTAGGGGGACCGAAGGAGGAGTGTCCTTCTGCACCAGTTGTGGTCGACGAGGGCACACGTCCGACCGGTGCTGGAGGAACTCTTCTAGGAGTCGGGAGAACAGGCAGAACACCCCTCGATCACCCGAGGTGAGTAAGCACCAAACTCATTCAGAGCCTCCTGTCGGTCATGTGTTTGTATTGATTTCTTTCCCTGGGTTTTCCCCCTCTCTACAGCATAAAGCGCTAGTCGATTCAGGCGCAGCTGGGAATTTTATGGATCGTGGGCTTGCATTAAGCCTAGGGATTCCCCTGGTGTCGTTATATCAACCTTTCCCCGTGCACTCCTTAGATAGCCGACCATTAGGGTCAGGAGTAATTAGGAAGGCTACGGTGCCGCTGGACATGGTAACGCAGGGTGATCATAAGGAGCAGATTAGCCTGTTCCTTATAGATTCACCTGCGTTTCCAGTGGTGTTGGGGGTTCCCTGGTTAGCTCAACACAGCCCGGTGATTTTCTGGCGACAGGGGGTTCTTTAGGGGTGGTCAGAGGAGTGTTCAGGTAGGTGTATAGGATTTGCCGTTGGTGCGACTACAGTGGAGAGTCCAGACCAAGTTTCCACCGTGCGCATTCCCTCTGAATATGCCGATTTGGCTATCGCCTTCAGTAAAGGGAGGGCGACCAAATTACCACCTCATCGTCGAGAGGACTGCGCGATAAACCTTCTGGAAAACGCTGCACTTCCTAGGAGTCACGTTTATCCATTGTCCCAGGAGGAGACAGTTGCGATGGAAACATATGTTTCCGAATCGCTGGGACAGGGGTACATTCAGCCCTCCATATCACCCGTTTCCTCAAGCTTCTTTTTTTGTGAAGAAGAAGGATGGAGGTCTGCATCCGTGTATTGATTATAGAGGTTTAAATTCAATTACAGTGGGGTTTAGTTACCCACTACCTCTCATCACTACGGCAATGGAATCATTTCACGGGGCGCAATTCTTCACAAAACTGGACCTGAGGAGCGTGTATAATCTGGTACGTATCCGGGGAGGAGATGAGTGGAAAACCGCATTTAGTACTACTTCTGGTCATTATGAGTACCGCGTCATGCCATACGGTTTGAAGAATGCTCCAGCCGTTTTCCAATCCTTCGTAGATGAGATTCTCCGAGACCTGCTCGGTCAGGGAGTGGTAGTGTACATTGATGACATCTTGATCTATTCTGCCACACGCGCGGAGCATGTGTCTCTGGTGCGTAAGGTACTTGGGCGACTACTGGAGCATGACCTGTATTGCAAGGCGGAGAAATGTGAGTTTTTCAAACAGTCCGTTTCCTTCCTGGGGTATCGTATTTCCACCTCCGGGGTGGTAATGGAGGATGATCGCGTTACAGCCGTGCGTAATTGGCCGACTCCGACCACGGTGAAAGAAGTGCAGCGGTTTTTAGGGTTTGCCAATTACTACCGGAGGTTTATCCGGGGTTTTGGTCAGGTGGCGGCTCCCATCACCTCACTGCTGAAGGGAGGACCGGTGCGCTTGCGCTGGTCAGCAGAGGCGGGCAGGGCTTTCAGTCGTCTGAAGGAGCTGTTCACCAATGCGCCCGTGTTGGCGCATCCGGATTCCTCTTTAGCGTTCATAGTGGAGGTGGATGCGTCCGAGGCTGGGGTTGGAGCCGTACTGTCCCAACGCTCGGGCGTGCCATCCAAACTCCGCCCCTGTGCTTTCTTTTCGAGCAAACTCAGCCCAGCGGAGCGAAACTATGATGTGGGGGACCGGGAGTTGTTAGCTGTAGTCAAGGCTCTGAAGGTGTGGAGACATTGGCTTGAGGGGGCTAAATACCCTTTTCTCATCTGGACTGACCATCGTAATCTCAAGTACATCCGGGAGGCTAAGAGACTAAATTCACGTCAGGCTAGATGGGCCATGTTTTTTACTAGATTCCAGTTTACCCTCACATATCGGCCAGGCTCCCAAAACACCAAAGCTGACGCACTGTCTCGCCTCTATGATACAGAGGAACGGTCAGTAGAGCCAACTCCCATCATTCCACCGTCATGTCTTGTGGCACCGGTGGTATGGGAGGTAGATGCTGAGTTAGAGAGGGCCTCACGGTCAGAGCCGGCTCCTCCTAACTGTCCAGTAGGGACCAAGTATGTGCCAAGGGTGGTCCGGGACAAGCTAATTAGGTGGGCTCATATTCTTCCCTCCTCGGGTCATCCTGGTATCAAGAGGACAGTGCAGAGTCTGAGAGGGAAATACTGGTGGCCCACACTGGATAAAGACGTGAGATTTTATGTCTCCTCCTGCTCAGTGTGTGCTCAGAGCAAGGCTCCTCGGCACCTACCTAGAGGGAAATTACAACCCCCCCCCCCCGTTCCACAACGGCCGTGGACACATCGGATTTTCTTACCAACCTTCCCCCGTCCCAGGGAAGTACTACGATCCTGGTCGTTGTGGATCGGTTTTCTAAGTCCTGTCGTCTTATTCCGTTGCCCGGTCTTCCTACGGCCCTGCAGACTGCTGAGGCTTTGTTTACCCATGTCTTCCGGCAGTATGGGGTGCCTGAGGACATAGTCTCTGATCGGGGTCCCCAATTCACGTCCAGAGTGTGGAGGGCGTTTATGTAGAGACTGGGGGTCTCGGTTAGCTTAACCTCAGGTTTCCACCCCGAGAGTAATGGGCAGGTGGAGCGCGTTAACCAGGATGTGGGCAGATTTCTGCGGTCCTACTGTCGGGACCGGCCTGGTGAGTGGGCAAGGTATGTTCCATGGGCCGAACTAGCCCAGAACTCCTTACGCCACTCCTCTACTAACTTGTCTCCTTTTGAGTGTGTGTTAGGTTACCAGCCGGTCCTGGCTCCATGGCATCAGAGTCAGACCGAGGCTCCTGCGGTGGAGGAATGGGTACAGCGCTCCAAGGACACCTGGAAAGCCGTTCAGGACTCATTACGGTTAGCAGGAGAACGGCAGAAGAGGAGCGCTGACCAGCACCGCAGTGAGACCCCCGTGTTTGCACCGGGGGACAGGGTCTGGCTCTCGACCCGAAACCTGTCCCTCCGCCTGCCCTGTCGGAAGCTGGGGCCGCAGTGTGTGGGGCCGTTCAAAGTCCTGAGGAGAATAAATGAGGTGTGTTATAGGTTACAACTTCCTAGCTATTGTCTCTCCTCAGGCCGGTGGTGGCTGGTCCCCTGCAAGAAGGTGAGGTGTCTGAGGTCCCTCCACCCCATCTGGACATCGATGGGCCCCCGGCGTATACTGTTCGAGGCATTTTGGATTCTAGACGTCGGGTGGGGGGCCTACAGTACCTCGTGGACTGGGAGGGGTACGGTCCGGAGGAGAGATGCTGGGTTCCGGTGAGGGACATTTTGGACCCTTCTCTCCTGATAGATTTCCACCGCCTCCACCCGGATCGCCCAGCACCTCGTCCTCCGGGTCGTCCTCGAGGACGGTGGCGGCGCGCTGCGGGAGCCGCGCGTCAGGGGGGGAGTACTGTCACAACTTCCGCCGAGGTTGGCTCTCCTGCCCGTTCGGGCTGTGCTCGGCGGTCGTCGTCACCGTCCTATTAGCCACTACCGATCCCTTTTCGGTTATCGGTTGGTTTTGTCTGATTGTTTTCACCTGTGTGTTAGTTAATTAGTATCTGTATATAATGTAGGTTGTCCCGCCCTTGTTTTGTGCGGGATTGTTTGTTCTTTACATTTCGTTTCGGGTGTTGGTGTTTTGTGTTTTATTTCTCCGGTTTGTCTGGTTATTTCCTGTTTTGGTTATTTTTCACCCTGTTTGTATTTTTGGGTTGTCCGTGTTTATTATTGTTCACCGGAGAATAAACCTTTATTCATTATTTGCTCTCTGCGCCTGATTCCACCCACCTTGACTAGTCGTTACAAATTGTCATATTATTATTGTTACTAAGTACTGATTGTTTGTTTTTCAATTTGACATGCACATGCACCTACCCCAATGCCCATGCATTAATTACATTAGCATAGGAGAGGAAGAGTGGTTGGAGTGTGTGTTGAAAGGCTCTATATCCAACGTATTATTCTATAATTTTGTGTAGAATGTGTTGTGTCCCCTTTGCCACCCCTTACATCCCCTTGATCTCACCCAAAACTTTATTCTCAACAATTGTGTGCCCTTACTGGTGGCAATTCCCAACATGACACTTTAATTCATACAAAGGGATCTATATTCTGGGGGAAACCTGTGGTACGTTGCACTTTGAACGAGATACAAATCCATACTGGATTATCATGAGAGAGTAAAAATGTCACACATTCAGAGATTCATTTTCTTTAAACAATGTCCCCTCTCCCCTCCTAGCACTCCCAACCCTGAATGACTTCTCCCCATTGTGTTACGTGAATTCTATGAATCTTTTCTTTGATGGTATAATGCTGCAGCGGGCGAGGCACTGTATGTGTCCCAAATGGCATCCTATTTACTATAGTGCACTACGTTTGACACTATCACAGCTGACTGCTTAAGCCCTACATGCAATAATTTTCATGATCAGCCTCTGAGAGCAGCCTGATTAGAGTTCAGTGAACTAAAGAGTAAAAGGATGAATGGAGAAAATCTATATTTATCATAAAGCTTTTTTATTAATTTTTGTATTTGGAATTTATTTCATGCCAGTCGAAATGTAATCATTGGGCAATTTGCGAGCATGGATTGCGAAGAAGAGGAAATATAGGCTCTTGATTGCATAAAATGTTATGTAGAGTTATCTGATTTCAGAAAATTTGTGTTTCATTTAAATGTTTTCTTGGTAGGTGTCAATGAATTTAGAGTATCATTATAACAATCTACACCACCAGAAATCACATACTATAAGAGACGAAATCAAGATCACAATTTATTTGGATAGTTCCTGTTGATAAGCAACTGCTTGCTGAGGTTACAATTAGGGTTAGGTTTAGAATAAGGGTTTCTATAAACCCTCTATTTGGGACTATCCAAATAAAGTGTTCACAAAATCAATAACTGAAAATGCAGTCATCTGTGTTTTAAATATTATCAACTTCCAACTATTTGAGTAATCTCTGTAGGAAAGATTCATACAGACATGGAAGTTGTGTTGAAATCAGATAATGTTCACTAGGTAGTAGTGGGAAATGGGTTGCCGAAATTTCAAGAGATTTCCGACCCAAACCGATTATATTTTCCAGCGATAAATAATAACGAGAAAACTTTAAATTATTTATATAAACAGCGGGATGTGAAATGGAACTGTTAAATGATATGCAATCTTTAAATATCCCTGCTCTGCTCTCTTCACGAGTATGTGTGTGAACTGTAGGTCTATTTCATCATAAATGCAAAGCAGTGCGTGCAATGGGTTCTCCTACCATGCCATTGCAACTTCAAAACACTCTCCTGCAACTCGCCTCACCCCAAAAAAAGTATTATTTACCTCAAATCTGAAATCCACAATAGAAGCTAGCCTGAAGCTAACCAGGAGGTAACCAGAGGCTAATCAGGAGCTAGCCAGAAGCTAGCCAGGAGCTAACCAGGAGCTAGCCAGAAGCTAGCCAGTTTACTGGCTAACGTTAGTATTTAGCTAACCACGGTTGATGGTCATCGGCTATCCTTTAGCTCGAAAAGCTATCGCCAGTTTTGTACAACACAACTCAGACCAGAATATACCGGACCTATCTTTCTCTCCATATCCCCGGATTTCAACCAAAAGCTCTGAACATTTACGACTGGATCTCGCAGCTAGCTAGCTGCTATCCTTGTGACTATTGGCTTACGTCGGTCCCGGAGTAAACTTCAATTATTCCGGAGCTTGCCAGCTGAAGAGTTCCATCAACCACTCCTGGGCCACACTTACTTATCCGGACCCGTTTTACTGCCGATGCGGAGCTTCACCGGGCCTTCACGACTGTACTACCGACGTTATCTGCACGAGGGAGTTATTCAACTGGCTCCTCCATCGCGAAGTTACCTGAACGGCCATCTGCAGCCCGCTAATCGTAGCTGTCTTCTCGGCTGCTATCTGAATAGGTCTGTCAGACAAGACTACAACTATATATATTTTGCCAATTGGATTGATCCCCTATACTACACCGAACCCCACTAATCTACAAACGGATAAGCAAGAAGTCGCTAAAAACAGAACACCGTCCTACCCTAGCTTGCTACCGATGGCCCGGCTAGCTGTCTGAATCGCCGTTACCCCAACCAACCTCACTACTAACTGGACCCTTATGATCACTCGACTAAGCATGCCTCTCCTTAATGTCAATATGCCTTGGCCATTGCTGTTCTGGTTAGTGTTTATTGGCTTACTTAACTGTAGAGCCTCTAGCCCTGCTCATTGTACCTTATCCAACCTTTCAGTTCCACCACCCACACATGCGATGACATCAACAGGTTTCAATGATGTTTCTAGAGTCAATATCTCTCTCATCATCACTCAATACCTAGGTTTACCTCCACTGTATTCACATCCTACCATACCTTTGTCTGTACATTATACCTTGAAGCTATTTTATCACCCCCAGAAACTTCCTTTTACTCTCTGTTCCGGACGTTCTAAACAACCAATTCTCATAGCTTTTAGCCGTACCCTTATCCTACTTCTCTTCTGTTCCCCCGGTTGATATAGTGGTGAATCCAGGCCCTGCAGTGCCTAGCTCCATTCCTATTCCCGAGGCACTCTCTTTTGATGACTTCTGTAACCGTAATAGCCTTGATTACATGCATGTTAACATTAGAAGCCTCCTCCCTAAGCTTGTTTTATTCACTGCTTTAGCACACTCTGCCAACCCGTATGTTCTAGCCGTGTCTGAATCCTGGCTTAGGAAGACCACCAAAAATTCTGAAATCTCCATTCCGAACTACAACATTTTCAGACAAGATAGAACGGCCAAAAGGGGCGGTGTTGCAATCTACTGCAGAGATAGCCTGCAGAGTTATATCCTACTATCCAGGTATGTACCCAAACAATTTGAACTACTACTTGTAAATATCCTCCTCTCTAAAAACAAGTCTCTCACTTTTGCCACCTGCTGTAGACCACCCTCTGCCCCCAGCTGTGCTTTGGACACCATATGTGAACTGATTGCAACCTATCTATCTTTAGAGCTTGTGCTGCTAGGCAACCTAAACTGGAACATGCTTAATACCCCAGCCATCCTAAAATCTAAGCTTGATGCCATCAATCTCACACAACTTATCAATGAACCTACCAGGTACCACCCCAAAGCAGTAAACACAGGGACCCTCATAGCTATCATCCTAACCAACTTGCCCTCTAAATACACCTCTGCTGTTTTCAACCAAGATCTCAGCGATACCTGCCTCATTGCCTGCATCTGTAATGGGTCAACGGTCAAACGACCTCCATTCATCACTGTCAAATGCTCCCTGAAACACTTCAGCGAGCAGGCCTTTCTAATCGACCTGGCCGGGGTTTCCTGGAAGGACATTGACCTCATCCCGTCAGTAGAGGATGCCTAGTTATTTTCTTTGAATGCCTTCCTCACCATCTTATTTAATCATAACCCAATCAAGAAATTTAGAACCAGGAACAGGTATAGCCTGTTCAAAGGGGGGACACACTCTTGACCCAAAATGCTACAGACCTATATATATCCTACCCTGCCTTTCTAAGGTCTTTGAAAGCCAAGTCAACAAACAGATTACCGACCATTTCGAATCCAACTATACCTTCTCCGCTATGCAATCTGGTTTCAGAGCTGGTCATGGGTGCAATCACCGCATCCTCATCGGCAGACTCGATAGCCTTGGTTTCTCAAATGATTGCCTCGCCTGGTTCATCAACTATTTCTCTGATAGAGTTCAGTGTGTCAAATCGGAGTGTCTGCTGTCCAGGACTCTGGCAGTCTCTATGGGAGTGCCACAGGGTTCAATTATTGGACCGACTCTCTTCTCTGTATACATCAATGAGGTCGCTCTTGCTGCTGGTGAGTCTCTGGTACACCTCTACGCAGACGACACCATTCTGTATACTTCTGGACCGTCTTAGGACACTGTGATAACAACCTTCCAGGCAAGCTTCAATGCCATACAACTCTCCTTCCGTGGCCTCCAATTGCTCTTAAATACAAGTAAAACTAAATACATGCTCTTCAACCGATCGCTGCCTGCACCTGCCCGCCCGTCCAACATCACCACTCTAGACGGTTCTGTCTTAGAATATGTGGACAACTACAAATACCTAGGTGTCTGGTTAGACTGTAGACTCTCCTTCCAGACTCACATCAAACATATCCAATCCAAAGTTAAATCTAGAATTGGCTTCCTATTTCACAACAAAGCGTCCTTCACTCATGCTGCCAAACATACCCTTGTAAAACTGACCATCCTACCGATCCTTGACATCGGTGACGTCATTTACAAAATAGCCTCCAATACCCTACTCAATAAATTGGATGCAGTCTATCACATCTATCACAGTGCCAACCATTTTGTCACCAAAGCCCCATATACTACCCACCACTGCGACCTGTACGCTCTAGTTGGCTGGTCCTCGCTTCATACACATCGCCAAACCCACTGGCTCCAGGTCATCTAAAAGACCCTGCTAGGTGAAGTCCCTACTTATCTCACCTCGCTGGTCACCATAGCAGCACCCACCTGTAGCAATGCTCCAGAAGTTTTATCTCTCTGGTCAACCCCAAAACCAATTCTTACTTTGGCCGCCTCGCCTTCCAGTTCTCTGCGGCCAATGACTGCAAAAATCTCTGAAACTGGAAACACTTATCCCGCTCACTAGCTTTAAGCACCAGCTGTCAGAGCAGTTTACAGATTACTGCACCTGTACATAGCCCATCTATAATTTAGCCCAAACAACTACCTTTCCCCCTACTGTATTTATTTATTTATATATTTTGCTCCTTTTTACCCCAATTATTTCTAACTCGACTTTGCACATTCTTCCACTGCAAATCTACCATTCCAGTGTTTATTTTTTATTTTATTTTTATTTTTTACTTGCTATATTGTATTTACTTCACCACCATGGCCTTTTTTGCCTTTACCGCACTTATCTCACCTCATTTGCTCACATTGTATATAGACTCATTTTTCTACTGAATTATTGCCTGTATGTTTGTTTTACTCCATGTGTAACTCTGTGTTGTTGTACATGTCGAACTGCTTTGCTTTATCTTGGCCAGGTGGCAATTGTAAATGAGAACTTGTTCTCAACATGCCTACCTGGTTAAATAAAGGTGAAATAAAAAATCAATAAAATATAAAAAAAGGAAAATACCTGTCTCTTGTGGAAAAGTCACCCTGATCAACTCTTTAGTCATATCCCAGTTTACCTATTTGCTTCTAGCCTTGCCTCCACCTAGCGACTTGTTTTAAAAATTATTAGATTATATTATAATGCTATAATTTCTGCCATCCGAATTCATAGGCATGTGAAATTTTGTCTTGCTTGCAGTTCCAAATATAATTGAATATTCTTTGCTCAAATAATCCACTGCCCCCATTTTGAGGTTATAGTCAAGCATGCAGTGTGTTTTGTTTCTCTCTCCCGTCCGGTGGTCCACCTTCCCAGTGGCTGACATGGTTGTTGTATGGACAGTGGAGAGGACATGGACGTCTCGTTTGACATGGCACTTTACCTCCAGCAACATGGACATCTCGTTTGTCATGGCACTTTACTGCCAGCTGTTGACATTTCTTATTTTGTATAATGGGTCTCATTTAGGATGGCAGTAGCATTGTTGATGAAATGCAGTCATAGCAGCAGAACTAAAAAGCAGTCTTGAGGATCTCTGCTCCAGTATTCTCTTAGGGAGTTATTCTTTACTATCCCCATGAGGGTCTATATTTCACTAATTGTGGTTGTCCCCCCATTCCTTACCTTCTCTCTTCTCCTGGAGATCCAAAGCATAGAGATTGGTCTCTACTATGTCTCCCACCAGCTCTTCTGTCAGCAACAACTTGAAGCACTCTGCCTCAGATGGAAATGGCAAGGGGCGGTGCACTCCAGACTGGGACTCATCAACACAAACTGCAGGGCCAGGAGGGGTGAAATGGCTGGCAGCCTTCCAGCTACCAAAGAACTCCTGTACTTCATCCACTATCGGTCTGCCTCCATCACCACCAGCATCTTCAAAGGGAACTGGGACTTTGTCAGTACAAGGCGACCTCTGTCACTGTCAGAATCTGATTCCTGACTTTCAGACTCATTGTCAGAATTTATTTTCAAATTCCAGAATTTCCGCATTTCTGAGTTGTCTCCTTTTGAAAGACATTGCTAATGCTACAGCTTAGCTCATTAGCTGCATACATAAACAACAACACTGAATGGCTCAGAGTGGGAGTGAGAGGTTACGTGATTGACTGCCTGCACGTGCTATATGTATCAATAAATCACTATCAGAAAATGTTCTGTGTGGTATTATTGATATGTTTACTATTTTATTCACCTTTTTCAATTGCCGGTGATAAATCACACATTCCGATTTTTGCATAGATGGTAATGGGCACATAGTATGTGTATAAAATATTTTTTTGAAGGTTGTACTGATTATGATGAGCTAAGCTAATTCCAGCTATGTGTGTGGAGACATGTTTCTGCACATACAATGCATTCTGGGTTTCACTTGATCGTCCGTCTGACCAAAGATGCAATAACAAAATGTGGTGAATAAGGGTTCACTCATTTTTTGAGAACGTCAGGAAGTGAATGTGGGATGTGAACGATGGTAGATGACACACCCCTTCAACACGCATACTATAAACAGACCAAACTCATCTTGTCTTCTCTTATTATCTTTGGTTTCTGTGAGTGGAAAAAAAGCCTGTCTGCGCGCTTAAACTATTCGTCTGATTACTTTTGATTTCTAGAAAGTGTTTTACTCAATTATTTTATCAATGTTGAGCTCACCCGTGATGTGATTCATTATACATAGTAATTGCTATTAGCCAATTCATATTGTAGTTTATGTCAGCCGAGAGTTCGAAAATATGACCACTTGTGTTGCGTCAATCTTTCCTCAGTTGGTCCTAGGACAAATGTAGCCTACATTTTATCTGGTTAGGATGATTGTGTTATGCTATAGATACTTCTGTGAATATCTGAACATTGGAGCCAAAAATAAACTGCTCACATTCTGGACCTAACTTCGTAAGGACTGTATTTGTGTAAGTAGTTTCTGAAAAAAGTGTGGCCAGGTTAAATACTGATTGGTGTGTCATTCCAAACTGGCCATTCTAAATAAGCGTTCTAAATTTGTGTTATAATCATACTGTTGTGGTGGTAAGCTTCAGGATCACACCCGTGTGATGGAACGTGTGAAAGGGTTAAGTGTCTTCCATTGGTGTCATCACTGCTATATGTGCTAGTTTGACCACCAGAGGGCATCTATGAGAAGCATTTGACAGTTTTTAATATTGGCTGTACTAGAGAATTTCAAACCTTTTTTCTAAGAATATAGTATGTTGGATTGATTTTAAGAAATGTAACTTCATTAATTTGATTACTATTATGGTGTTTCTATTCCAAGAAAAAACTAAAACTCAACACTCAGTGTTCCCATTTGGAAAATATTGCCCTGTTCAAAGCGACCGGTCGGGAGTAGGCTAAGAGCAAAATAATCCAAACATTTTCAAACACTAATTGTAGTCTAACCAATATACAAACTGAGATTCAGTCAGAAAAATAATCTAATTGATTTATCAAGACCAGTCCCCATACTTGTCTCAGAGCAGGGCGAATCATTGATGAAATAGTTGACCACATGCGGTAGGCTATTGCTATTGCTATTATAACAATTGGATGACTTTGGGTGTTCCAGTAAACAATAATTTGTTACATTCATTAGACGTCTTTATTGTGAAAAATTAATCCTTTACTCTGCCAAACCTACAAGCAAGAAACTGACGATACGACAATTCAACAAATAAATTGATCCTCAGCAAGGTTTTACCTGTGGTCGTGGAGCTGGCGAGAAGTGCAATTAAAATGTCGCCGAGATGTATTGTACAGTAGTGGAAATAAACATCTGCATTTTGAACATTATCGTTATTTTATCAACGGAAGCAGAAAGATGTTGATGAACAGATACTGTGTAAAACTTTAGAGTACTTAAGCATCAAATACATTGCAAGAAGGGGGGATTTTCACACCTACAGTAACCGGGCTATTAATTAAACTAATCATTGGATAACAGATCGGCTCTCGGAACTCATTAAGTTTCGATCCTCTCTCTCTCCTTCACATGCACTCACCTCTGAATGCCCAGCTATGAAAAGCCAACTGACGTTTACTCCTAGGGTGCTGACTGGTTTCATCCTCTATAACCACTGTTTATATTATTTGACCCTTGAAAAATGATCCAGCCTTTATGGCCATGTATACCTATAATCTCCAAACAGTTTGGATGTAAGAATAACTTTTGTATGACTGGCTCCTTTAGTGAGAGGTCTAATGCTTTAATATTTAATCATTTCTGCCCTCCAATTTCATATTTGTTCTATAAATAGGCCCATGTGCACCTTCAGATGAACCGCAACATGTCGGCTAAAGCGATTTAATTCATGAATGTATTAGATATTCTGTGTTTTTATTTACAGTAATGATGGACAGCTGGAGGCATTTTGTTTTTCATAAGCATGGTTTTAGAGTACTTAAGCATCGAATACATTGCAAGGTTGCCCATTTTGGCCTTTAGGATACACTTTACAATAGGACAAATACATTATTGAATTGGATAATAAAAAGAAAAACAGTTTTAAAATGCATATGTTTATTAAGTATTCTTGAATGTCGCGGAGCAATGCAAAAATGGTGCTGAAATAGTTGACCACATGTGGGTAAGCTATTGCTTCAAATTCTATTATAACAATTGGATGACTTTGGGTGTTTCAGTAAGCAACAATTCCAATATTTCTGTCATTCAGTGACTCGTAAGATGCACTCACTGATGGTTGAAGAAGATGAGCGATCGGCAAAGGCAATCAACATCGCTCTAATGACAGTCTGAAGACATTTGAAGATACTTGAGCAGATTTATGGAAAGGCTCTGTAATTCTTTCCCCCATAACATTAACCAAGTGTGTTCTCTTGTTTTGTACTGTTCTGTAGTTTCAACCCAACGATTTGTCTGACAAGCAAGTTATTTTGTGCATTGCAGTCCCAGGCATGGATCAAAGCTGCCGAGACATTCAATGAAATCATCAAGAGATATGCTGGACAATATGTCTATTGTCCTGCTATAATAGCCCTTGTGAAAACAAGGCCTCCAGGGCCGACAGAGAAGTTCCTTACTTTTTCCCCCTTCCATTTGCCTCTTCCTATCAGGTTTCAGGTAAGACCGAAATGCAGACTGTGTTGAAGTAACAATGTTTATTACAGCAACAGGGGCAGGCAAACAACAGGTCAAGGCAGGTAAGGATCGATAATCCAGAGTAGTGGGCAACTGTACTAGACTGCAGGCAGGCTCAGGGTCAGGGGCAGGCACAGAGGTCAGGCAGGCAGGCTCAGAGTCAGGACAGGCAATGGTCAAAAACCAGGAGGGCAAGAAACAGAGAGAATGGGGAAAAGCAGGAGCTGAGACAAAACGCTGGTTGACTTGACAAACAAGATGAACTGGCAACAGACAAACAACGAACACAGGTATAAATACAAAGGGGATAATGGGGAAGATGGGCGACTCCGAGTATTGTTTACGTCCTTGCTAAGGGTGTTAATTCTGGCAGACCTGTTGTCCGGCAATTCCATGGTTAGTTATAGTGACTTAACTTTTTCCTTTTTCGCAAATTTTGTACTTCATGTAGTAGTCTGTCTAGGGAACATCAATCTATGTTTTGATCATCATTTAACCCTTTATTACCCTTGTGCTGACACTTTGTGTGGGGTGGGTGAAGGAATGGCTACTAATGGTAGTCGTTTCATTGGCGATGTACTATACAGTTACTTTGACCGCAGCAGGTATTGACATTGTGGTTTTGTGGTAGAAACCGCTGTTTTGCATCATCTCTCAACGCTCCAATACCTGATAGCGCACCCTCTAACTGGAGTGAGTGCTTCTGTTCAAACTTCAAACCTGAGATGTCAGGGCTTGCGGTACTGCGCACTTTAGATGCCTAAAAAGCTGTGCTAGTAAGCTCTCTGAGTTCTGAGATTGGCAAGCCAGCATGGGCTGTAGGGCCCAAGTAGGTATTGAAGCGGGGATATATGTTCGACAGAAACATTTGCTTTAATGGTAATAGCTCTTCCATTCCTGTTTCAGTGAGTAGGCCAAAGTAAGCTGAACAAAGCCTATGATAGTAAGCTAGTGGGTGTTCATTCCAAGATTGTTTGAGAGTGTTGGCCAGCGAGCCGTCATGTTTGCGAGGCGCAGAACCACTGAATTATATTATCAAATCTGTGGCATGTTTGATGTAGTTGTTTTGCACATGTTGCTGTTGTAGACGAATGAACCTTGTCAGGTGTCTATTCAACATTCACTTTAACAGGTAAAGCCAGTCAGAACGTTTGTGTAGCCATCTAAGGCATCCTCTATATCTCAGTTGGGTTTCCTGGAATGGGGTCAAAGGTGCAGACGTTTTTGAAGGGTTGGCAAGGCATTCCGTGCCAAGCGTGTGGAGAGGGTTGGCTTCATCCTGTGGGGAAATTGGGGCCGAAGGTCCAAGAGGAGAAGCCAAGCTTTGGCTTTGTTGGCGAGGAGGCGCCATATTACATAGACTCAGGGACACCTAAGAGGCAAATTCTGAAACCTGTCATCTTCACTTCTTTGTCTACCGAGCTCCAGTTGCAAGCTAGGTGGCATGGTTGGGTAGTCACGCTGTAGAGCATGATGGTTCTGGAATTCCTCCAGATGGTACCTAAGGGTGGTATTCTGCTGCATATCAGAATCCACTTGGATGCTTAGAGTACCTATATCAGACATGTAAGTGTCACACTGGCTCCGTTCGGCCTCATACTTATCTGTCATGGTTTGCAGGTAGAGGTCTTGAGTACGGATTCGAGAGATTCAGTGATGAGATTCCCTCTGCTTGCTTAGAAATCAATATTTCCAACTTCATCACCTGAATTCTCTCTTCATTAATTTAGTCAGTGACTTCAATGAGTTCCGCTGATCTGTCATCCAACTTGGTCATTTTGTTCATTAACTGATCGTCTTTGGTCTGTAGCATTTGGACTAGAACAATATTGCTTTGAGTAATGTTCATCAAAACTGCTTGCATGTTATTAAGTTGCGCGCTCCTGTTAGTAGACAACTCGTCATATTTATCAAGTTTGGTGTGGACTTCATCGCATTTAGTTTTGGCTAAATTGAGTTGTTCCTGTAGAAGACGATTTACTTGAAGAGTTTCTGCTCGTTCATCTTCATAAGTTTTTGCAATTACTTTTAACTGTTTCAACCGCATTTTCTCGGCTAACAGAATGTTTTCCTCAACTGCTTTTGTCATTCGTTTCCCAGTTCTCTCCACCAGTCCCTTCATATCAGCCATTTCTTGCTCGTGCTTCAGCTGTGCACTGCGTTACTGTAAAGAACCTTTACAAGGCCTGCACCCGATGGTTGATTTTGGAGAGCGTTTGTCGCAATTTCTGCTGTTTTTCCTCTAATGGTATAGTTAGGGTTTGTATCACTGCAGAGGTCATCGATCAATCCTTTTATGGGCGAGGGTTCACTAATTAGCGTGGCACTGGGGACCACACCTTCTGATAGCTTGCACATTATTTTATTTTTTTTTCAAAGTTTGGGTTTTGAGTTGTTGGAAGCTGCAAGAACGACTCATCTAGTAATGTGTGATTTGGATGTGAATGAATTTGCAAATGCAAATTTAATTGATTAATCAGTGTTAATGATTAATCATACCTGTATAGGCTATCTGGGACTTAAACGTTAATCAACCTGAAAGCGTCACTGTATCTAGGTTAATGTGGAAAAGTTAAAAATGTTTCAGTGGTTGAAACAAATCAATTTGGACCTCATCCGAATGATGTTAAATTGAGATTGGCTGGATATCAGAAGAGTAATCACTTGTTACAAATGTGAGACGACGTTGGGCCTCAATGGAATGTATTTGTTTATTTAAAAAATATATATATAGATTATTCTTTACCACCAAGGGTCACTTATCCCTGAAAGCTGAACTCACAAGGGATTCCAGCAGAGGTGGAACTTCTGTCACCCAAGGCAAAACGTGTCGCCCTGAAAGCTGAAATCCCACAGGATTCCCGCGAAGGCGGGACTTCTGCCAATACTGGATTAGTACTGTGGGAGTTCGACTCAGTGAGCTTGCAACAGCAAATTTAATTGTTTAATGATACCTTTATAGGCTATCTGGGAATGAAACGTCAATGAACCTTAAAGTCTAACTTACTTGTTGAATCGAATGAGACAATGATATCCAATCAGTTGAGATTGGCTGGATATCATAAGTGTAAACCTATTTAACAGTCGTGAGCATATGTTTGCTGTCACATGGAGAGAAAAAAAAATCTTACTGACAATTCTCCACCACCAGGGGTCACTGATTGCAGAAAGCTGAAATCAAACGAGAGTCCAAAGGGGCTGGACTTCCGTTTCCCACAGAACAGGGTGTCGCCCTGTGAACAAAGGAAAAATGTCTGCTTTCCCTTTGTTATCTTAGCATCTAGTGAAAAACTAGCCTTACTTGTACAGGAATGTCAGTTCCAAGCACCACATGGTCCCCTTTAACAAGGGAATGGCTTTACTAATGACGTCTCACGATAACCCTTTCAGCGTTATTTTTCGCAATGTTTACCGGAACGTGCGGTGACATGAAGAAATACACCCTGATCTACTCACGCTGCTGAAAATGCGAGAGATGGAGAGATAATTACTTGCTTCTGTCAAGCTAATATATCTATTCAAAAATAGGCCAGCCCATATGTACTGGCTCTAGAAATTAATAATGTTCGAGTCTACTCGCTTCTGAGAGACAGAAATTGTACTTCTCTTTGGCTCAAGGAGTCTATATCTCAGAATACCTAAATCAACTGCCCATATGTCCCGGCTCGCGAGCATACGGTAAATCCCCCTACACACTGACTTTTCGTCAGGTATACAACACAAGAGTCAATCTCTCCCTACCAGTATCTGGATCAAATGGACCACACAGACCTCGACAACAAATCTTGGTACGGCTCTAATGGTGTATAATGTAATCTGCTCTTCAATTAATGTAGACTGAACTCAACATTAAGGACTCATTCTATCTTAGATTCCTCGCATGGGGATCCACTATGAAGTTTTTTTTGTGACGTGACTTATCATTAATTTGATGACTTATTTATCGAATCAAACTAATTATGTTTAATTGTTACTCAATTAAATTAATCATGTAACGAAACATTAGGAATTTGAGGCATCATGGCAAAAGTTGTTGAACGAGTTAATATCTCCCAACTTAAACTTTAAAGATATACAGACATCTCTCACATCAATAATAGTCAACCTATTAATTATTACCTCATCAGTCTCAGTCTGAATGTCGTATACTCCTTGGATCTGCAGAAACCCTAGCCCTTTTGAATATTCAGTTCTACACAAATTGATTTAATCATTTATTTATTAACTAACTAAATAATAACACAGAATACCCATACGCATTTAGATGAGATAAAAGTCCCTAGTGGACTGACACGACATTACTTATTTTTACACAATGGAAAGAGGGTGGGGAAAGATAAAGAGAGGGAGAGACAAAGAGAGTCAATTTATCATACATACATTTGGAAAATAGTCTCACTGTAACCAGAATACTCTCATTCGGAATAGAAATGCAATATTTACGCGTAGATGTCTTTCTCTGTGGAAACCAATCAATCTGTCTGTGGCTAGTGGCTCGATGTAAGGCTCTGGTTATCCATCAGAGGTCACAATGTCCTTCTTAGTTGTAGAGCTTCTCTAGTCTTTGAGTGTTCATTAGAATAGACACTGCAGACATACCAACAGTTGAATCAGAGGGGATTGTCTTCTTTCCTCCCTCGTGGCTTTAGTCAAAGTTTTAGGACTGCTATTACATGCACAGCCGCAGACTGTGAATGTTCTGGTCTAGTCTTTACCTTCTTCACTCGTGTTGACTGCTTCAGAGTTTCTAAACATTTCGTAACGTTCAGCTTGCGCTGTACGTTGGCTTGTCTGTAGAATACAACATTTCTAACCATTTCAATGTATGGACCATGGCATCATGTCTTTTTGGTCCTGTAGTTTTAACCATCCCACCATCTGTCTGCTTGGTCTGTATGTTCATTCTTAACAAGTCTTTTTAAGCACTCTGGCCAAAAGGGGCGTCCCGTCATGCTGACAAGAACTCTGAGCTTACTTGGGCATGGCTACTGACTGTGCACGGCTTATATGAAAACAATTATCTCATTCGAAAACTAAAATCACTTTTATATCTTTTCAAAAAGTATTTACATCTCCACGGACCATTCTTAACATTCCTATCTTATAAACACTGTTCCCATATTCACTCTCTGGACAAAAAGGTTTTGGTGGCAAAAATCTCTCTCTACACAAAGAAGTTTCAGTCTTCGAATACTGCTGTGCAAGGAAGAGTTTCTATAAACTATTTATGACCGGCTGTTAAGTCAAAATCGGCCCAACTCTCCCCCTCTCCTTTTCTGTGGGAGAGAGGAGGGCTATCTGTCAGCAATATGCCAAGCTGATCTGGCACCTTTGATCCTCACCAAGGAGAGAGAGAGTCATGACAGTACCTAGTCAAAGTATTCTGGAGTCAAAATGTTGCCTTCCCCTGCTGAGCTGGTTGTGTTGTTATAAAACATGTCCTCCTTTCACTTTTATATTACCACAGTGTGTGTGTGTGTGTGTGTGTGTGTGTGTGTGTGTGTGTGTGTGTGTGTGTGTGTGTGTGTGTGTGTGTGTGTGTGTGTGTGTGTGTGTGTGTGTGTGTGTGTGTGTGTGTGTGTGTGTGTGTGTGTGTGTGTGTGTGTGTGTGTGTGTGTGTGTGTGTGTGTGTGTTTCTAAACCCAATTCATTGCTATCTAGTCTTTGAGTGGACTTGACTACCCTTCCAGACATGTTCTCCTCTTATCCATGGGCGTAGTTCTAGCTACTTTTCATCTTGCACTGTCTGGAACATTAAATCCAGCAAATATCACATTCAGTCCAAAGATACAATTGAATTGAAGAAAGTTCTAACTTAAAAACACATTATTGTGTTTTGTGATGGTTTTCATAGAAAATGACATACTTACCTGATTTGTTGGATATTTATCAAATGCTGTGCCTTGTAAAGTATTCACCCCCCTTGGCATTTTTCCTATTTTCTTGCATTACAACCTGTCAATTAACCTCTCTGGGATATGTGGGACGGTAGCGCCAAAAGCCAGAGAAAATGCAGAGCGCCAAATTTAAAAAAATGACTATAAAAATCTAACTTTCATGAAATCAAACATGTACGATACCAAATTAAAGCTACACGTGTTGTGAATCCAACCAACATGTCAGAATCCCAAAAGGATTTTCGGCGAAAGCAGGCAATGCTATTATCTGAGGATAGCACCTCCGTGAACAAAAGAGAGAAAACATATTTCAACCCTGCAGGCGCGACACAAAACTCAGAAATACAAATATAAATCATGCCTTACCTTTGACAAGCTTCTTCTGTTGGCACTCCCATATGTCCCATAAACATCACAAATGGTACTTTTGTTCGATTAATTACGTCCATATATATCAAAAATGTCAATTTATTTGGCGCGTTTGATCCAGAAAAACACCGGTTCTAACTTGCGCAACGTGACTACAAAGTATCTCAAAAGTTGCAAGTAAACTTTGCCAAAACATTGCCAACTACTTTTCTAATACAACTTTAGTCATTTTTTAAAGTAAATAATCAATAAAATTGAAGACGGGATGATCTGTGTTCAATACAGGAAGAAAACAAACTGACGCTACCTTTCTGGTCATGCGCCTCTATCTAACAGTACACTTGAAGTGACCCTCGTTTTGAACAGGGTAACTTCTTCATTACACAAAGGAAAAACCTCAACCAATTACTAAAGACTGACATCCCGTGGAAGCGGTAAGAACTGCAAGAAAGTCCCTTAGAAATCTGGATTCCCAATGAAACTCCATTGAAAAGAGAGTGACCTCAAACAAAAAAATTCTGAATGGTTTTTCCTCTGGTTTTCGCCTGCTACATAAGTTCTGTTATACTCACAGACATGATTCAAACAATTACTAATAATATGCACATCTAATCTTCTGCGGATGAGTAGCAGGCAGTTGAATTTGGGCATGCATTTCATCCGGATGTGAAAATACTGCCCCCTGTCACCAAGAAGTTCAATTGATTTTTATTTTCATTTCCATTAATGGACATACACAAAATAGTCCAAATTGTTGAAGTGAATGATTCTTTTTTTTAAAGTGGTGCAGATGTATTCACCCCCTTTGCTATGAAGCCCCTAAATACTATATGGTGCAACCAATTACCTTCAGAAGTCATATAATTAGTTAACCTCTCTAGGGTATGCATCCCACCTGGCCAACATCCAGTGAGATAGCAGAGCGCCAAATTCAAATACAGAAATACTCATCATAAAAAGTCTGAAAAGATACAACTATTTTACATAGGTTTAATGATTAACCACAGTGTCAGATTTAAAAAATGCTTTACGGCGAAAGCATACCTTACAATTTTTTGAGAACATAGCCCAGCAGACAAATCTTTACAAACAGTAACCAGCCAAGTAGAATAGTTACACAAGTCAGAAATAGAAATACAATGAATCACTTACCTTTAATGATCTTCATATGGTTGCACTCAGAAGACATTAATTTATTCAATAAATGTTCCTTTTGTTTGATAAAGTCTCTCTTTATATCCAAAAACCTCTGTTTTGTTTGCGTGTTTTCTTCAGTAATCCACAGGCTCAAATAAAATCAAAATTGTATCCGTATTGTTCATAGAAACATGTCAAACGATGTTTATATTTAATCCTCAGGTTGTTTTTAGCCTAAATAATCGCTAATTTTTAAACCGGACAATAACGTCGTCAATATAAAAGGTAAACAAGAAAGACACTCGCTGGGTCGCGCGCATGAAAAATCTCTGTGACACAGCATGGTCCACTCATTCAGACTGCTCTTACTCCCTCATTTTTCAGAATACAAGCCTGAAACAATTTCTAAAGACTGTTGAGATCTAGTGGAAGGCATAGGTACTGCAATTGGAGTCCCAAGTCAATGGATACTGTAATGGCATTGAATTTTCACCTGCCAAATCAGTTCTGTTATACTCACAGACATGATTTTAACAGTTTTGGAACCTTTAGAGTGTTTTCTATCCATATCTACTAATTATATGCGTATCCTATCCTCTGGGCCTGAGTATAAGACAGTTGAATTTGGGCTCGGTTGTCATCCAAAATTCCAAAATGCTTCCCCCTACCCTAGAGAAGTTAAATGAAGTCCACCTGTGTGTAATCTAAGTGTCACATGATCTGTCACATGATTTCAGTATATATACACCTGTTGTGAAAGGCCCCAGAGTCTGCAACATCACTAAGCAAGGGGAATCACCAAGCAAGCGGCACTATGAAGACAAGGGAGCTCTCCAAACAGGTCAGGGACACATTTGTGGAGAAGTACAGATCAGAGTTGGGTTATAAAAAAATATCAGAAATGTTGAACATCCCACGGAGAACCATTAAATTCATTATGGAAAGAATATGGCACCACAACAAACCAAGTTCCACAGCGGAGATTGGAGTGTCCATAGGACCACTTTAAGCCATACACTCCACAAAGGCGGCCTTTACGGAAGAGTGTCCAGAAAAAATGATTTGCTTAAAGGAAAAATAAGCAAACACATTTGATATTCACCAAAATGCATGTGGGAGACTCCCCAAACATATGGAAGAAGATACTCTGGTCAGGTGAGACTAAAATTGAGCTTTTTGGCCATCAAGGAAAATGATATGTCTGGTGCAAACCCAGCACCTCTCATCACCCCAAGAATACCATCCGCACAGTGAAGCATGGTGGTGGCAGCACCATGCTGTTGGGATGTTTTCCATCTACAATGACTGGGAAACTGGTCAGAATTGAAGCAATGATGGATGGCGCTAAATACAGGGACATTATTGAGGGAAACCTGTTTCAGTCTTCCAGAGATTTGAGACTGGGACTGGAGGTTTACCTTCCAGCAGGACAATGACCCTAAGCATACTGCTAAAGTAACACTCAAGTGGTTTTAGGGGAAACATTTAATTGTAATTAGAACATTTAATTTGAATGGCCGAGTCAAAGCCCAGACCTCAATCCAATTGAGAATCTGTGGTATGACTTAAAGATTGTTGTATCCCAGCAGAAACTATCCAAGAAGCTAGTACGGTTTTTCCTTGAGGAATGGGCAAAAATACCAGTGGCTAGATGTGCCAAGCTTATAGAATCATACCCCAAGAATGTAATTGCTGCAAAAAGTGGCTCTACAAAGTATTGACTTTGGGGGATGAGGGGTTATGCTCAAGTTTTCTGATTTTTTCCCATCTTATTTCTTGTTTGTTTCACAATAAAACATATTTTGCATCTTCAAAGTTGTAGGCATGTTGTGCAAATCAAATGGTACAATCCCCCCAAAAATACATTTTAATTCCAGGTTGTTATGCAACAAAATAGGAAAAATGCCAAGGGGGTGATACATTCGCAAGCCACTGTAACCTGGAGATGAACCCAGAGTGGCTTGTGATGGCCCTTATTTTGCATGGGAAGGGTGGAGCCAGCCATGACAGCATGTTGAGGTCTACTATATATACAACTCTGTTTTTCTGTAAAAGTTAAGCACTCGGCCTGACAGTCAAGAATGTTGGATTGACGGCTTCATTATTGCAATAATTCATCAATATTAAATGAAGATGATTGAAGAAATCCCCTAATCTCTCTCAGTTCTGAATTTCCACCACACGGTACATATTGTACCATGCAGGTTGAGGGTTCATCTCACTCCATCTGTGCACAGAAAACAGTACTCGAATGAATTATTATCAAATATCTGCAAATAGCAACTTAGTTAGAAGACACAGGGAGACTGGCAAGCTGAGTGAGTATAGAACATTCCTCACAATATTTCACTTTATTCAGCCAAAGAGGCACATGCAGAAAGAGAATATAACATTGGCATTTCTGGCCACATGCAGACAACCAACAGCAGGTTGATAGGCTGATCCTTAAACAGTAGTCTATAATAACTGCATAACATATACAGGGGAACACCTGTCTGTGGTGCATGCACCCGCTTGCTTGCATCCATGTATGCGTGTGTGCGTGTGTGCGTGTGTGCGTGCGTGGCATGTATGCGTGCGTGGCATGTATGCGTGCGTGGCATGTATGCGTGCGTGGCATGTATGCGTGCGTGGCATGTATGCATGCCAATTCAAGGCGGACAGTCATGACTGAGCCCTGTCTCCCCGTCCTCTCTGCCTCCCTCTCTCCTCCATATCCCTCTTTTTCCACCTGTCCCCATGTCTCCCCTCTGCCTACCCCTTGCCTTACAATATTTCCCCCATCTCCCCTGTCTCCCCCTGGTTCAACCGTCTCCCTTTGCCTCCCCTTTTTCCTCGTGTCTCAACCAGCAAAGTGGAAAAATCTGCCGTTCGTGCCGAGGATGTGGATGTCGATTAAGGCAGCCGCCAGCACCTCTCTAATTCAGAATGGTTGGGTTAAATGCGGAAGACTCATTTTAGTTAAAAGCATTCCGTTTTGGTGCCTCCCGGGTGGCGCAGTGCTTAAGGGCACTGTACTGCAGCACCAGAGACCCTGAGTTCGCACCCAGGCTCTGTCATAACCAGCAATGACCTGGTGGTCCGTGGGGCGATGCACAATTGGCCTAGCGTCATCCGGGTTGGCTGGTAGGGATATCCTTGTATCATCGCGCACCAGCGACTCCTGTGGCGGGCCGGGCACAGTGTGTGCTAACCAAGGTTGCGGCTGGCGTCCGGGTTGGATGCGCGCTGTGTTAAAAAGCAGTGCGGCTTGGTTGGGTTGTGTATCGGAGGACGCATGACTTTCAACCTTCGTCTCTTCTGAGCCCGTACGGGAGTTGTAGCGATGAGACAAGATAGTAGCTCCTAAAATAACAATTGGATACCATGAAATTGGGGAGAAAACTGGGTAAAGATTTTTTTTTAAACACAAAAAAAAGCATTCCGTTTTGCAACTGACTAGCTGACAACTGATTCCGTTTACTACCTTCCCTTTCCCGTCTCCCGCCTTAACTGCGTTCCGCTTACTAATGGTCTAGATGTCGCTCACTAAATCTCCCAGGTAAAAGCGTGCCACAGCCACCCAAACAACTTGCTCAGGAGATGTAAATTCCTTGGGAGAGAGGATGGTAATTGTAATGCCCATGTCAGTTCCCCTCTATTTATCTCCCCCATGTGCTCTTACCATGGAGGGACAGAGCACTTACTGCACCTACTACAGCAGCATTTCTTTTCAATGATTTTGACAGTAACCATTGGCCTTAAATGTTTGTCCTGCAGTGGCAAAAATGAAAATTATATTAATGATAATAACAATACATTTACATTTATTTAAAATAATCTATAATAAAAAACAAAAGAAACAGGCATTTTCAACGCTGTATGTTTTAAATGGAATGCCTCAGACATATACAGGAGCAGCACACAAACACATATACAGACGCTGAAAGGCACACATACACCAGAACACACACACAACAAATTGGCCAGTGTTGATTTTTCAGTAGAATGTTTCTGGTATGGATTCAGGAGTTAAATTGACTCTGCAAGAGTGAAGTTAACTCTTAGTGGTGTAAAATAACAGAGTTATTGTTTTACTGCAGGTAGATCTTTGGGGCATTATTTTTAATATCTTTGTTTTTGCAATGATTGATTAATCTTATGCTACGCAAAGATAAATAAGATACATTTTTCTAAATTAATCCAATCAGTTAGTTAGATTTATTACAGCCGTTACTGAAATGGTTATTCCTAACAATTACAGTCATTCTGAATGCAGGTTGCAGGTATATAAAAAATGCAGCTGTTGGATATCCTAACACTGGCTGGATTCCAATAGAATTTACACATCACTTTGCAAGCTTGCTATTTAACGCAACATTTTTTTGTGAGAATACCATCAGTAGAGTTGAAAATGCAATGGAAACCAATTTAACTTCAATGTTTTATTCGGTACATGGGAATATAACCGCACAATATATTTTTATGTGATCTAAGTTATGGCGTACTACCTTTAATCTGCAACATGTCAATTTGATGGAAACACATATCTGGTGGAAAAATGTGCATATTATTGTTTTTATGTGGATTTTAGAATGCTCACATAGAAGATCTGTTGCGAATTGGATGGAAACCTAGCTAATGATGAACTCTCCACATGATTGAGCAATAGGTAAGTAGCAGAATTTAAAAAAAAAACTCAATTAGAATGGGTGCAAAATGGTGCAAAATGTTGAAGTATTCAGTTTTGTATTATGAGCACAGGGTTAATACAGAGGGAATGGGTCACTGATGCTGGAGTAGGGAAAGCAGACATGCAGTCCGAGATGGCACTGATTGGCCTTAATCATCAATTGTGATTGGGAGACGGGACAACGGAGGAGCTGGTGAAATGAGTTTGCAGATACAGTACATCCCAAACAGCACTACTCATCACTATGGGCCCTGGTCAAAGGTAGTGCACTTCATATGGATGAGGGTGCCATTTGGAACACAGCCTGTCTGTTCTCCACTCTTTTACTACTGCTCTCTGATTAATTTATTTGTGTTGGGCTCCCTAAAATGACTCGGGTTCAGTCAGGTTGAGTGAGTGTGTGTTGAACACAGACACACACACACAGACAGTGTCACAGACATATTCCACAGAAAGTAATTAGAGGGGAAAGGGAAAATGTACAACATAATCAAAATATTCAGTGGCAGGCAAAGGTAACAACTAGCTTAAAGTAAACCAAATTTGAGTCACATTACCTTTCATTAAATAGGATTTGTAAATGTTTGTTATGTAGCTTGAGGTAGCTAAATGTTGCAGAACATTGCCTGGTAGGGACCAAATGGTACACAATATGTTGTTGTCACAACACGACCAGGAAACAACTATGAGGTAAATGGCTTTTAAACCTCTTATGGATCTCTACAGAGCGGTGTCCCACCATCGGGACGGTTGAGCTAATGTGTGCTAATGCGATTAGCATGATGATGTTGTAAGTAACAAGAACATTTCCCAGTAAAAAGAGTATGCTTATATATGGTACGCTTATCATAGTTGGGTTTTAATCCAGATAAACTAGAGAAATTGTCCAGGTCCTCAATAAGGCCCATCAATGTTTTGGGCAGCAGGTAGCCTAGTGGTTAGAGCATTGGGCCAGTAACCAAAAGGTTGCCAGATTGAATTCTCGAGCTTCCAAGGTAAAACTCTGTCATCTTGCCCCTGAACAAGGCAGTTAACCCACTGTGCCTAGGCCGTCATTGTAAATAAGAATTTGTTCTTAACTGACTTGCCTGCCTAGTTAAATAAATAAATAAAGGTTGAAGTTTGAAGACTCAAGAGAAACATAAATCATTGACGTAAATTTATTATTTTGTCTCCAATCTCAGAGAAGTAACCATCATTTAAAATTTTACATAAAGGATTGTTCCACATCACTTTCACCCATTTTATGAGAAAAAATCTAGAAATACTATACTGAAGGCTTTCTCAAAATCTGCTACAAAGATTATACCTGGTTTCCATGTATTCTCATTGTTTTCAATTATTTGTAGTTTTTGTCCAATATACTTCCTTTTAAGAATCCCGTCTGTCCGTGAAGAATAAGGTCCGGTTGGACCTAACATGGCTAAAGCCAATACAGAACTCTGGTGACCTTGACATCATTTACACAGGTAAAAGTGCAAACACACAGTGCACATGTCATATCGTTATACCAGTAATTACAGTGTGGTAATATACCACATTGCTCAGCATAATCATATTTGTTTAATTATTTAGTCGTGAATCGGCAGTTCCAGTTCATGCAGGAAATACACAAATCAGCTCAATGGGGAAATAACCAGCAATGGATAAACTGTGAGACTTCAGGTAGAACATTTGATTTGCTTTGATTATCATGACAGTACAATCCCTGCCAGTGGGTAGGCGGTCGGTTGGTTGAGACTTCTTTGTGATGACATAGAAGTCCCAATTGTTGTAACAAATACAGTCAAAACAGTCGATAGATCAACATGTCCAACCTTATACTAAACCGTTAGTTATGCATGAGGAGATTGCTGCCATGAGAACCTGTTCTATACAAACAATCTCTCGAGGGATGCAACTAATTGCATTAATGTGAGAGGCAAGATATCCTGCCCCAAGCATGTATTCAGCTGTATGGAAGATCATATAATATATGTCAGATTTTTAGTATATTATTTACTGTGATTATTTATTCAGTTTTATAGAGAGATAATACTTTTGAAAAAGTTATTGAAATCGTTTTTTTTGTCTCTACTAAAACAAATATTATTTTCCCAAAATGTTGCAAGAGTGAGTGTGGTGTGGTGCAGTAGTTTGAAGTGAGCCACAAACCAAAAAGATTGAGATACTAAAAGTGGAATATTTGTACACTGATTGTGTGTAATTTAAAACCAATACAAGAACATAGTGAGAACGGGGTCACTTTATTATTGATTTACAGAGAGATACTGTAGATAAGCATTTCAGGGTTGGTTGTTGCAGTACCATAACTTAGTCAGAGATTCCAGTAGACTATACCAGTCAGAGGAAGTCCCTATTGTCCTAAAAAGGCAAGGACAGATGTCATCCTGAAGGGCTAGTCCACGCAGTGCCTTCAGAAAGTATTCAAAGCTTTTGACTTTTTCCACATTTTGGTTTTGTTACAGCCTCAATTTAAAATGAATTACATTAAGATTTTTTTGTCACTGGCCCACACACAATTACCCCATAATTTCAAAGTGGAATTACGTTTTTAGACATTCTTACACATTTATTACAAATTCATTAAAAATGTAAAGTTGAAATGTCTTGAGTCAATAATTATTCAACCCCTTTGTTATTGCAAGCGCAAATAAGTTAAGGAGTAAAAAGTTAATAATTTGCATGGACTCACTCTATGTGCAATAATAGTGATAACATTATTTTTTGAAGCACTACTTTATCTCTATACCCACACGTTCAATTAACTGTAAGATCCCTCAGTCGAGCAATACATTTCAAACACAGATTCAACCACTAAGACCAGGGAGGTTTTCTAATGCCTCGTAAAGAAGGGCACCTATTGGTAAATGTGTAAAAATAAAAGGCAGACATTGAATATCCTTTTGAGCATGTTGAAGTTATGCATTACACTTTGGATGGTGTATCAATAAACCCAGTATCTACAAAGATACAGGCGTACTTCTATCTCAGTTGCTGGAGAGAAAGGAAACCACTCAGGGATTTCACCATGAGGCCAATGGCGACTTTAAAACAGTTATATAGTTCAATGGCTGTGATAGGAGATGACTGAGGATGGATCAACAACATTGTAGTTACTCCACCATACTAACCTAATTGACAGAGTGAAAAAAGGAAGCCAGTACAGAATACAAATATTCCAGAACATGCATCCTGTTTGCATTAAGTAACTAAAGTAATACTGCAAAAAATGTGGCAAGGAATTCACTTTTTTGTCCTGAATACAATGTGTTATGTTTGTGGCATATCCAATAAAACACATTACTGAGTACCACTCTCCATATTTTCAACCATAGTGGTGGCAGTATCATGTTATAGGTATGCTTGTAATAGTTAAGGACTAATGAGTTTTTTCAGGACAAAAAATGCTATGCACAGGCAAAATCCTAAAGAAAAACCCGTTTCAGTCTGCTTTCCACCAGACACTGGGAGATGAATTCACCTTTCAGCTAGGCAATAAACTAAAACAGGACAAATCTAGGCTGGAGTTGCTTACCAAGAAGACAGTGAATGTTCCTGATTGAACAAGTTACCGTTTTGACCTAAATATCTTTGAAAATCTATGGAAAGACCTGAAAATGTTTGTATGATAAAAAAAAAACATTTTACAGAGCTTGAAGGGTTTTGAAAATAACAATGTGCAAATGTTGCACAATCCAGGTTTGGAAAGCTCTTAGACACTTACACTAAAATACTCAAAGCTGTAATAGCTGCTAAAGGTGCTTCTACAAACTATTGAATCAGGGGTATGAATACTTATGTAAATTAGATATATGTATTTAATTTTCAATACATTTGCAAAAATGTCTAAAAACATGTTTCCACTTTGTCATTATGGGGTATCGTCTGTAGATGGGTGAGAAAACAACATCAATTTAATCTATTTTGAATGCAGGCTGTAACACAACATGTGGAATAAGTCAAAAGGTATGAATACTGACGTGAAGGCACTGTATGTTAACCAATACGGACACCAGCATGCACACTTACACAAGTTGTGCTCAATTCAGAATTTGGGAACTGAATTTGAATTGAATTGGCCACACTCCACAGGATATAAAATTGGAATTAAGTTTGAGTGACAGGAAGTTGATTCAAATTTAGCGCATTTCAAAGAAATCCCAGTCATAGAACAAGAGAGTTACATTGAATGTGACAGGTCACACTTCCAGATACCAAAGAATATTTGACTTTTATCTGCAAACAATAATGTTCATATACTCTTTAACCTCAATGCTTAGGACAACCGATTACATTTCCACCACCCATTTCATTTGTTTTGCTTATTTTTAAAGGATTATGGTCAATTTGAGGGTTAAACTAATGCATTCTGGGAAGGTAGTATTTTCCCCCATATTGAATTGTTTTATGTGATTAATTAAATACAATGCAATATTCACATACAGGTGTATACATTCTCTCTGTCTGAGATTAATTTAGTTCTGTTGGTATGTGCAGGTGATATCAGCTTTGTAAAAGCATACCAAATCAAACCACAAGGCTGTTCAACAAGGCCTTGTAAATTGAGAACACGTCTGCATCCGAAATGGAACCCTATTCCTGATATAGTACAGTACTTTTGAGTGCTAATGTGTCCGCGTCAAAAGTAGTACACTATAAAGGAAATAGGGTGCCATTTGAGGGGAGTTTGTAGCAGCCGTACCCATTGCCTGTTCTGTGTTGCCTGTTATCCATTCTGCAGGAGTATTAATGGGCCAATTGATCAACAGCAGGCTGGTATATCCTGAAGAGGGGGCTGATCACTTACCTACGGCAGGCCCGACACAGCAGCACCAATCAGCAACACTGCTAGGGGATTGATTACAGACGCATGGCTGGGCTGTGGCTGAGGGAGATGAGTTGCTGACGTCGCCTCGCTCATTTCCTGACAGTTTGACTTAACAGGGAAGGAGCCTTCACCTGCGTGAGGGAGAGGTACAGATAGGTTCAACAAGGCATAAACGGGATGAAAACACAGGTGTTAAGCTCAATCACAAAGCTAAGGGCATGCTTCGGTGGAGACAAATGTTCAGCGCCGCCAATATAATGATGCACACCTGAAGAGGCATCACGCTAGATGGTATGGATTGTGGAGACGAACAGTTTGAGTCGACTGCTCTTGATTGGAATGAAGCATGAATAACACAAGGCTGGGATCCAAGTTATTGGATTTCAATGGGGCACCACATGGTACACTGTCTTAAATGTATGAGGTCAAGCCGCTCAATCATCCACCACTCAACCAAAATGCCATGAATAAAAAAACAAAAAGTAAATGTGTCAGGGGCTGAGAATCAGTCGAAATATTGCCTCAGTAATGTTTTTGGCTCTGGCTTTGTTTACAAACTACTGCCCACACACACACACACACACACACACACACACACACACACACACACACACACACACACACACACACACACACACACACACACACACACACACACACACACACACACACACACACACACACACACACACACACACACACACACACACACACGGTTTATTCTGAAAACTGGAACCATTTTGCTGTGAGAGGATTTGATCGGAGCATTAGAAAAATAACTGGTTTGTAAATAATGGAATGAGGGTAATCTTTTGTGACAAACTGTTAAAACACACATTTGAATGTCAGTCAAAATTTGATTTAGCCACTTCTGCCCCCAGAATTGATATACAAGTGAGTAATCATTCTTATGGATTTTCTTTTTTTTCATTTGCTAAAATTATAAATCACACAGCAGGTACAAAACTATTGCTTAAATTACTAGCGAAGCGTAACCTGGGATACAGGCCCACAACATTCTTGTTATCAGTTGGCTGGTTAAAATATAGGACTATTAGCTGTCAGGCTAGATTGATTATTCAGACGAGAAATGAGAATGTGTTCAGTGAGTGAGTGAGCAAGGAGTCAGGAGAGAGAGACACAGCAAGCAAGAGGAGTGTGATGCGAGGACATGAGTGTTTGGCTGAGGAGGACTGTGTCCGTGTACTCTCCACTGCTCCTCTCTTCTTTTCTACTGCTCTGTTCTTCCTACCCCCCTCCTACCCTCCTTCCCCATCCAGCCGCTGGCTGAGTTCCCTCCGTTCCTCTTGTCTCTCAGTGCCAAGACCAGAGCCCTTCAGTGGACTGAGCCGTTTGATTCATGCGAGTGCTGATTCACGCCCTGCGATCTAGGGAGTGAGGGCGGGCAGCACTGGATTTCCTCTCTCTCTACATCCATAATTCAGCGTTCGCACCTTCCTCCTACTCCTCTTCTCCTCTTTGCCTTCTTCTTCTTCTTCTTACTGCTGCTGCTGCCGTATGCTGCCGTTGCTTTTGATGTTATATTAGGTTACACTCCAGTTCCATCACAGCCTACCTGAGGTATTCACTGAGACAGAGCTCCGCTGTCTCCACTCAAAGTACACAGGTAAGAGAAAAAAAGACTGCTTTCCTCAATGAGCTTTGGATTCTGTTGGAAATGTAATGTTCATTTGTTGTTTGAATCATGTCAAAGTCTGGATGGTTTGATCTTGTATGTGGAGACTGAGCCAGTTCAGAAATGGGAGAATGTCTGTTGGTGAAGAAAAAAGATGATGGCAATTTGCGAATCAAAATTGAAGTTCTGGTCTCTGAATATTTTTTTTTACTGTTGTTATATGGGCTTGGTCCCCACCCAGACGCATTGTGTGAAATTAGGTATTGTGCTGCTATGCCTGGTCTGCTTTAAAGTTATAGCCCCCCTGCCCTTGGCTATTGTGAGGCTACATCTACTCGCAGTAGGAGAAGGCAAACCTAGCGTAACAATGAGTGTTCACTCCCTCGTCTCTTGATGAAGCTCAAAAGAAACTGGACAGCGGCACTTCTGCTAGTTAGAAAATTGCCCATGTCTCCTGTGCACATCCTAGCACTGTGAATAGGCAGAACTGAAATCACATACTGTTAACATGTATTTTGCTGTGCTTGTGCCTATATATGTTGGATAATTAATTGACATTAACCAGATATTTTATTGTTGGCTACAAATAGTATTTCTCAACATTGTATATACACTGATACCTGACTGATTATGTAGAGAATGACTGAGTGAATGTTTTCTACTGTTTCATCATTCAGGCACTGTGGTGAGTGTCGGTGACCCTGTAAACACCCATTTTTGGATGGTAACATACTTACAGTGCCTTGCAAAAGCACTCATCCCCCTTGGCATTTTTCCTATTTTGTTTCATTAAAACCTGTAATTTAAATGGATTTTTATTTGGGTTTCATGTAATGGACATACACAAAATAGTTGAAATTGGTGAAATGAAAAAATAACATGATTCCCAAAAAATATTTAAAAAATATATATATATATGTATTCACTCCCTTTTATATGAAGCGCCTAAATAAGATCTGGTGCAAACAATTACCTTCAGAAAGTCACATAATTTGTTAAGGAAAGTCCACCTGTGTGCAATCTCAGTGCCACATGATCTGTCACATTATCTCAGTAAATATGCATCTGTTCTGAAAGGCCCCAGAGTCTGCAACACCACTAAGCAAGGGGCACCACCAAGCAAGTGGAATCATGAAGGCCAAGGAGCTCTCCAAACAGGTCAGGGACAAAGTTGTGGAGGCTACAACAAACCTGCCAAGAGAGGGCTGCCCACCAAAAGTCACAGACCAAGCAAGGAGGGCATTAATCAGAGAGGCAACAAAGAGAACAAAGATAACCCTGAAAGAGCTGCAAAGCTCCACAGTGGAGATTGGAGTATCTGTCCATAGGACCACGTTTAGCCGTAAACTCCACAGAGCTGTGCTTTACGGAGGAGTGTCCAAAAAAAGCCATCGTTGAAAGAAACTGCCAAAAGGCATGTGGCAGATTCCCCAAACATATGGAAGAAGGTACTCTGGTCAGATGAGACAAAAATTTAGCTTTTGACCATCAAGGAAAACGCTATGTCTGGCGCAAATCCAACACATCTCATCACTCCGAGAACCTCATCCGCACAGTGAAACATGGTGGTGTCAGCATCATGCTGTGGGGATGTTTTCCATCGGCAGGGACTGGGAAACTGGTCAGAATTGAAGGAATGGCGCTAAATACAGGGAAATTCAAGAGGGAAACATGTTTCAGTCTTCCAGAGATTTTAGACTGGGACAGAGGTTCACCTTCCAGCAGGACAATGACCCTAAGCATACTGCTAAAGCAACACTCGAGTGGTTTAATGGGAAACATTTAAATGTCTTGGAATGGCCTAGTCAAAGCCTAGACCTCATTCCAAATGAGAATCTGAGGTATGACTTAAAGATTGCTGTACACCAGCGGAACCCATCCAACTTGAAAGAGCTGGAGCAGTTTTGCCTTGAAGAATGGGCAAAAATCCCAGTAGCTAGATGTGCCAAGCTTATAGCGACATACCCCAAGAGACTTGCATCTGTAATTGCTGCAAAAGGTGGCTCTACAACGTATTGACTTTTAGGGGGGTGAAGAGTTATGCACGCTCAAGTTCAGTTTTGCTCATGTTTTCTGTTTTTTGTCATACTTCTTCTTTGTTTCACCAAAAAAACGTTTGCATCTTCAAATTGGTAGGCATGTTGTGTACATCACATGATAGAACCCCTTCCCCCCCAAAAAATATATATATATTTTCATTCCAGGTTGTAAGGCAACAAAATAGGAAAAAATGCCAAGGGGGTGAATACTTTTGCAAGCCACTGTAAATTGATGAGGAGATACTTTTGGGATTTTCTTTTCTGGAAGAGGAAGAGAAACCGAGCTGCAATTATGTTAGTTACTACCTGATGAGTTACCCAATGAAGTGTTAGGTACATCGACGCAAGTCTGAGGCAGCATTGTCAACACAGTTGAATTTCAAAGAGTATGTTCTCACTGTCATACTGTCTAGATTTTACACTTCAGTAAGGAAGAATAGTCTGACTGGTGTAATGATTTATATTGAAGGTATAAGTTACATGGATGTTTAAATCTAAATATAAGTCTCTATCCCTTTATATCTGAGATGTGTAATGGATATTTGGCATATTGGAATAGTTGAGTCAAAGTAATTAAAGTATCATAAGTAACACAATGTCAAATATTGCTGACACAATGACCATGATCATTTATTTTGTACTGATGATGTTGTTATGGAGAGGCCTTTGCATCTGTATGATTCACTGGTACGGTACAGCCAGCATTATGAATCATAACTATTGATTAAAATGCCTCCAGCAGGCATGTAAGATTACACAGCTGCTGCTTGCTATTCAAAGGCAATAAGGAGACTTTGTGTGAATGCTCTACAGTACAATTACAGTGGATTAAAAAAAAAAAAAAATTTACGTTTGCAAATGTTACAGTATGTGTTATACATCACATTTTGAGCTTTCCACATTTGTCATGTTTGTGTGGAGGACATCACCTGCTCATTGGGAAAATGTTCATTTTCAATTTGTGTGCTCTGTTGAATGACAATGTTTGCACTATATATTGGCAAACCTTGGTCTGTAGTGATCTTTGCAGGTGTGAATTCAAAGCTTGGGGTGTGTTTATCTTGGTCAACACCTTTCTTCCTTGCAATCAGTCTATGATTAGAACCTAATGGTGTCCCGATATTACCAATTGCTCTCATTTATAAAGTATTTTACCCTCTGCGTGACATGGAGTCCCTCTCTCTTTGCTCGCTCGCTCACTCGCTCTCTCATTTATTTTATCATGACTGGAGACCATTAGTCAGATGTCTCTCATATAGATTTCATAGCAAGTTACGCAAGGTTGTAGCTCAGAGACGTTCCACATGAACAATCTCTTAGGGGGTGAAAATCACATTTTGCCACCAGCTGGCTGCAGAGCTCTTATTGAGGTTTTTAAATGTATTTTAGGGAGTCATTTCAAAAACATCCTGTGGTGGTGCTGTTTTCTACCAGTGGAGGAATTTATGACGGACTAAAAGCAATATCCCCAGACTTTCATCAATCTTTTGAAGTGATGGTAAAATTATAAATGCCTCTAACATTTGTGACGCACGTGTAATATTAATGAATTTCAGCTCTTTTCCATTTGGATTTCACACAACTGATGAGAAGAATGTGATATATTTGAATTATATTTCATGTACATTCACTGAATGTGATTGTGTTTGTATGAGACAGAGGAGTGGTAGTGGGGGAATATCATCTGTATCTTGGCATGATATCACTTTTGAAGCTTTTCCTCTCCGTCTTCATGAAAAATGCATTCAAAGATTTTGATTTCACATGGTTGTTTTAAACATCAAGAAGATCTGTGTTTAATCTATTCTTAATCACACTGAGCCGTGAACACAGCAAGAGGCCTTAATAACACTTTGTACACGACAGATGTAGATAAATCACATGTAATCTTTGAAACACATTCATTCTATATTGCTGTCAGACACCTTGAAGCAAGCCAGAGTGTATTTGTCATCATGAGACTGACATAAGACCTGTACAAAACACGACTAAGCGTATGTTTTTCATGTCATGGGGATTAAAAGTACCACACCTACTTGATAATCTTGAAACTCATTTTAATAAGTCTAATAACCATTAACATGGTCCAGATCATCATCAGTCACTTACACAGTATCTTACAGGGGGCACAACACCACAAGCCCAATATTGCCTATACCACAACATTCAGCCATTTAGTCAAAGGTTTGGGTGGCAGTTTTACAGTATCTCACTCTCTTTTGTCAGCTTGTTATCACTCTGATAACAATTAGACTCGGCAGGACAGCAGCCAGTGGCCACCACAATTCTGATACCCACAACAATGAACACAGCCCAGCACAGCTCACCAAGCAGTAGTAGCAGTAAAAATGTACTGGCAATAGGGCAGTTCGGGCAAATGCCAGATGGGCTGGTCCACTCTTTAGCCCAGTGGGTACGTTGAAAAAAAAGGCCAGTGTGTTAGAAATACCTGGGCCGATCTATGGTCCCAGTCAGTCCCTGGGCAGAAGCAGCAGCAATCTGTGTGACCTAAATTTGTGATATTCAGCTCTGACATGCGTTGAGTCGATCCCAAAAACTTGTCCAGGGTTTAGGTACATTTGTGTGAACACCAAAATTGGTAGGGCAACCAAAGGAATGAAGACAGATCAACATGTCTTTCGCTTTGCATGTCTGAGTTGGGAGGTCAGAATGAGTTCTCATTAGTGGTAATATAACATTTGTCTGGGATTCCCCGGGTTGTCTGTTGTAGTTCAAAAGACAGCATCTAATTGATTTCCTTCATCCCTTTCAAATATGGTGATATCATTATTCTCTTTTATATTTTCAACAAGCTGCACAGCCTCCCAGGTAATTTCACAAAATCCTTACTGTGGATACAAAACTACAAACCTAAAACTAAAGCCTTGAGTGTGGGGAGGGACCTGTATTCATGGCCGATGTCTGAGGTACAGTCTTTAGCCATGACCTATTCTTTGTGGGAAAGAGAAGTCTGTCAGTATGATTAATGGTAATGATTACCTACCCATAAAATGTGCTTTTATGGCCCAGCACTTCCACTTTCATCACAAATCTGGGGCATATCTTTATAGCAAAAGAGCATTTAAAAAAAAAATGTTTTTAGATAGGACTGGTTTGAGTTGGGAGGGGAAAACTGATAATGAGTTGTTATTGGCAGAGAGGTTTGGAACTCTCATTCTTATTGGTTTATCAACATAATTAAACAGTATTATTCCAATCTCATAGTGTGGAAATATATACAATACCGGTCAGAATACCTACTAATTCAAGGGATGTTCTTTATTTTTACATTGTAGAATAATAGGAAATACATCGAAACTATGAAATAACACATATAGAATCATGTAGTAACCTAAACAGTGTTAAAACAGAGACTTGCTTTTGTTGTTATTTCTGTGTAATGTATATCTTTATTAGTGTATAAACAATATCATTCAATGGTCCTTTCTCAGAACAAACTCTCCCAATTGAATATCCGTTCATAAGAACTTGAAAGTATTTCTGTATTTCTTAAATACTTCCAAATGCCTTTAATTTGTTTTACTACAACACCTGATCTGAATCGAGAGGGGTGTGGACTCACCCAAGTGCCTCCCCAACGGATAACAGTTACACACAAATCCATTAACCAGTAATTGTCATGCTCGTTAGAATGAATGGACCAAGGCACAGTTCCACATGTTTAATAAATATGACTCACCAAAACCAAAGAGCAGAAAACGAAACGTGATGTTCTGAGCTGCTCACAGGCAGCTACACAAAAACAAGATTCCACAAAAAACAGGTGGGAAAATATGATCCCCAATCAGAGACAACGATAGACAGCTGCCTCTGATTGGGAACCATACCAGGACAAGTCACACCCTGACCTAACCAAATAGAGAATTAAAAGGATCTCTAAGGCCAGGGCGTGACAGTAATCCTGTAAATGTCTTTTGGTCTTAATCAACCAAGGAACAAGGTAGACCGTGTGTGTGTGTCTGTAATAATGGGGAGCTCCTGTGTTATACTCTAACCATTAACCCACAGTCAATTTATATCATACATACCAACACTCATTAAAACCCAAGTCTACCTTCTGCACTACTAAATGACTCCCCATCTTACCATTTTGCCTCAAAGGTTAGCCCTCTTAAAAGGTTTTGTCTCCCTCTGACATTTAGCTTGATGACTTATGTTGGAGCCGCATCGACTTGCTTGTTGTTGCCACTTAGAATTAGTCATGCTTTATACAGTAAGATGGACATCAGGTCTGGGCAGAAAATAGTTATATTTTGTAGTTTACTTGAACTTACCAAATTTTCAAATACTCAAGGTAGTCTAATATAGTTTATATAGAGTCTCAACTGAAAGGCAACTATTTACTTTGATATTCAAATACAGGTCTCAGAAAAAAAAATATATTTCATAGTATTTTGAATACCTCTCAGACAACCAAATAATATTTGATGTTTGGTAAATATTGGATGAAGAACCAAAAACTACAACAGTTAGTTGAATTAGTCTAAGTTTATGGTCATACGCACATGGTTTGGAGGGCTCCTAGATATGAACCTTTATACTGCCTATAGTCTAGAATTAAATAGAAGAGTAGACCATTTTGCAGCTTCAAAATGACGAAAACATTTTAATAATGAGTGAGACATAAGTTAATATAGCAACACCTGACATGAAGTTCTTATACATGTGTAGTAAATTTCTGATTATTAATATGGAAACAATAGTTCTAGATATGACTTTGGAAATTGCTTTATTTGCATAATAATTACAGTTATTGTAACGGTGTAACGACGTCCGTCTGTTGTAAGAAGAGAGTCAGACCGAAATGTCGCGTGTAGGTTACTCATGACTTTAATGAATGAAACCAGTACATGAAATAACTGATATAAGAAAACAACAAACAAAACGTGAAACTAATTACAGCCTATCTGGTGACTACAACACAGAGACAGGAACAAACACCCACAAAATACAACGCAAACTCAGGCTACCTAAATACGGTTCCCAATCCGAGACAACGAGAATCACCTGACTCCAATTAGGTCCGGGTGGGCGTCTGTCCATGGTGGCGGTTCTGGCTCGGGACGTGGACCCCACTCCATTAATGTCCTAGTTCCTCCCCTTAGCGTCCTGGGATCATCCACCTTCTCCGCCGACCATGGCCTAATAGTCCTCACCCAGATCCCCACATAACTGAGGGGCAGCTCGGGACAGAGGGGCAGCTCGGGTCAGAGGGGCAGCTCGGGACAGAGGGGCAGTCCGAGACAGAGGGGCAGCTCGGGACAGAGGGGCAGCTCGGGACCGAAGCAGCCCGGTACTGAGGGGAAGCCCGGTATTGAGGGGAAGCCCGGTACTGAGGGGAAGCCCGGTACTGAGGGGAAGCCCAGTACAGAGAGGAAGCCCAGTACAGAGAGGAAGCCCAGTACTGAGAGGAAGCTCAGTACTGAGAGGAAGCTCTGGCAGGTAGTAGGCTCCGATAAATCCTGGCTGGCTGGTGGAACTGGATGATTCAGGTTGTCTGGCCGATCTAGAAGATCTTGGCAGACTGGCACTTCTGGCGGATCCTGGCAGACTGGCGACGCTGGGCCGACTGGCGGCGCTGGGCAGACTGGCGGTGCTGGGCAGACTGGCGGCGCTGGGCAGACTGGCGGCACTGGTGGCGCTGGGCAGACTGAGTGCACTGGTGGCACTGGGCAGACTGGGAGCACTGGTGGCGCTGGGCAGACTGGGAGCACTGGCGGTGCTGGGCAGACTGGGAGCACTGGCGGTGCTGGGCAGACTGGGAGCACTGGCGGCGCTGGGCCGACTGGGAGCACTGGCGGCGCTGGGCCGACTGGGAGCACTGGCGGCGCTGGGCAGACTGGGAGCACTGGCGGCGCTGGGCAGACTGGCCGCGCTGGGCAGACTGGGAGCACTGGCCGCGCTGGGCCGACTGGGAGCACTGGCCGCGCTGGGCCGACTGGGAGCACTGGCGGCGGTGGGCAGACTGGAGCTCCAGCAGCGCAGGAGAGGAGAAAGGCTCTGGCTGTGCTAAACAGGCGGGAGACTCCAACAGCGCAGGAGAGGAGAAAAGCGCTGGCTGCGCTAAACAGGCGGGAGACTCCGGGAGCGCAGGAGGGGAGAAAAGCGCTGGCTGTGCTGAACAGGCGAGGTGCACTGGAGGCCTGGTGCGTGTGCTGGAACTGGTGGTACTGGATCGAGGACACGCACAGGAAGCCTGGTGCGGGGAGCTGCTACCGGAGGACTGGTGTGTAGAGGTGGCTCTGGATAGACCGGACCGTGCAGGCGCACTGGAGCTCTTGAGCACCGAGCCTGCCCAAGCTTACCTGGCTCGATGCCCACGGCCAATAGGAAGGGCTGGTATGTGCCGCAGCTGGCTCTGCACCCGCACTGGAAACACTGTGCGCTCCATAGCATAACACGGTGCCTGCCCGGTCTCTCTAGCCCAACGGTGAGCACAGGGAGTATGCGCAGGTCTCCTACCTGGCATAACTATTCTCCCATCTAGCCCCCGCCAATAATTTTTTGGGGCTGTTTTTCCGGTTTCCAACCGCGTCGCCGTGCTGCCTCCTCATACCTGCGCCTCTCCGCTTTATTCGCGTCTATTTCATCCTTGGGACGGCGATATTCTCCCGGCTGCGCCCAGGGTCCTTTACCGTCTAATATCATCTCCCAAGACCAGAAGTCCTCATATTGCTGCTCCTCACAATTAACATGGAGAGTAGGCTCAGGTCTGACTCCTGACTCAGCCACTCTCTCTCTGCGCTCTCCCCCGTTACTTTCAGTTTTCACTCTGCGTCGCCGTGTTTTCCTCTTAGACTCCATTAGCCTGTAGCCCTCTTCGCACTGCTGAAGCGAATCCCAGGCGGGCTCCTGCACTCGCTCTGGGTCGGCCGCCCACCTGTCGATTTCTTCCCACGTAGTATACTCCATGCTTCTGCTGTCCATAACGTCGTCCTTTAGCTCCTGCCAGTTCACACGCTGCTCGGTCTGTGAGTGGTGGGTGTTTCTGTAACGACGTTCGTCTGTTGTAAGAAGAGAGTCAGACCGAAATGCAGCGTGTAGGTTACTCATGACTTTAATGAATGAAACCGGTACATGAAATAACTGATATAAGAAAACAACAAACGAAACGTGAAACTAATTACAGCCTATCTTGTGACTACAACACAGAGACAGGAACAAACACCCACAAATTACAACGCGAACTCAGGCTACCTAAATACGGTTCCCAATCCGAGACAACGAGAATCACCTGACTCCAATTGAGAATCGCATCAGGCAGCCAAGCCTAACTAGACACACCCCTAATCATACACAATCCCAATTAATACAAACCCCAATACGAAACACAACATATAAACCCATGTCACACCCTAGCCTACCCAAACATATACCAAAAACACAAAATACAATGACCAAGGCGTGACAAACGGCAGATTTCCTCTTCTTCGTCTGAAGAGGAGTAAGCATCAGACCAAGATGCGGCATGGTAAGTGTTCATGACGATTTTAATAACAAAAGCACTGAACACTCTGAAATACAAAAACAATAAACGAATACGTGAAATAACAAAATCGAAACAGTACCGTGTGGTGAAAAAAACAGACACGGAAACTAACACCCACAAACCAACAGTGAAACCCAGGCTACCTAAATATGGTTCTCAATCAGGGACAATGATAAACAGTTGCTTCTGATTGAGAACCATATCAGGCCAAACACAGAAATAGAAAAAACATAGAAACACAAACAGACTGCCCACCCCAACCATACTAAATAAAGACAAAACAAAGGAAATAAAGGTCAGAATGTGACAATTATCTTCCGCTAGAGGAAGGAAATTGCAGGGCGCCAAACACAAATCAACAGAAATCTCAACTCAAATTTCTCAAACATACAATTCTCATTAATCCAGCCACAGTGTCTGATTTCAAAAAATGCTTTACAGCGAAAGTTCCACAAACGATTATGTTAGGTCACCACCAACTCACAGAAAAACCCAGCCATTTAAAAATGACATAAAAATGATCTTTATCAGATAACACTCATAGAACTTCATGTTACACAATACATATATTTTTTTCAGTAAAGTTCATATTTATATCCCAAAAACGTATTTTACATTGGCGTGTTACGTTCAGTGGTTCCAAAACATGAAGTGATATTGCAGAGAGCCACATTAATTCACAGAAATACTCATTATAAAAGTTGATGAAAATTCAAGTATTATGCATGGAACTTTAGATACACTTCTACTTAATGCAACCTCTGTTTCAGATTTTAAAAAAACTTTATGGAAAAAGCATAATCTCAGAACGGCGCTCAGAGCCCAAACCAGCCAGAGAAATATCTGCCATTTTGGGTAGTCAAATCAAAACAAATCAAATTGATTTATATAGCCCTTCGTACATCAGCTGATATCTCAAAGCGCTGTACAGAAACACAGCCTAAAACCCCAAACAGCAAGCAATGCAGGTGTAGAAGCACGGTGGCTAGGAAAAACTCCCTAGGAAGGACAAAACCTAGGAAGAAACCTAGAGAGGAACCAGGCTATATGGGGTGGCCAGTCCTCTTCTGGCTGTGCCGGGTGGAGATTATAACAGAACATGGCCAAGATGTTCAAATGTTCATAAATGACCAGCATGGTCAAATAATAATAAGGCAGAACAGTTGAAACTGGAGCAGCAGCACGGCCAGGTGGACTGGGGACAGCAAGGAGTCGTCATGTCAGGTAGTCCTGAGGCATGGTCCTCGGGCTCAGGTCCTCCGAGAGAGAGAGAGAAAGAAACACTTAAATTCACACAGGACACCGAATAGGACAGGAGAAGTACTCCAGATATAACAAACTGACCCTAGCCCCCCAACACAAACTACTGCAGCATAAATACTGGAGGCTGAGACAGGAGGGGTCAGGAGACACTGTGGCCCCATCCGAGGACACCCCCGGACAGGGCCAAACAGGAAGGATATAACCCCACCCACTTTGCCAAAGCACAGCCCCCACACCACTAGAGGGATATCTTCAACCACCAACTTTCCATCCTAAGACAAGGCTGAGTATGGCCCACAAAGATCTCCGCCACGGCACAACCCAAGGGGGGCGCAAACCCAGACAGGAAGATCGCATCAGTGACTCAACCCACTCAAGTAACGCACCCCTCCCAGGGACGGTATGAAGGAGTCCCAGTAAGCCAGTGACTCAGCCCCTGTAATAGTGTTAGAGGCAGAGAATCCCAGCGGAAAGAGGGGAACCTGCCAGGCAGAGACAGCAAGGGCGGTTCGTTGCTCCAGAGCCTTTCCGTTCACCTTCCCACTCCTGGGCCAGACTACACTCAATCATATGACCCACTGAAGAGATGAGTCTTCAGTAAAGACTTAAAGGTTGAGACTGAGTTTGCGTCTCTCACAAGGGTAGGCAGACCGTTCCATAAAAATGTAGCTCTATAGGAGAAAGCCCTTCCTCCAGCTGTTTGCTTAGAAATTCTAGGGACAATTAGGAGGCCTGCGCCTTGTGACCGTAGCATACGTATAGGTATGTACGGCAGGACCAAATCAGAGAGATAGGTAGGAGCAAGCCCATGTAATGCTTTGTAGGTTAGCAGTGAAACCTTGAAATCAGCCCTTCCCTTGACAGGAAGCCAGTGTAGGGAGGCTAGCACTGGAGTAATATGATCAAATCTTTTGGTTCTAGTCAGGATTCTAGCAGCCATATTTAGCACTAACTGAAGTTTATTTAGAGCTTTATCCGGACTGAAGCATTTCTTATACATTGTTTGTCTTCAGGAAGCCAGTGAGTTGCTGCGCAACAGCCATTTCTAATATTTTTGAGAGGAATGGACAATTCGATATAGGCCGATAGTTTTTCATATTTTCTGGGTCAGGGTTTGGCTTTTTCAAGAGAGGCTTTATTACTGCCCCTTTTAGTGAGTTTGGTACACATCCGGTGGATAGAGAGCAGTTTATTATGTTCAACATAGGAGGGCCAAGCACAGGAAGCAGCTCTTTCAGTAGTTTAGTTGGAATAGGGTCCAGTATGCAGCTTGAAGGTTTAGAGGCCATGATTATTTTCATCATTGTGTCAAGAGATATAGTACTAAATAACTTGAGCGTCTCTCTTGATCCTAGGTCCTGGGAGAGTTGTGCAGACTCAGGACAACTGAGCTTAGAAGGAATACGCAGATTTAAAGAGATGTCCGTAATTTGCTTTCTAATAATCATGATCTTTTCTTCAAAGAAGTTCATGAATTTATCACTGCTGAAGTGAAAGCCATCCTCTATTGGGGAATACTGTTTTTTAGTTAGCTTTGCAACAGTATCAAAAAGCAATTTCGGATTGTTCTTATTTTCCTCAATTAAGTTAGAAACATGGGATGATCGAGCAGCAGTAAGGGCTCTTCGGTACTGCACGGTACTGTCTTTCCAAGCTAGTCGGAAGACTTCCAGTTTGGTGTGGCGCCATTTCCGTTCCAATTTTCTGGAAGCTTGCTTCAGAGCTCGGGTATTTTCTGTGTACCAGGGAGCTAGTTTTTTATGAGAAATGTTTAGTTTTTAGGGGTGCAACTTCATCTAGGGTATTGTGCTAAGTTAAATTGAGTTCCTCAGTTAGGTGGTTAACTGATTTTTGTCCTCTGGCGTCCTTGGGTAGACAGAGGGAATCTGGAGGGAATCTAGTCAACATTATTCATAAATAGCATTATAAATATGAACTTACCTTTGATGATCTTTATCAGAATGCACTCCCAGGAATCGCAGTTCCACAATAAATGCTTGTTTTGTTCGATAATGTCAATAATTTATGTCCATTTATGTCCAATAGCTTCTTTTGTTAGGGCATTTTGTAAACAAATCCAAAAGCGCGATCTGGTCCATTCGGACGAAACGTTCAAAAAGTTATATTACAGGTCAAAGAAACTTGTCAAACTAAGTATACTTTAGGTTGTTTTTATCATAAATCTTCAATAATGTTCCAACTGGAGAATTCCATTGTCTGTAGAAAAGCCATGGAACAAGAGTTACCTCTCAAGTGAAAGCGCATGACTGAGAACGAGGCTGTAGGCAGACTCCTTAGTCAAACAGCTCCCACCCCCCCCCCCCTTCACATGAGTAGCCTTAAACAAAGTTCTAAAGATGGTTAACATCTAGTGGAAGCCTTAGGAAGTGTAAAATGACCCATATCCCACTTTGTATTCGATAGGTGTGAGTTCAAAAACTACCACCCTCAGATTTCCCACTTCCTGTTTGGATTTTTTCTCAGATTTTTGCCTGCCATATGAGTTCTGTTATACGCACAGACATCATTCAAACAGTTTTAGAGACGTCAGAGTGTTTTATATCCAATACCAATACATTAGCATCTGGGACTGAGTAGGAGGCAGTTCACTCTGGGCACGCTATTCATCCAAAAGTGAAAATGCTGCCCCCTACCCCAAACAAGTTGTTGAACAATTAAGTGGAATTGGGAACAGTAGCTCTTCTGTACAGTAGTTCCAAAAACTCTTAGCTCATGCTATACAATTAAAATGCAATTACCAAAGTACTACAGTGTATGTAACGACATGCTATTAAAAGGTTTCTACGAAAGTAATTACAGTTTTATTCCACAAAAAAATGTAATGTAAAGTGTTACTGAGAATACTAACAGTAACAACATATGCCTATTAGTGTTCAAAGGAAAAACTGCATTCTTGAGTCAACTACAGCCAATGTCGGTAAACAATTATGTTTGTTTCTACACTGAGTAAACTATCCCTTGAAAGATGGTATAGTGTGTTTTTGAAACTAGAACACTTACCCTCAGATGGACGAAGAGGTTTGAATTTGTCAACGGAGATGCAAAGTGTATGAAAAAAATGCATAATTAACTTCCTCTCGTCGCTTAAAATGCTAATATTATGTTATTCCAGAGATGTTTATTTGAAATGTTTTTAGTGACAGCTTCAGGATTAACAAGACAAACTAGTGAGAAATTGGAGTTCCGGTTCATGCTGTGATGCGTGTATGGTTTTTTGATGAGAGGATGTGTCACCCCCCCCCCCAAAAAAAGTATATATATATATATATATATATATTGATGTGCCTGGCAGCTTGCTCGTTGTACCTGCTTTTTCACAGCACCTAAAAAGCTCAACAGGGCTATTTTTCCCCATGCTATTGATGCATATACCTTGTTGTCAAGAAAAGTGGAAAACCTGTTTGTCAACATTTACCAAAAGTAGTTTGAAAAGTTAACATGTGGTCTCTGAACTTATTGCATCTGAAAAAGTCAACAGAGATAGCCTTTGTAGAAATATTTTGGCTTTTTATAAATGAAGACTTTCATTCCAAAACACTATACAGTGTATATCCATTTTCAGAAATGTTGATAAATGAGCTTGAAACAGATCGCTGTGTGTTTCACTATCTAATCATGTCATGGGGTTGTTCAATGACAGACATGTTTGTTTAAAATCCATCAAACACATTTTTTTTTACAAAATGCTATATATCCGTCTCCCTCTCAGAGAAATAAGTAGTATTGCTGGATTACATTTGAGTAATTTTTTTTTTTTACATTTACATTTAAGTCATTTAGCAGACGCTCTTATCCAGAGCGACTTACAAATTGGTGCATTCACCTTATGACATCCAGTGGAACAACCACTTTACAATAGTGCATCTAAATATTTTAAGGGGGGGGGGTGAGAAGGATTACTTTATCCTATCCTAGGTATTCCTTAAAGAGGTGGGGTTTCAGGTGTCTCCGGAAGGTGGTGATTGACTCCGCTGTCCTGGCGTCGTGAGGGAGTTTGTTCCACCATTGGGGAGCCAGAGCAGCGAACAGTTTTGACTGAGCTGAGCGGGAACTGTACTTCCTCAGTGGTAGGGAGGCGAGCAGGCCAGAGGTGGATGAACGCAGTGCCCTTATTTGGGTGTAGGGCCTGATCAGAGCCTGGAGGTACTGAGGTGCCGTTCCCCTCACAGCTCCGTAGGCAAGCACCATGGTCTTGTAGCGGATGCGAGCTTCAACTGGAAGCCAGTGGAGAGAGCGGAGGAGCGGGGTGACGTGAGAGAACTTGGGAAGGTTGAACACTAGACGGGCTGCGGCGTTCTGGATGAGTTGTAGGGGTTTAATGGCACAGGCAGGGAGCCCAGCCAACAGCGAGTTGCAGTAATCCAGACAGGAGATGACAAGTGCCTGGATTAGGACCTGCGCCGCTTCCTGTGTGAGGCAGGGTCGTACTCTGCGGATGTTGTAGAGCATGAACCTACAGGAACGGGCCACCGCCTTGATGTTAGTTGAGAACGACAGTTTGTTGTCCAGGATCACGCCAAGGTTCTTAGCGCTCTGGGAGGAGGACACAATGGAGTTGTCAACCGTGATGGCGAGATCATGGAACGGGCAGTCCTTCCCCGGGAGGAAGAGCAGCTCCGTCTTGCCGAAGTTCAGCTTGAGGTGGTGATCCGTCATCCACACTGATATGTCTGCCAGACATGCAGAGATGCGATTCGCCACCTGGTCATCAGAAGGGGGAAAGGAGAAGATTAATTGTGTGTCGTCTGCATAGCAATGATAGGAGAGACCATGTGAGGTTATGACAGAGCCAAGTGACTTGGTGTATAGCGAGAATAGGAGAGGGCCTAGAACAGAGCCCTGGGGGACACCAGTGGTGAGAGCGCGTGGTGAGGAGACAGATTCTCGCCACGCCACCTGGTAGGAGCGACCTGTCAGGTAGGACGCAATCCAAGCGTGGGCCGCGCCGGAGATGCCCAACTCGGAGAGGGTGGAGAGGAGGATCTGATGGTTCACAGTATCGAAGGCAGCCGATAGGTCTAGAAGGATGAGAGCAGAGGAGAGAGAGTTAGCTTTAGCGGTGCGGAGCGCCTCCGTGATACAGAGAAGAGCAGTCTCAGTTGAATGACTAGTCTTGAAACCTGACTGATTTGGATCAAGAAGGTCATTCTGAGAGAGATAGCGGGAGAGCTGACCAAGGACGGCACGTTCAAGAGTTTTGGAGAGAAAAGAAAGAAGGGATACTGGTCTGTAGTTGTTGACATCGGAGGGATCGAGTGTAGGTTTTTTCAGAAGGGGTGCAACTCTCGCTCTCTTGAAGACGGAAGGGACGTAGCCAGCGGTCAGGGATAAGTTGATGAGCGAGGTGAGGTAAGGGAGAAGGTCTCCGGAAATGGTCTGGAGAAGAGAGGAGGGGATAGGGTCGAGCGGGCAGGTTGTTGGGCGGCCGGCCGTCACAAGACGCGAGATTTCATCTGGAGAGAGAGGGGAGAAAGAGGTCAGAGCACAGGGTAGGGCAGTGTGAGCAGAACCAGCGGTGTTGTTTGACTTAGCAAACGAGGATCGGATGTCGTCGATCTTCTTTTCAAAATGGTTGACGAAGTCATCTGCAGAGAGGGAGGAGGGGGGAGGGGGAGGAGGATTCAGGAGGGAGGAGAATGTGGCAAAGAGCTTCCTAGGGTTAGAGGCAGATGCTTGGAATTTAGAGTGGTAGAAAGTGGCTTTAGCAGCAGAGACAGAGGAGGAAAATGTAGAGAGGAGGGAGTGAAAGGATGCCAGGTCCGCAGGGAGGCGAGTTTTCCTCCATTTCCGCTCGGCCTTCCGGAGCCCTGTTCTGTGAGCTCGCATTGAGTCGTCAAGCCACGGAGCGGGAGGGGAGGACCGAGCCGGCCTGGAAGATAGGGGACATAGAGAGTCAAAGAATGCAGAAAGGGAGGAGAGGAGGGTTGAGGAGGCAGAATCAGGAGATAGGTTGGAGAAGGTTTGAGCAGAGGGAAGAGATGATAGGATGGAAGAGGAGAGAGTAGCGGGGAGAGAGAGCGAAGGTTGGGACGGCGCGATACCATCCGAGTAGGGGCAGTGTGGGAAGTGTTGGATGAGAGCGAGAGGGAAAAGGATACAAGGTAGTGGTCGGAGACTTGGAGGGGAGTTGCAATGAGGTTAGTGGAAGAACAGCATCTAGTAAAGATGAGGTCGAGCGTATTGCCTGCCTTGTGAGTAGGGGGAAGGTGAGAGGGTGAGGTCAAAAGAGGAGAGGAGTGGAAAGAAGGAGGCAGAGAGGAATGAGTCAAAGGTAGACGTGGGGAGGTTAAAGTCGCCCAGAACTGTGAGAGGTGAGCCGTCCTCAGGAAAGGAGCTTATCAAGGCATCAAGCTCATTGATGAACTCTCCGAGGGGACCTGGAGGGCGATAAATGATAAGGATGTTAAGCTTGAAAGGGCTGGTAACTGTGACAGCATGAAATTCAAAGGAGGCGATAGACAGATGGGTAAGGGGAGAAAGAGAGAATGACCACATGGGAGAGATAAGGATCCCTATGCCACCACCCCGCTGACCAGAAGCTCTCGGGGTGTGCGAGAACACGTGGGCGGACGAAGAGAGAGCAGTAGGAGTAGCAGTGTTATCTGTGGTGATCCATGTTTCTGTCAGTGCCAAGAAGTCGAGGGACTGGAGGGAGGCATAGGCTGAGATGAACTCTGCCTTGTTGGCTGCAGATCGGCAGTTCCAGAGGCTACCGGAGACCTGGAACTCCACGTGGGTCGTGCGCGCTGGGACCACCAGATTAGGGTGGCAGCGGCCACGCGGTGTGGAGCGTTTGTATGGTCTGTGCAGAGAGGAGAGAACAGGGATAGACAGACACATAGTTGACAGGCTACAGAAGAGGCTACGCTAATGCAAGGAGTAATTTAGCAGATGCTCTTAATGTACAGTCTTAAATTAGCTAGATGAGACAACCCACATATCACAGTCAAATACACAGGATAAGAACATTCCATTACAGCTAAACAATGGATAGTGTTTTGCATAAAAACACATTTTCATATAAAAATATCTATGAATTACACACTTGAGAAAAGTGTAATTTTACACAAATATGAAGGGACCCATAAGCAATAATTTCTGATGAAAAAAACACAAATGTCTCAGTTCTACAGATTGTGTAATCTCATTACACACAAACAAGATCTTACTTTATCTAGACAATGTAATTCAATCCCTCCCAAATGCTTTAAAGATCATTGACAAATTCAGCTCCATCTCAAGTTATAAAATAAATCTAACCAAATCTGCCCTACTCCCTCTCAAGAACCTGACAGAGGACCCCCCCCTTCTACTTGGAATCCCAATAGTTTCCCATTTAAATGATTTAGGATCAGATATATTTCCTTCTTTAGAAATTTCAACAGAATGCTCAAATCAATTCAATCAGATCTCAGTTGGAGTAAAATTCCAGTCCCTTCAACCGGCAAAATTTATATTGTGAAAATGAATATATGAGAAATATGGTGGTTCCTATTGCCCTGGAAGAAGTGTTGTTCACCCTTAAACAATGTAAGCTACACTTGGCCCTATTAATACTCACAAAATGTATATTTGCCGCAAAATGCCTAAACTATGCAACTGGTACATCAGAAATACTACACAACTGTAGATACTGTTCTTTATTTTTGTATGCATTTCTCTGATTGTTTTGGCAGCCCATAGGTACAAGAAAATATATATGTGAAATATGAAATGCAAATATGATATGACTATATTCGAATTTATATGAATTTAAATGATATACCTGTACATGTTACCACTATATGAAAATTACAAACTAAATATAAAGTTGGTCACAAAAAAATATGACAACTAAAATGTTAATGTTTTGGCTTTGTTAAACATTTGAAGTGAAGTCTTTGTTTTCATCTCTGGAAGGGCTAGCCAACACCATACACACTGCTAACCTACACTGTACATAAGGTAAGATCACCATTGGGAATGCTTTCTTTACTCCAGCCCTCAGAACAAACACACCAGTGCCTCCTAATTACTAAGCACATACTTTTGTTAATTCATAAGGTTAAACTGCATATAAAACAGATGAGGCTAAGGATCCATTGGTGTGTTATGGTACTTAAACACTTTGTCGCCATGGAACAAAATAAAAGCCCACCATAACGGGCATTGTGTGCTGCTATGTATAAATATCATTATAGTGTATTTCCTTCTATCATCAGTGACTTATTGATATGTAATAAGAGAGGCTAATACAGTTTACTGGCTGTAAATTCACTATGCTTAGCTCTAACCTGGAGTAAATGTTCAACCAAGAGATTATTTACAGACAGTACAGATTTTTTTTAAATTAATTTAAGAAAGTATCAAATAAGTGGCAGCCTTGTGTGGAAACAGACTGAAATATTTGGGAATTAAGAATATCTGCATGGCTGTTTCATTCCAAATTGTGCCGAACTATATTGCTGTCTGAACTACAATGGCTTGCAAAAGTATTCACCCCTTTGGTACCATTTCCTATTTTGTTGACTTACAACATGGATTGAAAATATATATATATATTTTTTTTTGGGGGGGGGGGGAGTTATCATTTGACTTACAAAACATGCCTACCACTTTGAAGATGCAAAAGTTTTTTATAGTGAAACAAACAAGAAATAAGACAAAAAAACAGAACACTTGAGCGTGTATAACTATTAACCCCCCCAAAGTCAAAACTTTCTAGAGCCACCTTACACCTGCAAGTCTCTTGGGATATGTCTCTGTAAGCTTGGCACATCTAGCCACTGGGATTTTGGCCCATTCTTCAAGGCAAAACTGATTCAGCTCCTTCAAGTTGGATGGGTTCTACTGCTGTATAGCAATCTTTAAGTCATACCACAGATTCTCATTTGGATTGAGGTCTGGGCTTTGACTAGGCCATTTCAAGACATTATACTAAATACAAAAACAACAAACGGAACGTTAAACTTATTACAGCCTATCTGGTGAACACTACACAAAGACAGGAACAATCACCCACGAAATACAAAGCGAAACTAAGACTGCCTAAATACGGTTCCCAATCAGAGACAACGAGAATCACCTGACTCTGATTGAGAATCGCCTCAGGCAGCCAAGCCTATACAACACCCCTAATCAGCCACGATCCCAAAACTACAAACCCCAATACGAAAAACAACATATAAACCCATGTCACACCCTGGCCTACCCAAACATATAACAAAAACACAAAATACAATGACCAAGGCGTGACAGAATCCCCCCCCCCCTAAGGTGTGGACTCCCGGACGCACCTCAAACCATAGGGAGGGTCCGTCCGGGTGGGCATCTGTTCATGGTGGCGGCTCCGGCTCGGGACGTGGACCCCACTCCATTAATGTCCTTGTTCCTCCCCTTCGCGTCCTGGGATAATCTACCCTCTCCGCCGACCATGGCCTAATAGTCCTCACCCAGATCCCCACTGGACTGAGGGGCAGCTCGTGACTGAGGGGCAGCTCGGGACTGAGGGGCAGCTCGGGACTGAGGGGCAGCTCGGGACAGAGGGGCAGCTCGGGACAGAGGGGCAGCTCGGGACAGAGGGGCAGCTCGGGACAGAGGGGCAGCTCGGGACAGAGGGGCAGCCCGGGACAGAGGGGCAGCTCGGGACTGAGGGGCAGCTCGGGACTGAGGGGCAGCTCGGAACTGAGGGGCAGCCCGGAACTGAGGGGCAGCTCGGAACCGAGGGTAGCCCAGTACTGAGAGAAAGCCCAGTACTGAGAGGAAGCCCAGTACTGAGATGAAGCCAGTACTGAGATGAAGCTCAGGCAGGTAGTAGGCTCCGGTAGATCCTGGCTGGCTGGCGGAACTGGAAGATTCAGGTTGACTAGCAGATCTGGAAGAGACTGGTTGACTGGCAGATCTGGAAGAGACTGGTTGACTGGCAGATCTGGAAGAGACTGGTTGTCTGGCAGATCTGGAAGAGACTGGTTGTCTGGCAGATCTGGAAGAGACTGGTTGTCTGGCAGATCTGGAAGAGACTGGTTGTCTGGCAGATCTAGAAGATCATGGCTGACTGGCGGATCTAGCTGCTCTATGCAGACTGACAGCTCTGGCTGCTTCATGCAGACTGACAGCTCTGACTGCTCCATGCAGGCTGACAGCTCTCTGCAGACTGGCAGATCCTGGCTGACTGGCACTTCTGGCGGATCCTGGCAGACTGGCGGCGCTGGGCAGACTGGCGATGCTGGGCAGACTGGGAGCACTGGCGACGCTGGGCAGACTGGCGGCGCTGGCGGCGCTGGGCAGACTGGCGACGCTGGGCAGACTGGGAGCACTGGTGGCGCTGGGCAGACTGGCGACGCTGGGCAGACTGGCGGCGCTGGCGGCGCTGGGCAGACTGGCGACGCTGGGCAGACTGGCGGCGCTGGCGGCGCTGGGCAGACTGGCGACGCTGGGCAGACTGGGAGCACTGGTGGCGCTGGGCAGACTGGCGGCACTGGGTGGCGCTGGGCAGACTGGGAGCACTGGCGGCGCTGGGCAGACTGGGAGCACTGGCGGCGCTGGGCAGACTGGCGGCACTGGGCAGACTGGGAGCACTGGCGGCGCTGGGCAGACTGGGAGCACTGGCAGCGCTGGGCAGACTGGCGACGCTGGGCAGACTGGGAGTGCTGGGCAGACGGGAGACTCCGGCACCACAGGAGAGGAGAAAGGCTCTGGCTGCGCAAAACAGGCGGGAGACTCCGACAGCGCGGGAGAGGAGAAAAGCGCTGGCTGCGCTGAACAGGCGAGGCGCACTGAAGGCCTTGTGCGTGGTGCTGGAACTGGTGGTACTGGATCGAGGACACGCACAGGAAGCCTGGTGCGGGGAGCTGCTACCGGAGGACTGGTGTGTGGAGGTGGCTCTGGATAGACCGGACCGTGCAGGCGCACTGGAGCTCTTGAGCACCGAGCCTGCCCAAGCTTACCTGGCTCGATGCCCACTCTAGCCCGGCCAATAGGAAGGGCTGGTATGTGCCGCACCGGGCTATGCTCCCGCACTGGAAACACCGTGCGCTCCATAGCATAACATGGTGCCTGCCCGGTCTCTCTAGCCCAACGGTGAGCACAGGGAGTTTGCGCAGGTCTCCTACCTGGCATAGCCATACACCCTTCTAGCCTCCCCCCAATATTTTTTTGGGCTGCTTTTCGGGCTTCCAACCGCGTCGCCGTGCTGCCTCCTCATACCAGCGCCTCTCCGCTTATCCGCTTCTATTTATTCCTTGGGACGGCGATATTCTCCAGGCTGAGCTCAGGGTCCTTTCCCGTCTAATTCCTCGTCCCATGTCCAATTCTCCAAGTGGTGCAGCCTCTCCCACTGCAACTGCTCTTCACGATTAACAGGGAGAGTTGGCTCAGGTCTGAATCCTGACTCAGCCACTCTCTCTCTGCGCCACCTTCTCTTTTTTATTGACTCCATTCGTCTATAGCCCTCTTCGCATTGCTGCAGCGAATCCCAGGCGGGCGCCTGCACTCTCTCTGGGTCGGCCGCCCACCTGTCGATTTCTTCTCATGTCGTATACTCCATGCCTCTACCATCAATAACGTCCTCCTTTCGCTGCTGAAGCTGTCGCTGCCAGTTTACACACTGCTCGGTCCGTGAGTGGTGGGTGATTCTGTAACGGCGTTCGTCTGTTGAAAAAAGAGAGTTGGACCGAAATGCAGCGTTTTGGTTACTCATGACTTTAATGAAAGAAACGCGGTACATGAAATAACTGAACTAAATACAAAAACAACAAACGGAACGTGAAACTTATTACAGCCTATCTGGTGAACACTACACAAAGACAGGAACAATCACCCACGAAATACAAAGGGAAACTTAGACTGCCTAAATACGGTTCCCAATCAGAGACAACGAGAATCACCTGACTCTGATTGAGAATCGCCTCAGGCAGCCAAGCCTATACAACACCCCTAATCAGCCGCGATCCCAAAACTACAAACCCCAATACGAAAAACAACATATAAACCCATGTCACACCCTGGCCTACCCAAACATATAACAAAAACACAAAATACAATGACCAAGGCGTGACATTTTCTTGATGGTCAAAAAGGTACATTATTGTCTCATCTGACCAGAGTACCTTATTCCATATGTTTGGGGAGTCTCGCATATGCCTTTTGGTGAACACTAAACGTGTTTGCCTATTTTATTCTTTTCGAAATGGCTTTTTTCTGGACACTCTTCCATAAAGCCCAGCTCTGTGGAGTGTACAGCTTAAAGTCGTCCTATGGCCAGACACTCCAAATTCCGCTGTGGAGCTTAGCAGCTCCTTCGGTGTTATCTTTGGTCTCTTTATTGCCTCCTTGCCTGGTCTGTGAGTTTTGATGGGCAGCCCTCTCTTGGCAGGTTTGTTGTGGTGGCATATTCATTCCATTTTTTAAGGTGGAATTCACGGATGATGTTGGGATCAACAATGACCTCCACCATAACCCAACAACACTCCTCTGGACTGTACCCCTCCCAGTATCCCTCCCCCACAACGTTGGGAGTCCAGTAGGGATCTGACGGCATAGGCGGGACCTTCCTCAATGTTGATCCTCAGCCAGGGGACCAGGAACCACCGTAACTCTCCAGAGCTTGGTGAATGTCCACATCTCTGTCCCAGACCACATAGGCTAAGACTCGAGAAGGGACAGGAAAGCATGTCCTCCGGCATTTGGGTGCCCAGTCCGTGATTCTCAACCTTGACCATGAGTTTGTGGGGTTATGGTGTTCGAGACATGGGAGGCAGAGGATGATCTTGTAAACTGGTGCACAAATTATGAAAAAGGGAATGTTTTCCTAATGAATGGAATCCACGGTGAGAATGAGTGTTGTGGTGATGTATGTGATGCTTCCGGATTCTAGTGGCCAATTACCAAGGGCCTGGATCGGAAACTGAGAGGTGAATGGGTATGAGGTTATGTTAAAAGAGCAGGCAAGGATCTTGTAATAAAGTTCCCCACTGCACCGGAATCCACTAGCACTGTTGAAAAAGTACATGAGGGACAGCCAGCTAGTGTGATCGACACTAAAAAGATTTTGCCAGAAAATGATGAAGATGGGATACTCACATCTGCCCCAAGAGGTGGAAGATCATGTGACCGTCCCTCTGCTCTCGTGGGCTCTCGTAGGTCCCGAGTTGGAACATACCAGACACAGAATCTCATGCGCCCCTTGAACTCAATAGGGACAGAGCCCCAGGTGTTTCCATCTGCATCGCTCAGCCACGGTAAGGCATGTGACCCTCCATGAGTTCAGGAGGTATCTGAGATACTGAGGGGTCAGGAGGTATGAGAGCTCTGTTCAGAGGTATCTTAGATCATCCACCGGAAGGCAGAGAGGGGGGTGAGCCTGTATTTCAACTACAGCAGGATGATCAGACCACTGTCGAGTACGCGCTCACCTTCCTGACAGTAGCAGCATCCATAGGATGGAATGAGCCGGTACTCCATACGCTATTCAGAAGAGCACTGCACAAGGAGGTCCAGACGGAACTGGCATGTCAAGACAAAAACCTGTCCTTGGATGCACTCATCGCGATGGCCATTATAACACGTATAATTCACTGTATCACAAGTCCAGTGGGTCAGAAGTTAAGTTGACTGTGCCTTTAAACAGCTTGGAAAATTCAAGACAATTATGTCATGACTTTAGAAGCTTTGGATAGGCTAATTGACATAGTTTGAATCAATTGAAGGTGTACATGTGGATGTATTTGAAGGCCTACCTTCAATCAAAAGAAAATCATCCAATACCTCAGAAAATAAATTGTTGTCCTCCTCGGATGAGAAATAGGAAGGATCAGACCAAAACGCAGTGCGGTAAGTGTCCATGTTAATTTTAATAAATAAACTGAACACTGCAATAACCAAAGAACAACAAAGAGAGAGAGTGAACGAAACAGTTCTGTAAGGTGAAGACACACAAAACAGAAAACAACTACCCACAAACACAGGTGGGAACAGGCTACCTATGTATGGTTCTCAATCAGAGACAATGATAGACAGCTGCATCTGATTGGGAACCATACCAGGCCAAACACAGAAATACAAAACATAGAACAAAAATATAGAATGCCCACCCCAACTCGCGCCCTGACCAAACCAAAAATAGAGATATAAAAAAGATACTAAGGTCACGGCGTGACAAGACCTCCACAAGTCTGGTTCATCCTTGGGAGCAATTTCCAAATTCCTGAAGGTACCAAGTTCATCTTTACAAACAATGGTACGCAAGTATAAAACCATGTGACCACGCAGCTGTCATACCGCTCAGGAAGGAGACACGTTCTGTCTCCTAGAGATGAGCTTACTTTGGTTCAAAAAGTGCAAATCAATCCCAGAACAACAGCAAAATACATTGTGAAGATGCTGGAGGCAACAGGTACAAACGTATCTATTTCCACAGTAAAAACGTGTCCTATATCCACAAACTGAAAGGCCACTCAGTAAGGAAGAAGCCACTGCTCCAAAACCGCCACAACAAAAATGGGCGGTTTTGGGGACAAAGATCACACTTTTTGGAGAAATGTCCTCTGTTCTAATGAAACAAAAATAGAACTGTTTGGCCATCATGACCATCATTATGATTGTTGGAAAAAGGGGGAGGCTTTCAAGCCCTGACCTTATCCTATAGAAAATTTGTTGGCAGAACTGAAAAAGTGTGTGCGATCAAGGATCTTATAAATCTGACTCAGTTAAACCAACTCTGTCAGGAGGAATGGGCCAAAATTCACCCAATTTATTATGGGAAGCTTGTGGAAGGCTACCTGAAACATTTGACCCAAGTTAAACAATTTAAAGGCAATGCTACCAAATACTGAGTGTATGTAAACGTCTGACCCAGTGGGAATGTGATGAAATAAATAAAAACTGAAATAAATCATTCTCTCTACTATTATTCTGACATTTCACATTCTTAAAATAAAGTGGTAAATCTAACTGACCTAAAACAGGGAATTTTTACTCAGATTAAATGTTTGGAATTGTGAAAAACTGAGTTTAAATGTATTTGGCTAAGGTATATGTAAACTTCCGACTTCACCTGTACCTGTTTGCTGCATGCATGCACACTTGTTGCAGTCCTGGAAGAGACTCCGAACCCCATATCTCAGTTCATTGCAGTTGACAAAAGGTACAATGTAATTCAATTAATGGGATGCAAGTCAATTCTTTTTGAGTTTCTTCAAACACTTTATCATTGACTGTCTTTTTGGTTAAATTGAATGAACCCTTCTCCATGGAAGGCTGGAGTACAGGCTAAAATACTTACCCCATAAAATTAAAAACATGGATCTACTTACATTAATTAACTTGCAGCGTCTGCAGTTTTTGTTAATTCATTGCAAGAGAGTAATGGGCCCTGTCAGTCCCAAATGGTTAACAATAGACTTCAAAGTCATAGATTATGCTCTGCCCGTACCCTCCCAAAATTATTATAAAATGATCCTATATTATCAGTGTTACGTAACAGTGACTTGTCACTTGCCTGTGCTCTGCTATAATTAAGATGGTTCATATTAACAGGGAGGGAAAAATAACTCAGTTTAAGTGATAGCCGAGACATATGGTGAGCGTCTCTAGCATGTTGCTTTAAATCTACAATGCATATTTTCCATGTTGGATTGAGAGTACCTAGGTTAATAATAACTGTGGCTGGTTTTTTACAGTTTGAAGACACAATTTCTCACACTAGGGATGTTCTTTGAAGGTGATGTGTCATTTCCAAAACGTTAAAGACATTCAAATTTGTATTAATTTATTTAAAACTAAGGTGACATTGGACCATTATATTAAAACACACTTTAGATACTTTTGTATAAGTAAACATAGTCCCTTGACTAACCTGTTTTATTTGTATTTCCCTCATCATACACCTCGATCTGTGTACAAAAAATTAACCTCTTATGGATCCCTACACCCGCTAAGAATAAGAACAAATTCTTATTTTCAATGACGGCCTAGGAACAGTGGGTTAACTGCCTGTTCAAGGGCAGAACGACAGATTTGTACCTTGTCAGCTCGGGGGTTTGAACTTGCAACCTTCCGGTTACTAGACCAACGCTCGAACCACTAGGCTACCCTGGTGGTTAGAGCATTAATACATGCCTTACCTTTGAAGATCTTCTTTTTGCAATCTCAAATGTCTCATTGACACAATGAATGGTCATTTTGTTCAATAAATTCCATTATATCCCCGGAATGTCCATTTATTTGGCGCGTTTGACTCAGAAATACATCGCTTCCAACTCGCCTAACATGACTACAAAGTATCTAATAAGTTACTTGGAAACTTGGTCCAAACATTTCAAACAACGTTCCAAATCCAACCTCAGGTATCCTAAAATGTAAATAATCGATAAAATTTAAGACGGAATAATACCGGATAAAAAAAACGTCAAGCGCATTCTCATATGTCAGTCATACATACAGTATACTGTACACTTCTTATGTTAAAGGACACTGAGAATAACTGCTAAACATAATCAGTTGCTGAAATGATGCATATGTCAAAAATAGAACCTTAACAATAACCACTGTAATTACGTAGTTGCTATACTTTGCATGATGAATACAACCAGCTGTACATGTATTCACTGCCATGTTATTATTGTAACAAGGGCCACTGAGGATATTGTATATTGTGGAGTTCTTTGGATTTAATGGAAAATAGGTACAAGGGTGTGGGTATGTTTACTTCTGAGCACCCTCGTTTTGTTAGGATGTTGAAGGCAGTATGGAATTGAATGCAAAATGCATCTATATTTTACGTAATGAAAATGCTAATGGGAGTGTCATGGTCTTGCAGCGGTGCTGGATTTCAACTAGATTCAAAGCTACAGTAGGTTTACTGGCTTTGTTTGTTAGGGCTATTCCACTCTCTATCTATTATGATCCACTGTTGTAAATCAGATCATTGCATAAATGTATGCAATAACAAAAGGCAAAAAGCTAATGTCGATTCGGATTAATGTCTGGATTGGCTAGAGAACAAGAAGAAGCACAAATTGACAGCACAGAATATGGCGAGACAGCTAGACAAAATGGATAGAGCAGAGGCTCGGTGATCATGGTCACTTGTATCTCAAGTGGTGTTTTTAAATTTGTTTTAAATATGAGCTGGTTAAAAAGGAGGGGTACCATGTCTCGCCAGTCAATGGTACAGAAATGGTTGAGAAACGCTGTACTGTACTGCCACTGTTATGTGTCAGCACTACTGCCTGTGTCTAAATAGGGTGTGTAGGGTCAGGGCGGCTCACAGAGGGATGTGGGCCGGTGTGGATAAAATGCACGGGACGAATTCTTGTCCCAGTCCGCCCCTGCACTCTCAGAAAAAAAGGTGCTATCGAGAACCTAAAAGGGTTCTTCAGCTGTCCAAATAGTAGAACCCTTTCAAGAACACGTTTTGATTCCAGTTAGAACTCTTTTGGCTTTCCATGTGGAACCCTTTGCACAGAGGTGACATCATTTAGGTGATGATTTTGTTCACAGTGTTTCTGATCAAATCAACAATTATCTTTGAATGTATTTGTGTGGCTACAATGCCTTCTTTAGAGCATAGCAGTTTCTGCTTGGTTTCCAGAGAATTAAAAGAGAAAGATAGCAAAAGGCGTTTTGTTTTGGGTGATGTGCTAAAGTCTGATATAGGCCATTTTGAAAGCTGCCAGTGTGGTGTAGTTGTATGAGCTGGCTGCTGTTTCCTCCCTGCTTGGCAGAGATCTCAGAAAAGGTCGAATTGGGAACCCGCCACCTAAATGTATCACATAAAATGTATATGCCATATCTCACAATCGATCTGACCTTCTGAATTTAGATACTGTATATCTCGTGCTGCAGTGAGTTGGGGACTGTATATCTAACTCACACTGTGATGTAGCTCACGCTCTAGCTCTCCCTCGGTTTCCGTGAGAGAGCTGTGCACTTTGACAGACAGTCCAACGAGTCAAAGTGGTTTAGGAACATAGACACATTTTCGAAATGTGCCATTATTCTCCTTTAAAGTCTCTAAGCAGGTTAAATATTTCCCACTTTATTACTCATAAAGCACTACCGATTGTATTACTCATCTCTGGGTAGATTGGATTAGGGTTAAACCGCTTTGGACTTTCCCTCTGTTAATTTCCCTGGAGGCCCAGGTTGAACTTTAATGAGTCGTTCATCTTTGCCAAAACCATAGCTCTGAGGTGCTATTCACCAGAGGGTAGAGATGAGTAAAAGAGACTAAGAGATGAGTTGAGTGAGGATGACAGGTTTTGACTCGGGTAAGTCATTTCTTATTAACTCGATGAAGTCCCAACCATTCTTTAAAAAGATGCATTTGAAAATGTAGTATTTATTTGAGTATTTATTAGACTACATGTGTTTGTTCGGGTGCAACGCATTGACCCCAAAGTATCCAAAAATATCCAATGGTGACCCAACAGTAGCCAATGGTGAAAACATTTATGTTGCGAAATGTATTATATATTTAGTGAATAACCAAATCCTTTGTCCATATCGTCTCTGTTCTGTGTCATCAAACAAACCATTCAAGCCACCATATATTTAGAGAATGAATAGTGTAATAGTAATTATGCCCATCAACATGTTTAATTAAATGACCCCAGTTGTTTAGCTTCTATTTCAGAGAGAGACAAGGGAACACATGACCTTTGATTGGACATGTAATCATAGAGAATTATTGTATAACTATCACCTTAATTAGTTAATTGGCTGCAATTGAAATGCTTCATTACACTGATTAAATTATTTCACACATGTTTTTGGCCTGTGATTGTGCTTCTCATTTATGTTGTTAATTAACGTAGACTATCACAAGAGAGGACGGCCATTGTACAGTGTGTGCCATATGGAAATATTTGCCCAGGGGTCCAGTAGATGCATCTTCCATTGGTAAGCATGTTACGAGCACTTCCAAGATAGTTACATCTATTGGGACTGTGGTTAGCATTCAACTTGGGACCAACCTTGATTCCTTTCTCTGCCCATTTATCAGCTAAGCTAGTTTATCTAACTACCGTTTGGGGAACCCGCAAATGCTACTACTCCATTCTCCCTGGCATAACACAAAATAAAAACCCATGCTTCCTTTTATCATGTTTTGTTAAAATAACAATTAGAGGATGATTTGTACAACTACTTCAGGAGCATTTGATGTTGAACACAAAAGATCATCTCAACTTGTTTTTGTTTTAGTGTTCATTGAAGCTTGTCGGCCTGGTATGGGCAGTGTGACGCCCTGCCAAGGTTCCAGAACTGAGAGCAATGACAAAATTAATTGGAGAACATTCTAGAACTGTTGAATCTTGCCCCCTGATAATTTCCTGTTGTGTGGAGTGCATGTTTTTGTTTTGATTGTAGTGAGTATTGTCAAGAAGTTGTAGTGCAGCACTCTTGAGAAAGAAACTGCACTAAAGTCAGTGTTAGAACTAGTCAGTTTAAGTACGAATATCAACACAATGTCTTCGAAAGGGTCAAGTGCTGTGATGTTTGGGTTCGGTGAGACCAGGAATAAGCAAATGATCTACCTTAAGGTTTTGGGATTTCCGAAAAAAAAGAGAGGGCTGGCTGTGTTATTTTGTCTTATCTGCTTTCCTCTCTGTGTATGAATGCCTGTAGCAAAAAGCTGTCAATTCTATCAAAAGCAAGCTTTGTGCAAAAGAAAAATTAATCCCAGTGGCTAGATGTGCCAAGCTTATAGAGACACACACCAAGAGACATGCACCTGTAATTACTGCAAAAGGTGGCTCCACAAAGTATTGACTTTGGGGGGGGGTGAATAGTTATATACACTCAAGTTCTTGTTTGTTTCACAAGAAAAAATATTTTACGTAAATCAAATGATACAAACCTTCAATAAAATATATTTTAAGTCATAAATATATAGGAAAAATGCCAAAGGGGGTGAAAACTTTCACAAGCCACTGTGGAGCCAACTTTAGCAGCAATTACTGCTTGTCACATCTAGCCACTGGGATTTTTGCCCATTCTTCCGCTGCTGTACAGCAATCTTTAAGTCATACCATGTAACGCTCGTCGTTGGAAGGAGTAGACCAAGGTGCAGCGTCGTAGGCGTATATCTTTCTTTCATTGATGAAACTGAAAAAACAAAAAATACAAAACGGAACGCACAGTTCTGTAGGGCTGGAAAGCAACAGTACAAAAACAAGATCCCATAAACTACAGGTGGAAAAAGGGAAAAAGGCTGCCTAAGTATGAACACCAATCAGCCTCTGATTGGGAACCATACCCAGCCAACAAAGAAATAGAAAGCTTAGATTGCACACCCTAGTCACACCCTGACCTAACCAAATAGAGAATTAAAAGAATCTCTACGGTCAGGGCGTGACATACCACAGATTCTCAATTGGATCGAGGTCTGGGATTTAACTTGAACATTCCAAGACATTTAAATGTTTCCCCTTAAACCACTCAAGTGTTGCTTTAGCAGTATGCTAGGGATCTGTCGGCATAGGCGGGACCTCCCTCAATGTCCATCCTCAGCCAGCTCCTTCAGGGTTATGTTTGGTCTCTTTGTTGCCTGGTCTGAGGGTTTTGGTGACCTACTCTCTTGGTAGGTTTGTTGTGGTGCCATATTCTTTCAGTTTTTTAATAATGGTGCTCTGTGGGATGTTCCCTGATCTGTACTTCTCCACAACTTTGTCCCTAAAATGTTTGGAGAGCTCCTTGGTCTTCATAGTGCCGCTTGCTTAGTGGTGTTGCAGACTCTGGGGTCTTTCGGAACAGTTGTAGTCAGAAGTTTACATACACCTTAGCCAAATACATTTAAACACAGCTTTTCACAATTCCTTACATTTAATCCTCTGAAAATTTCCCTGTCTTTAGGTCAGTTACGATCACCACTTTATTTTAAGAATATGAAATGTCAGAATAATAATAGAGAGAATGATTTATTTATTTTCTTTCATCACATTTCCAGTGGGTCAGAATTTTACTTACGCTCAGTTAGTATTTGGTAGCATTGCCTTTAAATTGTTTAACTTGGGTCAAATATTTTGGTAGCCTTCCACAAGCTTCCCACAATAAGATGGGTGAATTTTGGCCCATTCCTCTTAACAGAGCTGGTGTAACTGAGTCAGGTTTGTAGGCCTCCTTGCTCGCACACGCTTTTTCAGTTCTGCCCACACATTTTCTATATGATTGAGGTCAGGGCTTTGTGATGGCCACCCCAATACCTGGACTTTGTTGTCCTTAAGCCATTTTGCCACAACTTTGGAAGTATGCGGCAGGGTAGCCTAGTGGTTAGAACATTGGACTAGTAACCGAATGTTTGCAAGTTCAAATCCCTGAGCTGACAAGGTACAAATCTGTCATTCTACCCATGAACAAGGCAGTTAACCCACTGTTCCTAGGCCATCATTGAAAATAAGAATTTGTTCTTAGCTGACTTGCCTATTTAAATAAAAAAAATGCTTGGGGTCATTGTCCATTTGGAAGACCCATTTGCGAACAAGCTTTAACTTCCTGACCGATGTTTCTTCAATATAGCCACATATTTTTCCTGCCTCATGCCATATATTTTGTGAAGTGCACCAGACCCTCCTGCAGCAAAGCACCACCACAACATGATGCTCCACCCCTGTGTTTCATAGTTGGGATGGTGTTTTTCGCCTTGCAAGCATCCCCCTTTTTCCTCCTAACATATCGATGGTCATTATGACCATACAGTTCTATTTTTGTATCATCAGAACAGAGGACATTTCTCCAAAGAGTGTGATCTTTGTCCCCATGTGCAGTTGCAAACTTCAGTCTGGCTTTTTTATGGCAGTCTTGGAGCAGTGGCTTCTTCCTTGCTGAGCGGTCTTTCAGGTTATGTTAAGATAGGACTTGTTTTACTGTGGATATAGATACTTTTTTACCTGTTTCCTCCAGCATTTTCACAAGGTCCTTTGCTGTTGTTCTGGGATTGAATTGCACTTTTTGCACCAAAGCACGTTCCTCTCTAGGAGATAGAACGCGTCTCCTTCCTGAGCGGTTTGACAGCTGCGTGGTCACATGGTGTTTATACTTATGTATTGTTTGTACAGATGAACGTGGTACCTTCAGGAATTTGGAAATTGCTCCCAAGGATGAACCAGACGTGTGGAGTTCTACAATTTTCTTCTGAGGTATTGGACGATTTCGTTTGATTTTCCCATGATGTCAAGCAAAGAGGCACTGAGTTTGAAGGTAGGCCTTGAAATACACTGCTCAAAAAAATAAAGGGAACACTTAAACAACACAATATAACTCCAAGTCAATCACACTTCTGTGAAATCAAACTGTCCACTTAGGAAGCAACACTGATTGACAATAAATTTCACATGCTGTTGTGCAAATGAAACAGGCAACAGGTGGAAATTATAGGCAATTAGCAAGACACCCCCAATAAAGGAGTGGTTCTGCAGGTGGGGACCACACTTCTCAGTTCCTATGCTTCCTGGCTGATGTTTTGGTCACTTTTGAATGCTGGCGGTGCTTTCACTCTAGTGGTAGCATGAGACGGAGTCTACAACCCACACAAGTAGCTCAAGGTAGTGCAGCTCATCAATGCGAGCTGTGGCAAGAAGGTTTGCTGTGTCTGTCAGCATAGTCAGCGTAGTGTCCAGAGCATGGAGGCACTACCAGGAGACAGGCCAGTATATCAGGAGACGTAGAGGAGACCGTAGGAGGGCAACAACCCAGCAGCAGGACAGCTACATCTGCCTTTGTGCAAGGAGGAACAGGAGGAGCACTGCCAGAGCCCTGCAAAATGACCTCCAGCAGGCCACAAATGTGCATGTGTCTGCTCAAACGGTCAGAAACAGACTCCATGAGGGTGGTATGAGGGCCCGACGTCCACAGCTGTAGGTTGAGCTTACAGCCCAACACCATGCAGGACGTTTGGCATTTGCCAGAGAACACCAGATTGGCAAATTTGCCACTAGCACCCTGTGCTCTTCACAGATGAAAGCAGGTTCACACTGAGCACATGTGACAGACGTGACAGAGTCTGGAGACGCCAAAGAGAACGTTCTGAAACAGTTAGTCATGGTGTGGGGTGGCATTTCTTTGGGGGGCCGCACAGCCCTCCATGTGCTCGCCAGAGGTAACCTGACTGCCATTGATGAGATCCTCAAACCCCTTGTGAGACCATATGCTGGTGCGGTTGGCCCTGGGTTCCCCCTAATGCAAGACAATGCTAGACCTCATGTGGCTGGAGTGTGTCAGCAGTTCCTGCAAGAGGAAGGCATTGATGCTATGGACTGGCCCGACCATCTGGGAGAAGGTCCCTCAGTAGACCGTCCGCCACCTCATCAGGAGCATGCCCAGGCATTGTAGGGAGGTCATACAGGCATGTGGAGGACACACACACTACTGAGCCTCATTTTTGACTTGTTTTAAGGACATTGCATTAAAGTTGGATCAGCCTGTAGTGTGGTTTTCCATTTTAATTTTGAGTGTGACTCCAAATCCAGACCTCCATGGGTTGATAAATTTGATTTCCATTGATCATTTTTGTTTGATTTTGTTGTCAGCACATTCAACTATGTAAAGAAAAAAGTATTTCACAAGAATATTTCATTCATTCATATCTAGGATGTGTTATTTTGCTGTTCCCTTTATTTTTTTGAGCAGTGTATATCCACAGGTACACCTCAAATTATGTCAATTAGCCTATCAGAAGCTTCTACAGCCGTGACCTAATTTTCTGGAATTTTCCAAACTGTTCAAAGGCACAGTCAACTTAGTGTATCTAAGCTTCTGACCCACTGGAATTGTGATACAGTGAATTGTATGTGAAATAATCTGTCTATAAACAATTGTTGTAAAAATGACTTGTGTCATGCACAAAGTAGATGTCCTAACCGACTTACCAAAACTATAGTTTGTTAACAAAAAATTTGTGGAGTGGTTGAAAAACTAGTTTTAATGACTCCAACGTAAGTGTATTTTATACTTCAATCATGTGACACTTAAATAAAGTCCACCTGTTTGCAATCTAACTAATTATCTGACTTCTGAAGGTAATTGGTTGCACCGGATCTTATTTAGTGGCTTCATAACAAAGAGGGTGAATACATATGCATGCACCACTTTCACTTTTGTATCATTTTTTGAAACATTATTTAAAAAAAATTTACTTCACTAATTTGAATATTTTATGTCTGTCCATTACATGAAATCCAAATAAAAATCCACTTAAATTACATATATTTAATGCAACAAAATAGGATAACGTGAAGGGGGGTGAATACTTTAAAGGCACTGCACTGTGGCATTTGCATTGTCTGCAGGCTATGACTATCTACTATGGCATTTTAGAGAATATGGTTGTATCTACCTGCCCTGAACCGAATGCACACTGTAAAATTAGCAGTGTTTCAGCCTGGCGCTGCAACACTGCCTGGATGGGGGCTGTGCACTTGAAGAGCTGAGTGACATACTTTAATTTACTTAAACAGATGTTTACTGAAGTGGGATTTTGTCCTCGTGTTCCTTGGTTATTTACATTGTTTTGTTCACAAGCTAGGTTGTTTTTCAATGTTTAAGTTTAAATTGCCTGGGAGGAGAAGCAACACAGATACTAGTCAGACTCTCAATCTCATGAGCACAAACATGACTCCAATCGCATTACCATGGCAACCTCCCGCCCTTAAATGTTCAGGTGAACATTGTTGTCTCATATGTGATATTTTGGTGTAATATTTGCGATTTCTTTTATTTTGGCTTGTGTACCAAAAAGTATATTTTACGCCCTAGCCGTTAGGAAGTGGTGTCGCTCAAAAAGATCAAGGCACCCATTCCTCAGTGACTGAAGAGAGAGGGTGAAGCACAGAAACACACACACACATGTTCTTAATTGTATATTGTTGTGTTATGTTATTGAATGGGGCAGCTGGAATGTATTGTCTCTAACTTAAGTTCATTCAGTAACCAGTTCATGATAACATCGTTAATATTATTAATAATGTAAGGGATGTTTGTCTATTTTCATTAAGATACTAAAAGTAATTTTCTGAGCAAATTACATTAATGTAATATTGACTGTCCGAATCTGACTCAGAAATACACCAATTACTTTAAAAGCCCTGCAGATGACCTCGACCCATGTTGCCATATAAAAATATTAAAACAGCTTTGATATAATATCAAGTTCAGTTTGGCACAATTGAACTTGCACTTTGTGACAGTACTGGAATGGTGAGGAAAAACGTTAGTTGTGAGCCCTGGACGTGATGGCAAATGAAATGTGATGGTTGCCACGGTGCTCTGGTAGCAGACTAGACAGAGAGCTCCTGTAAATGTGTATATATTTAGTTATTTTAAAGCAATTTTTTTCATTGTGTTTGGTTGATCCAACATTTAATTTTTTATAACCATTTTCGTTTGTGAGGCCGTCTGTGGCCCACAGCTTTTCATGAAGGTTCTCAATACCCATGACATGAATTGGGGGCCACGGTTGGTGACGATGTCCTCCGGGAGGCCAAAGGGTCAGAATAACTGCTGGAATAGTGCCTCAGCGACCTGGAGAGTGGTATGGAGACCATAGAACGCCGCAGCCCGTCTGGTGTTCAACCTTCCCAAGTTCTCTCACGTCACCCCGCTCCTCCGTTCTCTCCACTGGCTTCCAGTTGAAGCTCGCATCCGCTACAAGACCATGGTACTTGCCTACGGAGCTGTGAGGGGAACGGCACCTCAGTACCTCCAGGCTCTGATCAGGCCCTACACCCAAACAAGGGCACTGCGTTCATCCACCTCTGGCCTGCTCGCCTCCCTACCACTGAGGAAGTACAGCTCCCGCTCAGCCCAGTCAAAACTGTTCGCTGCCCTGGCTCCCCAATGGTGGAACAAACTCCCTCACGACGCCAGGACAGCGGAGTCAATCACCACCTTCCGGAGACACCTGAAACCCCACCTCTTTAAGGAATACCTAGGATAGGATAAGTAATCCCTCTCACCCCCCCCCCTTAAGTTTTAGATGCACTATTGTAAAGTGATTGTTCCACTGGATGTCATAAGGTGAATGCACCAATTTGTAAGTCGCTCTGGATAAGAGCGTCTGCTAAATGACTTAAATGTAATGTAAATGTAAATGTAAATGGATCCACAACAGCCATAATAGTGGTGAAACCATCAGACGGATGGAGATCAGTAATAGACAGATGGGACCAAGGCCACTGAGGCATCAGAAGGGGAAGGAGTCTTCCTGCTGGAGTGTGCCGGTATGAGCACATACGGAGCAGGAATTGACATAGCGGGCGACATCCTGCGCAAAGGTGGGCTACCAGTACATAGTGGAGATAGATTGAATGGTGCAGGTGATACCTGGGTGTACAGCAGCGAGGGATGTGTGTGCCCAGGTCAACAGCCAATGAGGACTATGGGGACGTAGATGCCAGTGGTGGAAAAAGTACCCAATTGTCATACTTGAGTTAAAGTAAAGATACATTCATAAAACATGACTCAAGTAAAAGTAAGTCACCCAGTAAAATACGACTTAAGCAAAAGTTTAAAAGTATTTGATTTTAAATCTACATAAGTATCAAAACATAGGAATTGCTAAAATATACTTAAGTATCAAAAGTAAAAGTATATATAATTTCACATTCCATATATTAAACAAACCAGACGCCATTAAAACAATGTCTTGTTTTAAAAATGTACGGATAGCCAAGGGCACACTCCAACCCTCACACATAATTTACAAACTAAGCATTTCTGTTCAGTGAGTCCGCCAGATCAGAGGCAGTGAGGATGACCAGGGCTGTTCTCTTGCCAAGTGTGTGAATTGGACCATTTCTCTGTCCTGCTAAGCATATGATTCAAAATAAGTACTTTTGGGTGTCAGGGAAAATGTATTGAGTAAAAGGTACATTGTTTTCTTTAGGAATGTAGTGAAGTAAAAGTTGTCAAAAATATGAATAGGTAAGTAAAGTACAGATACCCAAATAGACTTAAGTAGTACTTTAAAGTATTTTTACTTAAGTACTTTACAGCACTGGTAGATGCATTCTGGAGGGCAGGTAGCAGGAGCGGGTTCCCTTTCCAGAGCCTGGCGGATGTCCACATCTACTTCCCAAAACATAGGCCAACGATATGGGAGGATGGAATGATGGGCTGGAGGGCGCCTACAGGACTCTCAACCGACGTGGAACCACAGGGTAAGGGAAAAGTCTTCCGGCATCGTGTCTAGGCGGGATTTTTCATCCTCGACCAGGAGATGGTGGGGTTATGATGATGGAGCCACGGGAGGCCGACGTTTAATTTATGTATGGGTGCAGTAATGATGACAAAGGGAAGGCTTTCTTGGTGCATGGGTGCCACGGTGAGGGTGAATGAGGCTATGATGTTTGTGATTGTGTCGGATCCCAATGGTCGATTATCCAGGGCTTGGACCAGAAGAGGGGAGAAGAGCGGGTACGAGGTGATGTTCAGGGAGGAGGCAAGGGCCTGGTCGATGAAATTCCCTGTGGCACCTGTCCACTAGAGTTGTAGAAACAACACCCGAGTGACAGTCAGCCAGTGAAATGGAAACCAGGAAGGATTTGGAGGAAAACGATGATGATTTAATATGCACGCCAACCCTGGGAAACAGATGATCATGGTGCCACCCCTCTGCCCCATTGGATGTCGATGCCGCTCTGGTGGGTGGTCCTTGCCTCCATGGGTTCAGGCTCTGCCTCAAGACAGCCAAAGGAGGAGGACGACGCTCCCGAAGAAGGTTGTCCAGACAGATGGCCCTCGAGATGAACGTTTCCAAGGAAAGGTTGTCGTCCCAGCATGCCAACTCCGTCTGGACCTGCTCGCATAGTCCTCTAATCAAATAGGGTGCAGAGCGCCGGTTCATTCCAGTCCACAAGGTGAAGGCATACTCAGCAGTGGTGTGGGCACCCTGCCATAGTTATAATAGTTGCTCACCTCCCTCTCTACCCTCCGGTGGATGGTCGAAGACCGCAATGAACAAAGCCATGAACCTCTCGTAGGAACCTATCTCTTCCTCTGCTCTCCCCCAGAAGGCTATAGCCTACTCCAACGACCGCCCGGTCAGCAGGGAAATGAGCATGGTAACCTTGAACATCCCGATGGTGGGGGCTCTCATCTGATGGGCGGAATAGACGGAGCACTGGACTAGGAACCAATGGCATTTGGATGGAGTCCCGTTATACTTGTCTAGGAAGGACAGCCAGGCATCGGCCTCCCTGGGCAGACTGATGGGTAGGCTGGGGGGATGGCTCGCTCGGTGTAGGAGGCCCTCTGCCAGTTTGATGTGAAACCTCTCAGATGGCGTTTAGGCGGTGGAGGATACGGAGGACCTCATCCATAGCTGCACCCAGTTGCGCCAGCTGATCGTGGTATTGAAAGAGTAGATATCCCTGTTCACCGACCATCTGGGAGATGTCTTTATCTTCTGCTGCTTCCATAATTTGTGAGACATTCTTCTGTAACGTATAAACTGGGAGTCAGGAAGCAGGTGCATAGTAATAATAACAGTAATAACACAGTAATAATAAATGGCAGATAAACAAATAATATAAAGGCGGGTAAAACAAAACTGTACTTAGCGAGACAAAACCAATATTGCCTGAAGACTTAGGCTACTGAGGACTAAATAAAAGGAAAGTAATCAAGGTGATGATGATGAAGTCCAGGTGGGTGTAATGATGGGGAGCAGGTGCGCATAATCATGGTGCCAGACTGGTGATTAGTAGACCGGCGACGTTGAGCACTGGAGAGGGGAGCGGGGGTAAGTGTCACGCTGGCAAAGACATTGTTGGAAAAATGCCTCTGGACACAGTTACATTGTTTTATTTGAACTGGCTGCCAGTTCCAGATCTTTTGAGAAAATCATGTGATAAGTCGATTGAAGCGTGAGAAGAATGGGAGATGGACGAATGCAGTGCTATGGCAGAAGGCTCGTAGAGAGGATGACTGGCTACTACTCTGAACTTTGTGTGGTGAACTTTCTGGCACCCAGAGCTGCTGAGGCACCAAGTGAGTGCTTCAAAGAGTGGAAGAGCAGAAGTCCCGTGTCTATATTGCCCTCTACAACATCAGACTCCATCACCATCATTGACTATCCTCTGACCAGCTCCCTCAGCTCAAGCCATGAACTGGTATTATGAACACTAACAAGAACGTTTAGCAAGCTGACGTAAATGCACTGCTTTGTGAACTCAGCAGGCTGAACTTAACCACTAACCTAACCATCTACCTGAATCAAGTAAGGTTTTCCATTGAGCAAAAAGACCTGGCCCTGGATTTACTGCCTGTCTCACTACTCTAGACTGTTGATGAAATGATCTAATGTTAGCACTCAGCCAGGTAGATAACAAAAGGCAAAACAAACACAATTTTCCAGTGCAAAGCGATGTAGGTAGATACTAACTAACATTACATGACACTGCTCTTCAAAACAAGTTTGCAAACAATGTGGTGAAAGCTTTTTATAGAAGCATATACATTAGTCAATGCAGCTGAAAATAAAACATTTAAAAATACATTAATAGCAAGTTTTGATCAGCTATTTAAAGTTATGTGCCTGGTCAATGCTAGCTAGCTAACTTAGCTAATGTTAGTTTACCGTGACATTAGTGAAAAAATAGAAAGCCACATCATCTTACCTTTGATGTCATGAATACCCTTCTATCCAGTTGTTGTAGCCCTTAAGCAGGACAGCTATTTGCACCTTTACAGTCCTCGTCTGCCCATTTCTCCACGAAAGCTGATGTGATTGGGAATGAGTTTGAGGTTCGTTGTCCATACTGCTGCTATCATGACAAATTACACTTCTGGTTTAGTGGTCCTGGATTTCCCAACCCAGCCACGTTTTGGATTCAATATGGCAGCCAGCTGAACAAAGAATATGGACACGACTCTCTACAACGTTCTAGAATGATGCAAACAATGAATTGTCTTACGTCAGATGGTGTCACTCCTACGCAACGCTCGACTCTCAATCGATCGGTCTTGTAGGACGTCTAACACTAGTTCCTACTTCTGAAAATCACTCCACTCTACGTAGCTTTGAAGGACTGGCTACTAAAGCAACCAAGTTGGATCAGCTTAACAAACTTGCTCCAGTTAGCAGCCTAGTGCAAGCTTGTTTGAATGCCCAAATGGTAGGTAGTTTGCCATCTTGTTGATAAAGTTATACAGCTCTAAATGTATGGGACTGTTCCCAGGAATCAGCATGTATCTGACTGACAGCTTGCATTGTGCCTTGCTGCTTTGTAACATTTGGCCAACGCGATAACGTCACAGAGACCAGTCAGCTGTGCTGTAGAACTTGCCTGCAGTAGTCAGCAGAACAGATGTCATAAACACGAATGTGTGCATTGGCTAGAATGTCACTACACTAGGTAGCTAGAGTGAGTATTCAGCACTGTGTGTAAACTGGCATTGTTAGCATCCCTGAAATTTGTTTCCATATGGATTGCTATAAGCCTGGGTCAGCCTGCAAGCAAACACTGCTAGCTAATACACATTTTAGTGCACTTTTGAATTCATAAATACTGATTTTACCACCCCAACACACCTTAGCTAGATGTAGAATTAAGTAGTGAATAAAAAGATATATAATGAAAAAAAAATATATATATATATATATATATATTAGCTACAGTTTTATAGTTTTTGGTAAGATTAACTCGGACTCTTGAGGATGAAAGGAGGTGTTGAAAGTGGATGATGTCACCTTGGTAACATTTACAAATATTAGGACAGCATATTGTACCCTTCTTTTTAGCTATCCCATTAGTGTTTACAAGTTATCAGACAGACCAGTGCAGATGTGAGACAATGGCAACAACTCCGCAGGAATTGGGTATGACCAGTGTTAGCATTAAAAAGGACACTTCAGTGGACCTTTAAAGATTTTTTATACTATGCAGAGGAAATTGACATGGATAGTTGGTTATCACACTTGCTTTCTGGAAACCTGACTGTGAATATTCATATTTCTCCAATTTAAGTATCCTGAGTCCACAGGAGGCAGCTTAGGGGAGGACAGCTCATAATAATTGCTGCAATTGAGTAAATGGAATGGTATCAACAACATGGAAACCATGTGTTTGATGCATTTGATTCTATTCCAATAATCCGTTCCAGCCATTACTATGAGAGCATCCTCACAAATGATGGTGCCACAAGCCACCTGTACCCGAGTCTCTCCCACAGTTACCTGCGGCAATTATTATACCGATCTGTTTCAGCTATCTCACCATAGTTATCAATCAATTTGGCACTTGAGACTAGTTGGAGAAATAAAATATTTTCCATTGACAGTAAGATATTAAAAATGTTAATAAGCTATAATGTTTTTTTTGTGTGTTTAAAAAAAACTTCACTGCATAAGCAGTGTATGACCAAACATGTATTCACAATAAGTTGCTGGAATAAAATAAATAATTACAGTTACAGCATCCTGGTTAAATATACCATGGAACATTTCTCTCAAATAAACTCCTCCAGAATAAACCTGTTACAACTTAACTTCGTAAGTGTAAAAATGTTTAATGGATTTCACCTTTTTTAGAGCCCACATTTGTTTATCTCAATAGAAAAGGGGCCAATCATGGTGACAGCATGTCAATTTGCGAATCAATTGTTGGCTCTTTGCCTCCAGCCACTGTATTGAATTACCATAGTAATGACTTGTGAACCCTCTTTTTAATGTGGAGGTCTACTCTCCAAGCAGAACCAGAAATAAGTGGTTGGATTGAATATCTGGCTTTAATTTCCTCATGTTTAATGGTATTTCTATGGTATCTTCAACACAGGAAATATGGATGAAATCAAAGCAGGCCTTGGATATTTTATTTATTTTACCTTTATTTAACTAGGCAAGTCAGTTAAGAATAGATTCTTATTTTCAATGATGGCCTTGGAACAGTGGGCTGTTCAGGGGCAGAACGACAGATTTGTACCTTGTCGGCTCGGGATTTGATCTTGCAGCCTTTCGGTTACTAGTCCAACACTCTAACCCCATACATGATTTACACTGGATTGTAGTGGACATGTTATTAATCACAGGACAGATTATATTGTTGTTAAAGATATAATGGGTATGTTGTCCGGCTAATAGCCCGTAATGGGCAGGTCAGGATAACCAACACATTTATTGATTAAAGAACATCAGAAAGAATGATTGTAACTTATTTATTATAATTCAAAGCCATGAATGTGTGAGTCACTCAGCTTTATGTAGGTGCCGGGCTATATGACTGTGGCATTAACTTGATTATAATGATATTTTGGAGGTTATTTTGTTTTCAAAAAAACAAAATTGAGCAATTGTAATCTGAATAAAGGCCAAAATAATATTTGTAAAAGCCTAAATATTTATTTCTGTTTTTAGAGGGAGAGAAACGCTGGGCCAATTGTGTGCCACCCTATGGGACTCCCAATCACGGTCGGATGTGATACATAATAATACTACTTTTTGTATTATTTGTTTTGTCTTTTCTGGTGGATTAAACTGAATTTGCAACCAATCACAGTCAGTTGTGAATGAGCCAACCTGACTAAGAAATACATTTGACCATAGAATTCTCCCTGTAACACTTCTTGTCTGGGGAAGGAGAGGAGGACCAAGGTGCAGCATGGTAAGTGTTCATATTTTAAATATTTTAATGAACACTGAAAACAAAACTATAAACAACCAACAAACAGTCCTGTATGGTGCAACACAACACTAAACAGAAAATAACCACCCCCAAAACACAATGAAAACAGGCTACCTAAATATGATTCGCAATCAGGGACAACGATTGGCAGCTGCCTCTGATTGAGAACCATACCAGGCCAAACACAGAAATAGAAAATCATAGACAAACTAACACAGACAACCCACCCAACTCACGCTCTGACCATACTAAAACATAAGACAAAACAAAGGAACTAAGGTCAGAACGTGACACTACCCTCCTTAGAGGCAAGTCTGTTGTCCAGCTACCTGCTAATAGCCATAATGGCACTGTACAACGTGAACATGTGTGTTTGAAAGAGTATTTTCAGTAAGCAGCAATTAGTTTACCTTCATTAGACAACGTTGTTCCAATATTTATGTAATTCAGTGATATTTATTCCAAAAGTAATTTGTTATGGATCCATAATTAAACATCAGCATATTTTTATCAGAATTGTATTAAAGCATAAAGATGCCATTATTAGATACATTATTTTAGTTTGAACATGTAGACTGGCACTAAGTACAGCGGGAACGTTTCCCTCGTCAGGGCCATTATTAGTGCAATGCCCCTTAAAAAGTGTTGCTCTGTGCTACCCAGTGTGGCAGGGTGGGGGTCCACCCCCCTCCCCTTCCTCCTCCCTTCACCATGGGCTAGGTCCTTCTTCTCTGCGTGGCTTTGTGGCCCATCCCGAGCATCCTGCCCTCGTGCCTTGAACCTCTCATAGGTCTCCCAGTCAAGACCGGCATGGATATTGAACCAGCATCTGTAGCAATACAGCTTTTACTGCTATGCAGTGTCTACGACAGTTGTACCACTCAGGCACTGTACAGCATAACTGGTCGGGAGTGGGTCACAGTATTACAGTACGACCAAAATAATCCTAACAAAATAAAATAATAAAAACCTTCATGTAACAACAGTTTTAGTAAATAATGCTGAATTTGTGCACAATTATCCGTTTCTATTTTGGTTTATGTCACCCATTCATTGTCAGTTAGAGACACAGTAGGACCCAAAAGCATTATCAGTGCTCTAACTCCCCCTTGCGCTGGTCTGAAGCAATGAACGCCGCAGCCCGTCTAGTGTTCAACCTTCCCAAGTTCTCTCACGTCACCCCGCTCCTCCGCTCACTCCACTGGCTTCAAGTTGAAGCTCGCATCCGCTAGAAGACCATGGTGCTTGCCTACGGAGCTGTGAGGGGAACGGCACCTCAGTACCTCCAGGCTCTGATCAGGCCCTACACCCAAATAAGGGCACTGCGTTCATCCACCTCTGGCCTGCTCGCCTCCCTACCACTGAGGAAGTACAGTTCCCGCTCAGCCCAGTCAAAACTGTTTGCTGCTCTGGCTCCCCAATGGTGGAACAAACTCCCTCACGACGCCAGGACAGCGGAGTCAATCACCACCTTCCGGAGACACCTGAAACCCCACCTCTTTAATGAATACCTAGGATAGGATAAAGTAATCCTTCTCACCCCACCCCCCCCCCCTTAAAATATTTAGATGCACTATTGTAAAGTGGCTGTTCCACTGGATGTCATGAGGTGAATGCACCAATTTGTAAGTCGCTCTGGATAAGAGCGTCTGCTAAATGACTTAAATGTAATGTAAATGTAAATGAAGTAGTGATGCAGGGTACCGTACTAAACCACACATTACCTCTAAGTACTGCAGCATAATCGCAAAACTTTGTGTAGTTGCTTATCAAGACGACATTTAATGTTCCTGAGTGGCCTTGTTACAGTTTTGACTTAAATCATCTTGAAAAACTTTGGCAAGACTTGAAAATAGCAGTTTCGCAACGATCAACAACCAACTCGACAGAGTTGAATAATTGAAAAAATAATCATGTGCAAATAATGTAGAATCCAGTACATAGAGATGTACCCAGACATACCTAGAAAGACTCACAGCTGTAATCGCTGCCAAAGGTGATTCTAACATGTATTGACTCAAGGGTGTGAATACTAATGTAAATTAGATCTTTCTGTATTTATAGATTCGAGAAATTAGAAAGCATTTCTAAAAGCATGTTTTCACTTTGTCATTATGAGGGATTGTGTGTAGATGGGTGAGAAGAAAATACAATTTAATCCATTTTGAGTTCAGGCTGTAACACAACAAAATGTGGAATAAGTCAAGGGTCATTAATATTTTCTGAAGGCACTGTGTGTGTAGATAGACCTTCTATAATAGTTATACTGAGGAAATGCCATAAGGTAGCGTTAGATCAGAGCACAGACACACAGAAATCATAGTCCATGTAGTGTGGCGTTTGCTGACTGAAAAATATAGCAGGCCTCATTTACTCTCTCACAATCCTCAGTCTGCAGTTGTCCATGGTCTAATATCCCAGTTCTCCTATACCCCAATCCATGGCACATTGATATCCTCAATTAAAAAGAATAGGGAAATTAGCAGCACTGCAAACAGGGACAAGTGGACATATTGTAATATTTAAATAATTACAGAAGTTAACACAATATTGTAATATGCATGGAATTGATATTTCATCAATGATCATTTTGTTTCATGTGTAATACGGCAGCTAAAAGCTGTTTTACATAAACACATGAAATACACACATTTAAAATAATAATAAAACAAAAGTACAACAAAATCTAAACGTCAGGGAGTTGAGGGAAGAATGGAGACAGAATGGTCTGAGTGGTGGAGGGAGCATATTGGTCATTGCAAGGAAGGTCGGTAGTCATATCACAGTCAGAGATGGGTCCTCTGCCATCAACATACCTCCCTGTTGACCTCATTTCTATGGGCATCCGATGTCTCCAATATGCTCTCGCTGCACTTCTGCCATGCCTGTCAAGCCATAACCGTGGAAGCCGATACCCACATTCAAACCAAAGCAGCTCCCAATTCCACCTACAGAGCTTGCTAGCTAGCCAAACATAAACAACTGACTTTCCAGAATCACAGTGTTGAAAATCACTGGATTATTAAAACATTTTAAGGATTAGACTTTAATCTAACTGTCTGTAGCTCAGGACCTGAAGCGAGGATGTGCATATTTTTTATAACATTGTAAAGGAAACACTTAAGTTTGTCGAAATTTGCAATTACTGTATGAAAATAAAACATGTTAGATCTGGTAAAAGATACTACAAAGAAAAAAGCATGCGTATTCATCATCTTTGAAATGCAAAAGAAAGGCCATTATATCACTTCTGAGATACAGCAGGGGTTCAAACTTTAGAACCCAGTTCCTACATTTGAATATAAAAAAGGAGGTGAATGTATTAAAACTGTTGCCTTGATGAAGTTTTTTTGTTGTCTCCTCAAACAATAGCATGGTATTTTTTCTGTAATAGCTACTGTTAATTGGATATGCAGTTAGATTAACACCAATGTAAGCTTTCTGCCGATATAAGACATGTCTATGTCCTGGGAAATGTTCTTGTTACTTACAACGTCATGCTAATCACATTAGCGTATGTTAGCTCAACAATCCCGCAGGAGGGTCACCTAAACAAATAGTTTATTAATACACTTAAAAACAACTAAATATGAATCAAGTAGCTATACAAAATGTAAAGGCACCATTAAGTTGAACTGCCATCAAGGCGCCATGGCAACCACATCAATCAATATCTATACAGTGCCTTGCAAAAGTAGTCACCCTCTTGGCATTTTTTTGTTGCGTTACAACCTGTAATTTAAATGGATTTTTATTTGGATTTCACATAATGGACATACACAAAATAGTCCAAATTGGTGAATTGAAATGAAAAAAATTACATGTTCAAAAAATAAATAAAAAATTTAAAACAGAAAAGTGGTGCATGCTTAATATTCATCCCCTTTTCTATTTAACAAGGCAAGTAAGTTAAGAACAAATTCTCATTTTCAATAATGGCCAAGGAACAGTGGGTTAACTGCCTTGTTCAGATTTTTACCTTGTCATCTCAGGGATTCAATCTTCCAACCTTTCGGTTACTAGTCCAAAACACTAACCACTAGGCTACCTGCCGCCTCTATGAAGTCCCTAAATAAGATCTGGTGCAAACAATTACCTTCAGAATTGACATAATTAGATTGTACACCGTCAAATGATCTCAGTATATATACACCTGTTCTGAAAGGCCCCAGAGTCTGCAACACCACGAAGCTAAGGGGCACCACCAAGCAAGTGGCACCATGAAGACCAAGTCGCTCTCCAAACAGTTCAGGACAAAGTTGTGTAGAAGTACAGATCAGGGTTGGGTTACAAAAAAATATCAGAAACTTTGAACATCCCAAAGAGCATTCTTATTAAAGAATGGAAAGTATATGGCACCACAACAAACCTACATAGAGAGTAGGTCACAAAAACCCTCAGACCAGGCAACAAAGAGACCAAAGATAACCCTGAAGGAGCTGGCTGAGGATGGACATTGAGGGAGGTCCCGCCTATGCCGTCAGATCCCTAGCATAATGCTAAAGCAACACTTGAGTGGTTTAAGGGGAAACATTTAAATGTCTTGGAATGTTCTAGTTAAATCCCAGACCTCGATCCAATTGAGAATCTGTGGTATGTCACGCCATGACCGTAGAGATCCTTTTAATTCTCTATTTGGTTAGGTCAGGGTGTAACTAGGGTGTGCAATCTATGCTTTCTATTTCTTTGTTGGCCGGGTATGGTTCCCAATCAGAGGCTGATTGGTTTCCCTTTTTCCACCTGTAGTTTGTGGGATCTTGTTTTTGTACTGTTGCTTTCCAGCACTACAGAACTGTGTGTTCCGTTATTTATTTGTTGTTTTTTTGGTTGTTTTTTCGGCCGCCCACCAAAACTCACAGAGCAGGTAAGGAGGGGATTAAACAGAGTGGCAACAAAGAGACCAAAGATAAACCTGATGGAGCTGCAAAGCTCCACAGCTGAGATAGAGGTATCTGTCCATAGGACCCCTTTAAGCCGTACACTCCACAGAGCTGGGCCTTATAGAAGACTGGTCAGAAAAAAAGCTATTGCTTAACTTCTTATGGCTGGGGGGCAGTAAATGAGTGGCATGGATGAATAAGTTGCCCAAAGTAAACGGCCTGCTCCTCTGTCTCAGTTGTTAACATATGCATATTATTATTAGTATTGGATAGAAAACACTTTTAACGTTTCTGAAACTGTTTGAATGATGTCTGTGAGTATAACAGAACTCATATGGCAGGCAAAATACTGAGTTTAAATCAAAACAGGAAGTGAGAAATCTGAGCTTTGTATGTATTCACCAGAGTCCAATGAAATCCCCTTGAGATATTAATGATGTTGCACTGCCTAGGGGTTGCACTAGATGTCAACCAATAATATACATTTTAATGAGACTATGGTGTTTTGGGAGTGAATGATAGCAGAATCTATCAGATGTCTGGCAGTCAGCCATTTTCTGATCACGCGCATTCCTCATGGCATTCACTTGCGTTCCATTGCTCATGAAGACAAGAAGGAATACTCCGGTTGGAACTTTATTGAAGATATAGGTTTAAAACATCCTAATGATTGATTCTGTACTTAGTTTGAAATGTTTCTTCGACCTGTAATATAACTTTTTGAAGTTTTTGTCCGATGTAACGCAGACACAAGAGGTTGCATTAACTTCTTGCGTCGAGCCATCCGGGATCATGACTACAGCCTCAATTCCATTACCATAACGCAACGTTAACTATTCATGAAAATCGCAAATTAAATGAAATCAATATGCTAGCTCTCATGCTTAGCCTTTTGTTAACAACACTGTCATCTCAGATTTAAAAAAATATGCTTCTCTACCATAGCAAAACTAGCATTTAGCATTAGCATTTAGCAGTAGCATTTAGCATTAGCATCACCAGGCAACATTTTCACAAAAACCAGCAAAAACATGCAATAAATCATTTACCTTTGAAGAACTTTGGATGTTTTCAATGAGGAGACTCTCAGTTTAGATAGCAAATGTTCAGTTTTCCTGAAAGATTATTTGTGCAGGAGAAATCGGTCCGTTTTCTGCGTCATGTTTGGCTACCAGAAAAAAATGAAAATCCAGTTATAAAAACGCCAAACTTTTTCCAAAATAACTCCATAATATCGACTGAAACATGGCAAACGTTGTTTAGAATCAATCCTCAAGGTGTTTTTCTACATATCTCTTCAATTATGTATCTTGTTCCTGGAAGTGTGCTTCTCCCCCTGTATCACATGGTAAAATGAGTGCCACTGACAATTGCGCACCAATTTAGACAAAGGACACCGGGCAGACACCTGGCAAATGTAGTCTCTTATGGCCAATCTTCCAATGATATGCCTACAAATACGTCACAATGCTGCAGACATCTTGGACGAACGGCAGAGAGCATAAGCTCGTTCACGGCACATTCACAGCCATAGTAAAACAGAGCTTCAAAAATTTAGCTCATTTCCTGTTTGAGGTTTCATCTTGGTTTCGCCTGTAGCATCAGTTCGGGGGCACTCACAGATAATATCTTTGCAGTTTTGAAAACGTCAAGATTGTTTTCTTTCCAAAGCTACCAATTATATGCATAGTCAAGCATCTTTTTGTGACAAAATATTGCGCTTAAAACAGGCACGTTTTTTTAATCCAATAATGACATAGCGCCCCCATAGGTTGAAGAGGTTAAGGAGAGGTATATCTATAATTATATCCATAATTCCATGTGTGTAACTTGTATTATCATCTACATTGATGAGTATTTCTGTTGAATGATGTGGCTATGCAAAATCACTGGATGTTTTTGGAACTAGTGAATGTAACACCAATGTAAACTCATATTTTGATAAATATGAACTTTATCAAACAAAACATACATGTATTGTGTAACATGAAGTCCTATTAGTCATCTGATGAAGATTATCAAAGGTTAGTGTTTAATTTTATCTCTATTTGTGCTTTTTGAAACTCCTCTCTTTGGCTGGAAAAAAGGCTGTGTTTGTCTGTGGCTATGTGGTGACCTAACAATCTTTTGTGGTGATTTTGCTGTAAACCATATTTTAAATCGGACACTGTGGTGGGATTAACAGCGAGAATAGCTTTAAAATGGTATGAGATACATGTATGTTTGAGGAATTTTAATTGAGATTTTTGATGTTTTGAAAATGTCGCCCTACACTTTGACTGGCTGTTGTCATATCACTCCCGTTAAAGAAGAAAATATACAAAGACATTTGGTGTTCGCCAAAAGGCATGTGGGAGACTCCCCAAACATATGGAAGAAGGTACTCTGGTCAGATGAGACTAAATTGAGCTTTTTGGCCATCAAGGAAAACGCAATGTCTGGCCCAACACCTCTCATCATACCGAGAAGACCTACAGTGAAGCATGGTGATGTCAGCATCATGCTGTTGGGATGTTTTTCTGGGAAACTGGTCAGAATTGAAGGAATGATGGATGGTGCTAAATACAGGAAAAATATTGAGGGAAACCTGTTTTGTATTCCAGAAATTTGAGACTGGGATGGAGGTTCACCTTCCACAGGACAATGACCCTAAGCATACTGCTAAAGCAACACTCGAGTGGTTTAAGGGGAAACATTTAAATGTCAAATCCCAGACCTCAATCCAATTGCGAATCTGTGGAATGACTTAAAGATTGCTGTACAGCAACAGAACACATCCAACTTCAAGGACCTGGATCAGTTTTGCTTTGAAGAACGGGCAAAAATCCCAGAGGCTAGATGAGCCAAGGTTATAGAGACATACCCCAAGAGACTTGCTGCTGTAATTGCTGCAAAAGGTGTCTCTACAAAGTATTTGGGGGGTGAAAAGTTATGTACGCTCAAGTGTTCTGTTTTTTTGTCTTAATTCTTGTTTGTTTCACAATAAAAACATATTTTGCATCTTCAAAGTGGTAGGCATGTTGTTTAAATCAAATGATACAATCCCCCCAAAAATCAATTTGATTTCCAGGTTGTTAGGCAACACAATTTAAAAAATGCCAAGGGGGTGAAAACATTTGCAAGCCACTGTCCATATATATTCCCTGCATATAGTAGAACATTACAATTCTAGGGAATAGGATGCCATTTGGTACATCTGCATTGTGTCACCTTGACATCCCAGTCACGCGGTCACAGATGTTGGATTTCTAGAGATCCACAATTGTGTCACCTTGAAATCTCATTAAAAACTAAGATAAGCAGCTGATTATTTTGATTTACAAAGTAACACCTTCATGCCCATCTGGCACACTATTGTTGATAAGATTAAGTATCATCTATCTTCCTCTATTTGTTTTGTCTGTGCAAAAATGAGGAAGCTGCAACTGTGCAAATGCAGTATTTCTGAGAATTCAACTCTTCAAAAATATGAAGCATCCAATACCATCAGTTTAGAGCTGCTGTGAGTTAATGAGAGTGTGAGAGAGAATTTAATCAATTCAGAAATGGCTGGAACGGAAATACAAGTGGGTCTCGTACAATGGGCTCTACTGTAAATGTCAGGCAATAAAGATGAAGATAAAATTAGATTTAGATTATCATTATGTGTGGTCAGTAAGAGCTTCAATTTGGTGCATTTGATTGCATAATCCTTGAAATATGAGATTATACTGTAGATAAAGCCTGTCGAATAATAAATTATTTCTTCCAGAGTATAATACATTAATTATTCATGATTGTGGATTTCTAATGATAGATCCCCATATAATACATTTCTACATCTATTGTGGTCTGTCCAATCCTTGAAAATCCCTCAACTAGGATATTAGGATCTAAGAATATGATACATTATGGAGTTTATTACCCTTGTGGCATACAAGAATGACAGTTCATCGTGGCCACTAACACTACCTCAAGTGACTTCCTGCATTTCTTCAATGCTTCACTAAATGTGACTTACTACCGAACTCACATGTCACTTCTGTCATGTTGGTGGGTGTTTTTTGTCTTCTAGTTCTCCCTGGATAAAAAGGTAGACGGTCCAAATTTTAACATTTTAGTCTTTTAGCAGACAAGGAGAGCTACTCCAGTCATTTTTAAGTCAGAGGGGACGCAGCCAGTGGGAGTCGTCCGCAGAGAGGAAGGAGGTGGAGGATTAAGGAGGGAGAAGAAGATGGGAAATATCATCTTAAAGTGGCTTTAGCAGCAGATACACAGGAAGGGAAGGTAGACAGGAAGAAGTGAAAGGATGATAGGTCCTCTGTAAATTTTGGTCGCAGACTATGAGAGAAAAAGCATAGATGAAGAGAGAGCAGCTGGAGTCTGGCAGTGTTCTCTGGGGTGATTCATGTCTCTGTCAGGGTCAAAAAGTAAATGGACTGAAGAGCAGTCTAGGCTGAGATGAACTCCACGTTCCAAATGGGTTGTGCGTGTAGCGTACACTAAATTTGAAGGGTTGCAAACAAGGGGTTGGGAGTGTCTGTAAAACCTAGAGGGAGCAGAGTGAAACAGATATAGAAAACACACAATTGCCAAAGCTGCGAAAGAGTAAAATGAGATTATCAGAAAATAACTAGGTAAACTACTCAAGTGAGAGAGTGGTGTGGAGCCTTCCTCGAATATAGCTCACGAAAACCACCTTTGTTTCATGACAGTCTTAGTTTTGTGACTGCCGCTGAGAAAACGGAAGAGACTGAAGTACTATCACTAATTGCTAATTGCCTAGCAGAGGTGAAGAGCACACCTCCTGGTACTAATTGCTGATTGCCTAGGAGAGGAGAATCCACTCCTCCTCCAATACAGCCACTGATTATGAAAACAACAACAGTCACAAATTGCCTTACCCCTTAATCCTGGTTGTTTTGTCAACAATCCTCTGCAAGTTGTGAGCAGTTCACACACCCAGTAGGCTACTGGGAAGAAAGACAGCATGTGACAGATCATGTGACACTTAGATTGCTCACAGGTGGACTTTATTTAACAAATTATGTGCACCAGATCTTATTTAGGGGCTTCATAGCAAAGAGGGTGAATACATATGCACGCACCAGTTTTCCAGGATTTTTAGAAACAAGTACATTTTTTTCATTTCACTTCACAAATTTGGAATATTTTGTGTATGTCCATTACATGCAATCCAAATAAAAATCCATTTAAATTACAGGTTGTAATGAAACAAAATAGGAAAAACGCCAAGGGGGACGAATACTTTTGCAAGGCACAATAGATGACCCTAGCTAGCAAAAAGACAGTACTGGACAACAGATTAAGACAAAAATGATACTTATCACTCCTGAAGATATAATATAATTTTTATGTTTCCTTATCTCCTCTATGTCAGGCATTTGAAATAGCAAATTATATGGCAAATAAGTCTCTTTGCACCGAAGCCTTGGAGAACACTTGAACAGTGGCAAAAATAAGTATGTGAACCCTTTGGAATTACCTCGATTTCTGCATAAATTGGTCATAAAATTTAATCTGATCTTCATCAAAGTCACAACAATAGACAAACATAGTGAGCTTAAACTAATAACACCAAAAAAGTATACTTTTTCATGTCTTTATTGAACACACCGTATAACATCTCTGTTATAATCATTCACAGTGCAGGGTGGAAAAAAATATGTGAACCCTTGGATTTAAAAACAGGTGGAGCCTCCTTTGACAGCAATAAGCACAACCAAAGTTTTCTGTAGTTGTGGATCAGACCTGCACAATGGTCAGGAAGAATCTTGAACCATTCCTCTTTACAAAACTGTTTCAGATCAACAACATTCTTGGAATGTCTGGTGTGAACCGTTCTTTTGAGGTCATGCCACAGCATCTCAATCGGGTAGAGGTCAGGACTGAGCCACTCCAGAAGGCATATTTTTCTTCTGTTGAAGCCATTCTGTTGTTGATTTACTTCTGTTTTTGTCCGTTGTCCTGTTACATCCCCCAACTGCTGTTGAGGTTCCATTGGCGGATAGTTAGCCTTACATTCTCCTGCAAATGTATTGATAAACTTGGGAAGGCATTTTTCTGTTGATGATAGCAAGCTGTATAGGCCCTGAGGCAGCAAAGCAGTCCCAAACCATGACGCTCCCCAAACCATTCTTTACAGTTGGGATGAGGTTTTGATGTTGGTGTGCTGTGCATTTTTTGCTCCACAGTGTTTTGTGTTCCTTCCAAACAACCCAACATTAGTTTAGTCTGTTCACAGAATATTTTGCCAGTAGCGCTGTGGAACATCCAGCTGCTCTTTTACGTCAGACTTCCAGCAATATTTCTTTGGGACAGCAGTGGCTTCTTCCGTGGTGTCTTCCAATGAACACCATTCTTGTTTAGTGTTTTACGTATCGTAGAGTCGTCAACAGAGATGTTTGCATGTTCCAGAGATGTCTTTAAGTCTTTAGCTGACACTCTAGGATTCTTATTAACCTCATTGAGCATTCTGCACTGTGCTCTAGCAGTCATCTTTGCAGGACGGCCACTTCTAGGGAGAGTAGCAAAAGTGCTGAACTTTCTCCATTTATAGACCATTTGTCTTACCGTGGACTGATGAACAGTCAGTCTTATAAGATACTTCTGTAACCCTTTCCAGCTTTATGCAAGTCAACAATTCTTCATCTTGGGTCTTCTGGGATCTCTTTTGATTGAGGCATGGTTCACGTCAGGCAATGCTTCTTGTGAATAGCAAACTCAAATTTTGTGAGTTTTTTCTATAGGGCAGGGCAGCTCAAACCAACTTCTCCAATCTTGTCTCAATAAATATACTCCAGGTTAGCTGACTCCTGACTCCAATTAGCTTTTGCATAAGTCATTAGCCTAGGGGTTCACAAACTTTTACCAACCTACACTGTGAATGTTTAAATTATGATTTCAAAATAGACAAGAAAAATACAATAATATGAGTGTCATTAGTTTAAGAAAACTGTGTTTGTCTGTTGATCAAAATGTATGACCAATTTATGCAGAAATCCAGATAATGCCAAAGGGTTCACATACTTTTTCTTGCTACTGTATATTCAAGGTTTTCTATGTACAGTGCACTCAGAAAGTATTCAGAACCCTTCCCCTTTTCCACATTTTGTTAACTTACAGCCTTATTCTAAAATTGATTAAATAAATAAAAATCCTCATCAATCTACAGGGAGAAGAACAGTATATAATATATGCCATTTAGCAGACGCTTTTATCCAAAGTGACTTACAGTCATGTGTGCATACATTCTATGTATGGGTGGTCCCGGGGATCGAACCCACTACCCTGGCGTTACAAGCGCCATGCTCTACCAACTGAGCTACAGAAGGACCAGTATTTGATACACTGCTGATTTTGCAGGTTTTCCAACTTACAAAGCATGTAGAGGTCTGTAATTTGACCATAGGTACACTTCAACTGTGAGAGACGGAATCTAAAGTCCAGAAAATCACATTGTATGATTTTTAAGTAATTAATTTGGACTTTATTGTATGACATAAGTATTTGATACATCAGAAAAGCAGAACTTAATATTTGGTACAGAAACCTTTGTTTGCAATTACAGAGATCTTACGTTTCCCGTAGTTCTTGACCAGGTTTGCACACACTGCAGCAGGGATTTTGGCCCACTCCTCCATACAGACCTTCTCCAGATCCTTCAGGTTTTGGGGCTGTCGCTGGGCAATACGGACATTCAGCTCCCTCCAAATATTTTCTATTGGGTTCAGGTCTGGAGACTGGCTAGGCCACTCCAGGACCTTCTTACAGAGCCACTTCTTAGTTGCCCTGGCTGTGTATTTCGGGTTGTTGTCATGCTGGAAGACCCAGCCACGACCCATCTTCAATGCTCTTACTGAGGGAAGGAGGTTGTTGGCCAAGATCTCGCGATACATGGCCACATCCATCCTCCCCTCAATACGGTGCAGTCGTCCTGTCCCATTTTGCAGAAAAGCATCCCCAAAGAATGATGTTTCCACCTCCATGCTTCACGGTTGGATGGTGTTCTTGGGGTTGTACTCATCCTTCTTCTTCCTCCAAACACGGCGAGTGGAGTTCAGACTAAAACGCGCTATTTTTGTCTCATCAGACCACCCTTTTCCCATTCCTCCTCTGGATCATCCAGATGGTCATTGGCAAACTTCAGACAGGCCTGGACATGCACTGGCTTGAGCAGGGGGCCCATGCGTGCGCTGCAGGATTATCGAAGAAGTTAATACAGCGCCCCCTATATCGAAGAAGTTAATACAGGTAATGGGTGGAGAACAGGAGGGCTTCTTAAAGAAAAACTAACAGGTCTGTGAGAGCCAGAATTCTTACTGGTTGGTAGGTGATCAAATACTTATGTCGTGAAATAAAATGCAAATGATTTACTTAAAATCATACAATGTGATTTTCTGGATTTTTGTTTTAGATTCCGTCTCTCACAGTTGAAGTGTACCTATGATAAAAAATGACAGACCTCTACATGCTTTGTAAGTAGGAAAACCTGCTAAATCGGCAGTGTATCAAATACTTGTTCTCCCCACTGTACATACATTACCCCATAATGACAGAGCGAAAACAGGTTTTTCAAAATTTTTGCAAATGTGTTAACCTTTTCACACATACCAGCAAATTCTGGGTGTCATGTAATGTCAATAAACATAGCGCCACACGTAACTGGCAAATAGCTTAGTTCATTATCATCAGTACAACCTCCAAACAAGTATTTTATACACATCATAGGTGTCCATGTAATAATCGGAATACATTATTTGTCAAAAGTACTTGAAAACACTTGAATAAAACTGTAAATACATTATGCACCATACATACATACTGTATGCGCCTACAGTAGAAACGACATCACGATTTACAGAAAATAAGGAACTTCCTATCGAAGTAACACACACGTCTAAAGTTATTATTTGTAAGGAAAACAACAAGGAAGGCAAAGCGAGCACCAGCAAGAAAATGTTCCAATTCTTGCAAGACTGTGCAAATATATGCATACTTGATCTGAGCAAACATGAGTGAAGTTTGGTGGGCTCTCCTCTAAGAGAAGTTTAACCTGCTCAGTAAAGTCTCAAACATATACTGTCTGCAATGCTGAAATGGGCTACTTCTATGTAAATTAATGAGGAGGCGGAACACACCTCAATTCAAACTGTTGTTAGAAAATAAAACTTGTTCGAAAATATGATTAGCAGCAGGCAGCTCGTGTTAACTGTCCTGTTGCGTAATAATCACATTTTTGAACAGGGAGTGCACTCTGACATCACGTGCATAAAACAGCTTACGTTGGAGTGACCGTTAGACATATTTAGAACTCACTTCTGAAGAGGTTAAATATTAATAACAGAAATACCTTATTTACATAAGTATTCAGACCCTTTGCTATGAGACTTGGATTTGAGCTCTGGTGCATCCTGTTTCCATTGATCATCCTTGAGATGTTTCTTGATTGGAATTCACCTGTGCTAAATTCATTTGATTGGAAATGATTTGGAAAGGTTCACACCTGTCTATATAGGGTTCCACAGTTGACAGTGTGTGTCAGAGAAAAACCAAGCCTTGAGGTCAAAGGAAATATCCGTAGAGCTGAGAGACAGAATTGTGTCAACAGATCTGGGGTAGGGTACAAAGAAATGTCTGCAGCATTGAATGTCCCCAAGAACATAGTGGCCTCCATGATTCTTAACCTCTCTGGGATTTTCAGGATGGTAGCGTCCCACCCCGCCAACAGCCAGTGAAAGTGCAGGGCACCATATTCAAAACAACAAAAATCTCATAATTAAAATTCATCAAGCATACAAGTATTTTACGCCATTTTAAAGATCAAATTCTCATTAATCCAGCCACAGTGTCTGATTTCAAAAAGGCTTTACAATGAAAGCACCACAAACGATTATGTTAGGTCACCGCCATTTTAAAGATAAAATTCTCGTTAATCCAGCCACAGTGTCTGATTTCAAAAAGGCTTTACGACGAAAGCACCACAAATGATTATGTTAGGTCACCGCCATTTTAAAGATAAAATTCTCGTTAATCCAGCCACAGTGTCTGATTTCAAAAAGGCTTTACATTACATTTAAGTCATTTAGCAGACGCTCTTATCCAGAGCGACTTACAAATTACAACTTTACAACGAAAGCACCACAAACGATTATGTTAGGTCACCACCAACTCACAGAAAAACACAGCCATTTTTCCAGCCAAATAAAGGAGTCACAAAAAGCAGAAATATAGATAAAATGAATCACTAACCTTTGATGATCTTCATCAGATGACACTCATAGGACTTCATGTTACACACTACATGTATGTTTTGTTCGATAAAGTGCATATTTATATAAAAAAAATCTCATTTTACATTGACGTGTTATGTTCAGTAGTTCCAAAACATGCAGTGATTTTGCAGAGAGCCACATCAATTTACAGAAATACTCATAATAAACATTGATAAAAGATCAAACTATTATACATGGAACTTTAGATATACTTCTCCTTAATGCAACCGCTGTGTCAGATTTAAAAATAAAATGACGGAAAAAGCACACCATGCAATAATCTGAGTAGGGCGCTCAGAGACCAAAACAGCCAAAGAGATATCCGCCATGTTGTGGAGTCAACGTTAGTCAGAAATAGCATTATAAATATTCACTTATCTTTGATGATCTCTAAGACTCTTCCTAGAGTTGGCCGTCCAGCCAACTTGAGCAATTGGTTGTGAAGGGCCTTGGTCAGGGAGGTGACCAAGAACCCGATGGTCACTATTACAAAGCTCCAGAGTTCCTCTGTGGAGATGGGAGAACCTTCCAGAGAGACAACCATCTCTGCAGAACTCCACCAATCAGACCTTTATAGTAGAGTGGCCAGACAGGAAGCCACTCCTTAGTAAAAGGCACATGACAAGATTCTCAGGTCTGATGAAACCAATATTGAACTCTTTGGCCTGAATGCCAAACGTCACATCTGGAGGAAACCTGGCACCATCCGTACGGTGAAGCATGGTGGTGGCAGCATCATGCTGTGGCGATGTTTTTCAGCAGCAGGGACTGTGAGACTAGTCAGGATCGAGGGACAGACAAACAGAGCAAAGTAAAGAGAGATCTTTAATGAAAACCTTATCCAGAGAGCTCAGGACCTCAGATTGGAGCGAAGGTTTGTCTTCCAACAGGACAATGACCCTAAGCACACAGCCAAGACAATGCAGGAGTGGCTTCGGGACAAGTCTCTGAATGTCCTTAAGTGACCCAGCCAGAACCTGGACATGAACCCGATCGAACAACTCTGGAGAGACATGAAAAAAGCTGTGCAGTGACACTCCCCATCCAACCTGACAGGGGTTGAGAGGATCTGCAGAGAAGAATGGGAGAAACTACCCGAATACAGGTGTGCCAAGCTTGTAGCGTCATACCTATTAAGACCCGAGGCTGTAATCTCTGCCGAAGGTGCTCAAACTAAGTGCTGAGTAAAGGGTCTGAATACTTTTGGGAATGTGATATTTCTCTTGTTATTTTCAAGTCATTTGCAAAAACCTGTTTTTGCTTTGTCATTATGGGGTATTGTGTAGAGATTATTGAGTGGAAAAAAGGCTGTATGGTAACAAAATGTGGAAAAAGTCAAGCAGTCTGAATACTTTCCAAAAGCACTGTAAATCAGCTGTATGTCTTGTGAGTTAAATCATACAGAGATTGTAATGCTTAGAATAGTTCCTTATTCATAGCAATGCCCTCTGATACCCAATGTCCCAAGTCCCTTGGAGCACAAGTACATTCTCATCACACAAATATGGTGGTGTGGTGTGCATACATGCAGGCATGACAATATTCACTATTTAGTCCCTTTGAAAATATGAGGGTAGACCGACTTCAATACAAACTCTAATAGTTTCCTATATGGTCATCATAAAGATTAGGGATAAGGATATTATTTATGTTTGTTTAGCTGATTTTTAGAACAAATGGTCCTAGGCATCACAGCATTCATTTTACGAATGGAAATTAAATTAAACATTTTGGGGATTTGTGTTTTGGCCTCCTGAGGCATCCACATGAGCAGTTGCTGTTCGTGGGAAAACACTGTATATCTGTAGACTTCTGTTGGGCTGGAATAAACAAGGGCTGAACTAGGACTTATCTTTAAATCCGGACACAAACATGGTTGGCTTCCCATGATGACTGTCAATGGCCAGGCCTCAGGGCTACAGTATAGTGCAAGCCTAGCTGTGTATGGTAATCTGGATACATTTTAACTGATGTTTTAATTTGTCGGTCAGATGTGGTCCAAAACAAACATAGCGGATTGGTTACATAATAAATGTACCCTTTAAATAAGCTAGTGTGGTTTGGGTTGCAGTTTTGTGTAAGTGTGTACTTGGAGCCTGGATGTGTGGCTGTGTTTTTTCCCATGTTTATCGTAATATGGAAGTCCGATTGTGGATTTGTTGTGGAAGGCGCAGTGCAGTTTTGTAAGGACATACGCTGGGGGACGAGAAGCAAGTACAGGGAGTGAACATTTAATAAACAACAGACAAGAAACAAACAAGGACATCATCTGGACAGAGAAAAACACAACAACAACATTGCTAACACGGGGAAGAAACTGAGGCGCAATCAACAATGTAATGAAGTCCAGGTGAGTCCAATTTTGCGCAGATGGGTTGCATTACTGCCTGGTATGACAACTGCTCCGCCTCTGACTGCAAGGCGCTATAGAGGGTAGTGGGTACATCACCGGGGCCAAGCTTCCTGCCATCCAGGACCTCTATACTAGGCGGTATCAGAGGAAGGCCCTAAAAATTGTCAAAGACTCCGGAAACCCTAGTCATAGACCGTTCTCTCCGCTACCGCAAGGCAAGCTCCTAAATAGCTTCTACCCCCAAGCCACAAGACTCCTGAACAGCTAATCAAATGGCTACCCAGACAATTTGCATAGTCACTTTAATAACCTACATGTATATATTACCTCAATACCACATTGACTCTGTACCGGTACCCCCTGTATATAGCCCCACTGTTGTTATTTATTGCTGCTTTTTAATAATTTGTTATCCTTATATAATACTTTTGGGTATTTTCTTGAAACTGCATTGTTGGTTAAGGGCTTGAAAGTAAGCATTTCACTCTAAGGTCTACACCTGTTGTATTCGGCATGTGACAAATATAATTTGATTTGATGTTATTGAGAAGTCATTGTGGAGCTTGAGAGCTGGAGACATTAGTAAATACCCAAAGAGGAGGACAATGGCATCAATGTTCACCATTTCGTGTACCTGTCCCACTAATAGGCAATCTGGCTCGACCATGGGGAAGAAGAGTTCACTCTCGTGACCTCCAGTGCTTCCTACACTGGACCGAACAACAAATGGTGTTGATTTCCCAAACCTAATATCCTCAAACCTTCATCTTTTCTACAGGGAATGAACTTTTGCATGGAATTGAACATATAATAAATCTACCTCCAAAATAATGGATGTGATTGTGTTGTAATACTTGATTGTGACATTCGTTCTTTGGTTTTCAATGCCAAATTAATCTAAAAATATTTAGTGACATAGTTAAATTCAAAGAATAATGGCATGGACATTTCAGATTATTTAAGACAGTTTAATGTATCTCTGGTATAGTAGGGGAGAAATTAAAAAGTTATGGTTTATTATTTATTCTGCCCTCCTTTTATTAATAATTCTCCTTCAGAAATAAAACCGGCTCCTTCCCAAATGCCACCCGATTCCCTATATAGTGCACAAGATGAACAATCATCAAATCAAAAATTGTATTTGTTTTCTTGACTGATGCCAATGCAAGAATATCTTCATAACAACATGAAAGACAACAATCTATACAATTTATTACGGATATAGTGTGTATTTTATGCTGGGGGAAAACCAGAGATGAAAGAAGATGAGAGGCTAGCAAAGACTGAGTTAGCAAACTGGATCAAACATCCCTGCGTTTATCCCATTCGGGACTGGTAGATCTTGAAGCTCAGCATATGATGAGTGAGAGTCACTTTGTCACTCAATCTCCCCAGGCAAGTACTAGGGCAGTGGTTCTTAACCTTGTTGGAGGTACTGAACCCCACCAGTTTCATATGCGCATTCACCGAACCCTTCTTAATTGGAAAAATAAAATGTGATTTTATTAACTCAAAACATAGGTATATATTTTACTGGTGCACAAAATGAACCGTGCATCAACATCACTGTGTTCAAAGAACAAAATAATCAAAACATGATTTTCACACAAAAACAAAAACATAATAATGAATATTTACTGCAAATCAGTGTGACTTCTGCTGTTGCCTTTCAGAGACCAGTTCAGAAATGCGCGGCTTCACCTTGGCAAGTGCCACACTCATGTCATTTTCACTACAAAGTCTGTTCCTTTTCTTCGTTTTTATGTCCAGCATTCTCAAAGGATTGCTCACAAAGATATCTTGTAACAAACGGTATGAAAATCTCCAGAGCTTTCTTAGCAATAACAGGGTACGTTACCACGTTACCACGTTACTACGTTACGTTGTTGACACCAAAACGTTGAAAGCGTTGTTGTTCTGAAGAGTTGCTGTTGAACCTGGCTCTGCTGAATTTCAATGATTTCATCGAGGTATTCATCATTGACATCTGTTGTCTCAACACTAAACGTGAACGGCTGTCTCACCCATGCTGGATATGACTCTCTTGTAGGGAAGTATCGGTCGAGAGACTTTGCGAGCTCATCTAAGTGCGTGTCAATTGCTTGCTTCAGTTCAGCGGGTACAGAAATGTCTCAGATTCCAGATACATCTTCGATCTTACTTACACAGTCGTCCAGCAGGGGAAAGTTTGCGAAGTTATCGTTCTCTGTTCGTCGTTTCCATAACGGTAGCTTTTTTTGAAAAGCCTTCAAGTTTTCCTCCTCTTCGATGATGTTGACTCCACCGCCCTGCACTCCACCGATGATTGAGAGCTGCGAAGATATCAGCCATGTATGCTAAAATGAGAATGAACTCAGGATTTTTGAAGCAATCTGCATGACAATGTTGGTGCTCTTGCAAAAACAGGGCTAATTCCACACGCACGGCAAAAACACGATTCAGCACCTGTCCCCGGCATAAAGATAGAATGGTACAGAAGTACCTCGAATTCAGAGCCCATTTCTTTACACAGCTCACTGAAGATGCGGGGCCTCAGAGCACTAGTTCGCACATAGTTCACGCATTCCACTACAATTTTTAATATTTCTGCTAGTGTTGGTGGCAAGGTTTTTGTTGCCAATGCATGCCTGTGCAGAATACAATGCGTAACAATGATGTGTGGTGCATCGGCTTTCACTAGCGCACCAAAACCAGACTTTCTTCCCAGCATGACTGGAGCTCCGTCCGAAAAACTGCAGAAACCATATCCCACGAAAGATTGTTGTCTTCGAAGAAGTCATCCACAGGTTTCTTCACATCGGCTGCCTTAGTTGTTGTTGTAAGAGGCTTACAAAATAAACAATCTTCCTTTATCAAGTCGTCTTTCACATAGCGCACGAATACAGCAAGCTGGCTTAGATTAGAAACGTCTCTGGTCTCGTCGAGTTGAAGGCTGAATTTTGCCGGGCTTGAAATCAGATCTGCAACTACTTGAGCCAAGATGTCTTTGCTCATGTCCTCTATTCTGTCGCTGATGGTGTCATTTCAAAGAGGAATTTGGGATAACTTAACTTCAGCCTCTTTTCCCAGCATGATATTCGCCATCTTCAACACAGCTGGTTTTATGAGTGTTTCACCAATGGTGTGTGGTTTGCCCTGCTTTGCCATCAGGTAAGCAACTTCGTACGATGTTGTGAGGATCGGTTTGTTGATGGGTACAAAGCCGAGAACAGGCAGAGTAGCCTTTTCATCGAATCTGGCTCTCTTCACGTTGAATTCAGCAAGCATTGTGTTCTTGTATTTTCCATCTCCACGCAGAAGTGTTCTCTTAGTTTTGCCGGTGCAGGACTAGAATTTCTTAACTTGGCATTGTAAATCATGCAGTTAGGACACTGACTGCCATCATGTTCCGTTATACATGTGAATTTATATTGTACATATTCGTCCGAACACGTTCTTTTTTTGCTCGACATAGTAAGTATGAAGGGATTAAAATATTAAGAAAGAAATCACAAGACGTACCATCACAACAGTCACAAGTCGACTACTGAGCGCACCAAATTCCCTGTAGCACTGATAGGCCAACCGATGTAGCGTGATCACCTGCAGCCAATGATGGCCAAGCGGGGCGTGTCATCACGAATCATATGAGTCGGGTGTGTGTCTTGACCTCCGCCGAACCCCTAAGACTGACTCACCGAACCCCTGGGGTTCGATCGAACCCAGGTTAAGAACCACTGTACTAGGGAGTCTAGACTCTGACCCTAGCGATTATCTGTGCTGTTTTTTGTTTCCTTTTGTTTCCTGAAAGACCTCTGAATTCATTTACATTACAGCGTTACAGCCTCAGTATTTGTTAAAGAATACTTTAACCTCAGGGGGAAAAGTGTTATAAATGCTCTGTGTTTTGAATCGTCCACTTGTTTTCAATTTCCATCTTTCCATATTCCTGGGCAAGGTTTTTGTCATTGTTATTCAAGGTCTAACTTTCTGCGATTTGGAATATTATGGCACTATATGACAAACAGAAAATGCAAAATCTGAAATGTATGACAAGGAAATAATAGGAATGGTATATGGATTGTGATGCATTTGAAATTACAATTTTTGAAAAACAGAAATGTGAACCGACAACTTGCATAACACACTGTCAAAACTAGCTGCACCTAGAGATTGACATAGTGGAGAACATGACATGGTTTGAGCGAATACATCTGATTGTTGAACTTGGGTAAAGTCACGACACAAATCGTGTTAATGCTTTAATGTTACATACCAAACATAATGCTTTGTTCTGGTTAACTATCAAATGCTCCTTAATCTTTTATTAGAGACAGCAAGGATGGGCTCCAGGCGGCCAGAGGCCGCATCAAATTAGTTCAGGGTCTCAACTAGTGTTGAGAGTTAGAATAGTAGAATACACAAGGTGCAATTTCGAAATTTGGTTGCGCATCAGCAGTCTTTCTTTTGCAGCAAACTTGCTTTAAAACCGCCACATTTTCTCTACGCCCCATTGTAGAATGAGTGGAAGTGCAGGAAATGTACTCAACATTTATTTTCTCTCCCTGCTGTCAAGAAGGGTGCCGCTAAAATATTTTGCTCACAAGGTAGCCCCCAACAAAATGTTGTTGAGGCTTGGTCATGCTCTGACTGCATATGTGGGTATGGATGTTGGTATGCAGACCAGAGAGCCACTGTGACCCCTCATGATGAGTTCAGATTTCTTTTGGGGCCCCCACCCCCTTCAACGTTGAGATACAGTATACGTCGAATGTCTTTGGTTTATGCTCTCTTTCTAGCAATATCAACACTTTCAACTGGCAGCTGGCAAACAAACTGCAAACATCATCCCTATTTGAGCTGCAACTTTCTTTGTTCTCTTTGACTATTAATAATGTCAGTGATAGAAGCTTAGCAGGGTTGGTCCTGGTCGGTCCCTGGATGGGAGAGCAGATGCAGCTGTAAGTGGTGTTGGAGGTCCACTAGGAGGCATTCTTTTCCTCTGTTCTTAAAAAAAGACCCCAATGCCCCAGGGCAGTGACTGGGGACATTGCCCTATGCAGGGTGCCGTCTTTCGCATGGGACATTAAATGGTTGTCCTGACTGTGGTTACAAAAGTTCCCATGGCACTTATCGTAAGAGTAGGGGTGTGAAACCCGGTGTCCTGGCTAAATTCCCAATCTGGCCTTCATGCCATCATGGCCACCTAATCATCCTCAGCTTCCAATTGGCACATTCATCCTACCTTCTCTCCCCTCTAACTTTTCCCCAGATTGTTGCTGTAAATGGTAATGTGTTCTCAGACAACTTACCTGGAAAATAAAATACATTAATAAATTACTTCAATGAGTTACGATTTCTTCTAGAGTAATCTTTTGATATTCCCTGTCCTGCTTTTCTGCTTCGAGCCATGCCCCTATGTCAATGTCAGCCTAAAATATTGATATGGCTTCCCATCCCCAGGAGACAACTAATGTAATAATTTTCTGTCCTCTGTCATCGCCTGGCTTGAACCAACTGCAGGAAAGAATACACAAACGCATGAACACACACACACACACTCTGTTGGAGGTTAAAACAAAGTGGTGGAGCCCAAATGTGAGATTAGAGTGATGGAAGAGAATGGCACTGAGTTGAGAGAGCTATGGGGAGGAGAGATGAGAAAGCTATCTCATGGAATAAAAGATAGCCACTGCCAAAGGAGAGAAGAAAGTAGCAAAGATAGCCATAACCAAAGAGGTAGAGAAGAACAAAAAGAGAAAAGTGGAACATTAGAAAAGAGGCAGGGTAGAAAATGTTTCAAACATGGTTCAGAATATCTTCTTAAAATATAATTACTTACTCATCATTATATCAAGTTAGTTTTTACACCTTCCATTTTCTACACCTGCAGTTTATTCAACTACCAAATTGTGCCATTATTTTTGCCTTGGGGACCATTTTATCTAGGGAAGTTCAACAGAGTGCATTTCACTTTTGAGGCTGGTGCATTCTGTTCAAATAGCCTTGTATACACAGACAGACACAAATAATAGATTCCACTGAATTCTTATTAGAAAAATATTTTCCCTCCAGAAATTGTACTGCTCATAATGAGTGATGTGTTTTCCGTCAGTGAGGAGGTGGTGCCACAGCTCTGGGATATTCTAATGAGTAGCAGAATGATAGCTAGCTAGCTAGCGGAGCCCATGTCCACACTTGCTAGTGGAGACAGCTAGTCTTGTCATACAGACAGGGCAGATGCGAGGAGCAAATGACAAGACCCAGCAGCAGCTACTCCTTAACCTCTCTGGGGTAGGCGGGACGCTTGCGTCCCACATGGCCAATAGCCAGGGAAAATGCAGAGCGCCGAATTCAAATACATTTTCTATAAAAATCAATCTTTCATTAAATTACACATGCAAGATAGCAAATTAAAGCTACACTCGGTGTGAATCCAGCCAACATGTCAAATTTCAAAAAGGCTTTTCGGCAAAAGTATAAGATGCTATTATCTGATGATAGCACAAGAGTAAACAATGAGAGAGTAGCATATTTCAACTTTGCAGGCGCGACACAAAACGCAGAAATAAAATATAAATCATGCCTTACCTTTGACGAGCTTCTTTATTTGGCACTCCTATACGTCCCATAAACATCCAAAAATGGTCCTTTTGTTCGATTAATTCCATCGATATATATCCAAAATGTCCATTTATTTGGAGCTTTTGATCCAGAAAAACACGGCTTCCAACTTACGCAACGTCGCTACAAAATATCTCAAAGGTTACCTGTAAACTTTGCCAAAACATTTCAAACTACTTTTGTAATACTACTTTAGGTATTTCTAAACGTATATAATTGATCAAATTGAAGACAGGATGATCTGTGTTCAATACAGGAGCAAAACAAACTGACGCTACTTTTCTGGTTACGCACCTCTATCAAAAGGTCCACGTGAAGTGACGTTCGTTCTGAGCTATGGTACTGCCATCCAGTGGAAGCGGTAGGAACTGCAGGAAAGTCGATTAGAATTCTGGATTCCCCATGAAAACATATTGAAAAGACAGTGACTTAAAAAAATCTGAATGGTTTGTCCTCGGGGTTTCGCCTGCTAAATAAGTTATGTTATACTGACAGACATGATTCAAACATTATTAGAAATGTCTGAGTGTTTTCTATCCAATACTAATAATAATATGCATATATTCGGATCTGGGACAGAGTAGAAGGCTGTTCAGTTTGGGCACGCTATTTATCCAAAAGTGAAATGCTGCCCCCTACCCCAAACAGGTTAATCTAAGCCAAATCAAACAGAACTTTGGAGAGCAGACAGGTGAAATGGGAAAGCAATAGGGTCTGGGCCAAGATGAGAATAAACTTTGGGTTTGCGTTACAGGCTACGTAGTCAGGCTCTTGGATCTCCTCTTCACCCTTGGTCCAGTGCCATATTAGGGAACGTGTGTGAGCTGTCTATCCCAGGACCCCTGACTGCCTAGTATGAGAGACCTGACAAGGAGATGGCAATAGCTGGACTGGTCTCCTTTAATATAAAATAAAAATGCACCTTTATTTTAACCAGGTAGACCAGTTGAGAACAAGTTCTGGCCAAGATAAAGAACCTGGCCAAGATAAAGAAAAGCAGTGCGACCAAAACAACAGAGTTACACATAAACAAATGTACAGTCAATAACACAAAATAAAAAAAAATAGACAAATCGATGTACAGTGTGTGCAAATGTAGAAGAGTAGAGAGGTAGGCAATAAATAGGCCATAGAGGTGAAAATAATTACAATTTAGCATTAATTTAATCCCTCTCACCTCCCCCCTTTAAGATTTAGATGCACTATTGTAAGTGACTGTTCCACTGGATGTCATAAGGTGAATGCACCAATTTGTAAGTCGCTCTGGATAAGAGCGTCTGCTAAATGACTTAAATGTAAATGTAAACACTGGAGTGATAGATGTGCAGATGATGATGTGCAAGTAGAGATACTGGGGTGCCAAAGATCAAGAGGGTAAGTAATAATATGGGGATGAGGTTGTCGGGTGTGCTATTTACAGATTGGCTGTGTACAGGTACAGTGATCGGTAAGCTGCTCTGACAGCTGATGCTTAAAGTTAGAGAGGGAGATATAAGATTCCAGCTTCACAGATTTTTGCAATTCATTCCAGTCATTGGCAACAGAGAACTGGAAGGAAAGGAGGCCAAAGGAAGTGTTGGCTTTGGGGATGACCAGTGCAATATACCTGCTGGAGCGCGTGCTACAGGTGGGTGTAGCTATGGTGACCAGTGAGGCGGGGCTTTACCTGGCCAGTGGTTTTGGTGACGGATATGTAGTGAGGGCCAGCCAACGAGAGCATACAGGTCGCAGTCGTGGGTAGTATCTTGGGCTTTGGAGATAAAACAGATGGCACTGTAATAGACTACATCCAGTTTGCTGAGTAGAGTGTTGGGGGCTATTTTTAAAATTCATCGCTGAAGTCAAGGATCGGTAGGATAGTCAGTTTTACGAGGGTATGTTTGGTAGCATGAGCGAAGGAGGCTGTGTTGTAAAATAGGAAGCCAATTCTAGATTTGATTTTGGATTTGAGAGGCTTTACATGAGTCTGGAAGGAGAGTTTACAGTCTAACCAGACACCTAGGTATGTGTAGTTGTCCACATATTCTAGGTCAGAACCATCCAGAGTAGTGATGCTATTCAGGTGTGGGCAGCAATCGGTTGAAGAGCGTGCACTTAGTTTTACTAGCATCTAAAAGCAGTTGGAGGCCACAGAAGGAGTGTTGTATGGCGTTGAAGCTCATTTGAAGGTATACAGAATGGTGTCGTCTGTGTAGAGGTGGATCAGAGAATCACCAGCAGCAAGAGCAACATCATTGATATGTACAGCAAAAAGAGTCGGCCTGAGAATTGAACCATGTGGCATCCCCATAGAGATGGCCAGAGGTTGGGAGAACAGATCTTCCGATTTGACACACTGAACTCTATCTGAGAAGTATTTGGTGAACTAGGCGAGGCAGCCATTTGAGAAGGCAAGGCTATTGAGTCTGCCGATATGAATGAGGTGATTGACAAAGTCGAAAGCCTTGGCAAGGTTGATGAAGACGGCTGCAGATTACTGTCTTTTATCGATGGCGGTTATGAGATCGTTTAGGACCTTGAGCGTGGCTGAGGTGCACCCATGACCAGGTGGGAAACCAGATTGCATAGTGGAGAAGGAACGGTGCGGCTTTAAGGGAGGTCCTGCTTCAATCTTGGGGGTGACTGAAGCCTGCATGATGGAAGTGGAGTACATGGGTCTGCCTTTTTTTCCCGCTCCCCTCCCCATCTCTGTAGCTGGATGCATTTCCTAAAGCCTAATTAATTCACTTGTACTTGAAATTATATCACATTTTGTGACTTTATATTATTTTTGGGGAAATTAGTGTTACAAATTGTACAAATCAATAAGGTCTTGCACACTGTTGAGTGGCCGGGTGCCTAAAACAAATGTCTGTCAAATGAGGTTTCACCATTACTTCTCACCTTTATTTCTCATGACCAATCATGTTGATCATGTTGATGCAATGCTGAACAGACATTTATAATGCTAATGCAGAGGCATCAATAAATTGTCCAGTACACTTCTTTTATGATGTTTCTATGTACATTCCCTTATATCTAGGCTTCTAAGGTGACTCAGGCTTTACTAATTATTGTGAAGAAATGTATGAGTCAGTGAACTACATTCCGTAATTAGTTGCAAAACAATAGAAATGCAACTGTTTATTGCTGGTGTTTGTCTCATATGTCATCAATGACATGTGGCCCATTTTTTACTTTGTTACCTGGCAACACACACAAGGCTGTTTCAAAGAGCTGTCAGTCAAGGCTACGCTTATGAATATAAGTTCCCCTCTGTCACGTCTACTCCCACTCCTCCCCTCTGGCGTTCGACATCGCCAGTTTACTAACCACCAGTCCTGGCGTTCATCATTATGCGCACCTGGCATTCATCATTACAAGCACCTGTTCTTTATCAATAGGCACACCTGGACTCCATCACTTCACTGATTACCTCCCCTATATCTGTCACTCCCTTAGTTCCATTCCCCAGGCAGTATTGCCTGTGTTTCATGTCTGTATGCTACTTGTGTATCTTGTATTGTTCCAGTTATTATTAAACTCACCACTTGCTTCCTGACTCCCAGCATCCACGATAAAGAATACTGCCTCACAAAATGGAAGTAGCAGGAAATCAGACGGTCGACAAGCAGGGATACCTACTTCATAAGCATCATGACCAGCTGCCGCATCCGGAGATGGCTATGGAAGAGGTTCTTCAATGTCTTTAACAAGCCCGAAAGACGTTGTCATCCACTAGCAGAGGATACTCTGCCACCAGTCAACCCATCACATCACTCCATTCAGCATCTGCCCAGGTCAGCGGTGCCTGTGCGTCTCTCCTTAATAAATACGACGGAACCCCATCTAAATGCCATGGCTTCCTACTCCAGTGCTCCCTCTATTTTGCACTTCAGATGGGAGCCCCCACCACCGAGAGGTCCAAGGTTGCCACGGTTAGTTCCCTGCTGACTGGAGGTTGGCGTGGGCTACAGCTGTGTGGGAGAGAGTTGAGGAGGAGCTGGCTTCATATGAGGGGTTCATGGCTCTGTTCAGAGGGATTTTTGATCATCTATCAGAGGGCAGAGAGGGGGGTGAGCACCTACTACAACTACGGCAGAATGACCAGACTGCTGCCGAGTACACTCTCACCTTCTGGACGGTACCAGCATCCAGCAGATGGAATGAGCGGGCACTCAGTACGCTATTCTGAAGAGGCATGTGCGAAGAGGTCCAAACGGAGCTGGCATGTCATGACAACCTCTCCTCTGACAAACTCATTGCGATAGACATCTGGTTGGATAATCTACTTGAGGAGCTTCGGTACCCACATTGCTTTCTCCCTCAGTGAACACTCTGTAGCAGAGCTTGAACCCATGGAGGTAGGGGTGACAGGCCTCCCCTTTGCGGTTCAACGCAGACGGAGACAGCTGAGGCTCTGTCTCTATTTTGGTCAAGGGGGGCACCAGCTTCAGAAGCATCCAGTATGTCCCAGCTCAGGATCCACGAGAGCAGAGGGATGGTCGCGTGATCTTCCACCTCCTTGGGCAGGTGTGAGTATCCCATCTTCATAAGTTTCTGTTAACCCCTTTTTAGTGTCGATCACACTAGCTGGCTGTCCCTCATGCTCTAGTGGATTCCGGTGCAGCGGGGAACTTTATTGACCAGACCCTTGCCTCCTGTCTAAACATTCCCTCATACCCACTCTCCTCTCCGTTTCCGGTTCAAGCCCTTAATAGTCAGGGCACTAGGTTCTGGAACCATACCACTCTCCCTGACTGTGGAGTCCATTCATCAGAAAATCTCCCCTTCATCACTAGTGTACCTTCTCATAATATCTCATAATAATGCCTCCCATGGCTTCGACGCCATAACCCCACCATCTCATGGTCGAGGATGAGAATCATGGACATGTCACCCGAATGCCTGAGGACCTGTTTTCCTGTTCCCTCTCATGTTGTAGCCCTTGTGTTCTGGGACGTAGATCTGGACATTTGCCAGGCTCTGGAGAGGGAATCCACTCCCACTACCTGTCCTCCTGAGCGCATCTACACTCCCATGGGATAAGGGAGTGACTGTTGATCTTGTCACACACAGCTGTGGTCGCTGGACGTCGTGGGATTACCCGTACTATACAATCATTTCATGTCTCTCTTCTCAGGCCGGGGGTTTCTGGGCGCCTAACTGATGCTGACCCCCACAACACCCCTCCACCCCCACTGGACTTCAAGGGAGCTCCAACCTATGCCCTCAGATCCTTACTGTACTCCACACGCTGTGGGGGTCAGTTCCAGTATCTGGTGGAATGGGAGGGGTACGGCCCAGAGGAGAGGTGTTGGGTTCCGGTGGAAAACATTCTGGACCCCAATATCATCTATGATTTCCATCTTCGTCACCCGGACTGCCCGCTCTTCATCCTCGGGGACGTCCCTCTGGGCGGCGTAGTCCTGCGCCCGGAGCAACAACAGTCGGGGTGGGTACTGTCACCTCTCCTCCCCCTCCGGTATTTGACATTGCCGGTTTACTAACCACCAGTCCTGGCATTCATCATTACTCGCACCTGTGCTTCATCAATAGGCACACCTGGACTCCATCACTTCACTGATTACCTCCCCTATATCTGTAGCTCCCTTAGTTCCATTCCCCAGGCAGTATTGACTGTGTTTAAAGTCAGTAAGCTGATCTTGTATTGTTCCATTTATTATTAAACTTGCCACCTGCACTCACTTCCCGACTACCAGCATCCACGTTACACCTGTCCACTCAGCTTGTTCTGTCAGGCTTCCTGATAGATAGAGAAAAGGGACTATTTCTTTAATTTTAAGCATTTTAATAGTGTAGAAATATTATGGGTGATTTGGTCATTCAAAGGATATTTTTAACTGAGAAATAGGATGACTGTGTGGGACCTTTAAGGCATTCTAATATCTTAGTCTTCCCAACCCTGGCAGTCATTCTGCAGGTGAATAAAAATTATAAATATTGGATATCCCCACTCTGGCTGGATTCCAATAGGAATTACATATCATTATGCAAGCATAAGTTGACTTGCAGGTCAAATGTGGTCTCGAAACTAATGAAACACAGGCTTTGGAGCCTTCACCAAATTGTGCCAAGAAATGGTTACTTAGTCTGAGCTTCATTATTCTTTCACAATGCACATTAGAAGAACCAACCCATTTCTGATTATTCAGAGACCCCTATGGTAATCGCTCTCAAAATCCTAATTTGGTTCCAACTCACATCTTTATTTTAAAGAGTGTATGTAATATATCTTGCTAGATATAATGTGTATTTAGTTACTTATGCAAGTATTATTTTGGATTACTTGTTTGTTTTCAAGCCACACATCCAATAGTTTGTTTTAGTTAGCTAACGTTAGCTAGTGTAGCTTTTTAACTGACTGTGACATTGGTGTTTCATTTGAATATACATTTTGCTTCACTAGTTAGTCGTAACTAGTTAGTTATGAGTATAATGTTACCTTTTGTTATATTTTTCTGTGGTCTGAAAGCCATGCTGATATTGGCAAGCTACTTCACACAGTATACTGGCATGGAATAACCATGATCATAAAGCCCCGTTCAGATTGAGACATGACACGATGGTTGAGACATGACACAATGGTCTGTTCGATCTACACTGTTTACTTTTAGAAAGTCTCATGTCCTCGGCTGGAGTTTCCATTACTTAACATCAGTATATACATTTGAACGTGGATTTTACACTGGAGAATTTGCTGTGAAGGGATCAGTTAACACCATAACAGTGTACATTTAAAACTGACCTTGTGTAAAAAATCTGATTCTAAAGTGTTAAATACAGTGGACACCATAAGTGTAATTTGAAGACTGTTAGTGTAAAATGTTAATGCCACTGGTGTTGGAAAGTATACGGTAAATGTTAAAAAGGGCAACACTTAAAAAAGTGTAAGTGCAACAGTTTCTGGTGGTTCTCATATAAACACTTAAAAATGTTGAAATTGAGGACACAGTGTTCAATTTACTGGCCAATTTTGGTGTGGGTATTCAAACTCTCAAAATGCTACAATAAATAAATCAGATTTCTCCACTACTCTTGTTCCAGAGTCAAACTTTAGCCTACATTTGGTGAGTAATTTTAGTCCCCATCTCGTGACTGTAGAATTTGTACAGACCCTCACAATCGTCACACATAACACTGCTATCTTTCTCTTTTACCACTTAACCAAATATTTTCAAAACATTGATTTTCTGGCCTCCCTTCTCTTTATTGTAAAATCTCTATTTCACAGCTTCTCTCTTATTGAATTAAACTCAGACATCCACCTTGGATCTACGTAAACCTTCCCTGCCCATTCCCAAACGTATTTGGCGATTGGCGTGAAGGCTATTTGGCATGTGTACAGTTAGGCCCTAAAGCTTAGGCTTACACACTAATACCAGATAGATGTTTCTTTCATTATTTTAGGCTAAATGTAGATCTAAATTGCACAAATATTATACATTTATGGTAAAATAACCTTCATTTCACTACCAGGCTGGGATATTCACATTAGCTATACATTTATTACCAAACATGCAGCTAAGTTAGCTACAAACCTTGACATTGCTAACGTTAGCTACCTTTCTGGCTGACAACGTGAATATTTATATTACAATATAAAAATGAGAATTATAGCCAGTGTATAACATTTTTAGTACCCGTTCTGGATACTGTACATTGTTGCCTAAATGGAATTATCTTCAATGTTGTTCGTAACTGTTATCGCATCGGCATCCACAGTCTCAAATTTCCAGAGTCTGCTCTGGGTTTCCACTAGATAAAATGTTGATTAAAATGACATGACGAAAATTGCATTGACAGAGGAGGGTGGACTGAATTAATGCATCATAAGCTAAGGACTGTAATTTGTTCTGAATGCTCGAACAACAATGTGTCTGTCTTGTTTTCAAGGTAATCTACTCACGTTCACGTACGCCAATTCATGACCATCTATATCTGGGTTGCATCCATTTTATATGGGCCAACATCACATGCACACTAGCACCCAGTGTGCACAGGGAGCAGCGTGAACAGCGACGACATCATCACATCATCCAAAAACATGGCAGACATTGGATGAATATAACATTTGAATGTCATCGACTGTGAGTGATGGAAAAAAGTATCAGAGTGGATGTTGAGTCATCCCATCCCAATAAGAGCTGGGGTTTCTGGGAAATCGTGTTCAAATCTCGAAAATATACTGCATTATTGCCAGTGGGGTCTCCAAAAACAACTGTACACACAGTTATGCAGTGCTGCTTTAATGTGCAATTTTCAGTGGTAGCTTGTTCACTGAAAGTTTAATTTTCAATAACTTACTGTCAAATAGCTGCTAGTTGGTTGTTGTAAATTTCATCTTAATGTACTGTAGCTAATCTGTCACACTCATTGACCTGGTTGTGTGGCAGGGAATTGAGTACTAAAATGACATGGTGGCTAACTGTACAATGAAATATCCTGTTTTGTCACATACACTTACACCTTAAACAAGACTGGGGAACTGACGGTGTACAAACTTAGTGTTTATGAACAGAATACAACAGAGCACATTAACTGGGATGACATTCTCTAGACCAGGGGTGGGGGACATCCGGCCCCCGGGGCATATACCGCCTACGGGACCGTTTGATCAGGCCCACGAGCCAGTTCATGAATATATTTCTTTAAAGCTCTAGACTTCGTTTTTCCCAAAAAATAAAATGCAAAAATCCGACATAACAGATGTACAGCCGTTCTCATTATTCTATAGGCGCCTTTAGAGGCAATGAAATTCAGTACTCATCTCGAAAACAAAAGCAATTTAGGTCAAAACTGTCCATATTAACAAATTAAATGGAAGGAAAAACAGCACAAATAGATGGCAATAAAAACTGCACCAGAGGCACAGAATAAGTTAGAGGAAAAACTAAAAGAAATGGAGGAATTTATTCTAGATAGGTCAAGTGTAATATATTATAAAAATGACGCAAACTGGTTGGAATACGGAGAAAAATACACCCAATAATTTTTAAAATCTTCATTGTTGAAATGCTTCCAACAATTATTTACTGAAACATTTTTCAAATGACAGAGTTACCCATGTTTCACCAAACAATATTTTGAACAGAAGCAAAGTACTTCCGGTTAAGCATTAGTGGGCGCTATTCAATTTTTTGGATGAAAAATGTTCCCGTTTTAAACAATATATTTTGTCACGACAAGATGCTCGACTATGCATATAATTGACAGCTTTGGATAGAAAACACTCTGACATTTCCAAAACTGCAAAGATATTGTCTGTGAGTGCCACATAACTGATGTTACAGGCGAAACCCAGAAAAAAATCCAACCAGGAAGTGCCGATTCCTTATATGGCTGTGAAGGACCTACGAATGAGCTTACGTTTTCCACGTATTCCCCAAGGTGTCTACAGCATTGTGACGTCTTTTTACACATTTCCATTGAAGAATAGCCGTAAAAGACCATATATATATATATATAGCAAGTGGTCACATGGTGTTTCCCACAGAAAATCTTGCGTAAAATAATAAGGTAGCCATTTTTCCAATCGCTTCTTATGAGAAACCAATTGCCTCGACGGATATATTATCGAATATAGATGTTAAAAACACCGTGAGGATGGATCCTAAACAACATTTGCCGTGTTTCTGTTGATATTATGGAGCTAATTTTGAAAAAAGTTTCCAAAACTGTGAGACAAAACCGCGACTCGTCAGTGAAGAGCACTTTTTGCCAGTTCTGTCTGGTGCTGTGATGGTGGGTTTGTGCCCATAGGCAATGTTGTTGCCGGTGATGTCTGATGAGGACCTGCCTTATAACAGGCCATCAAGCCCTCAGTCCAGCCTCTCTCAGCCTATTGCGGACAGTCTGAGCACTGTAGGAGGGATTGTGCATTCCTGGTGTAAATCGGGCAGATGTTGTTGCCATCCTGTACCCGTCCCGCAGGTGTAATGTTCAGATGTACCGATCCTGTGCAGGTGTTGTTACACGTGTTCTGCCACTGCAAGGACGATCAGCTGTCCGTCCTGTCTCCCCGTAGCACTGTCTTAGGTGTCTCACAGTACGTACATTGCCATTTATTTCCCTGGTCACATCTGCAGTCCTCATGCCTCCTTGTAACATGCCTAAGTCATGTTCACACAGCTGAGCAGGGACCCTGGGCATCTTTCTTTTGGTGTTTTTCAGGGTCAGTAGAAAGGCCTCTTTAGTGTCCTATGTTTTCATAACTGTGAGCTTAATTGTCTACCGTCTATAAGCTGTTATTGTCTTAACGACCATTCCAAAAGGTGCATGTTCATTAATTGTTTATGCTTCATTGAACAAGCATGAGAAACCGTGTTTAAACCCTTTACAATGAAGATCTGTGAAGTTATTTAGATTTTTACAAATTATCTTTGAAAGACAGGGTCCTGAAAAAGGGACGTTTATTTTTTTTGCTGAGCTTAGGCTTCTACTTCCAGCTAATACATACTAAGTGTTGTTGTTCATTAGTGTACAATTAGGGGAGGGGCGGAAGGATTAGTGGAACAAAACAAAAAAAAGGAAAATATATTTGTTGTGGCAGACCAGGGGCTTGGTCAAGACATTTACATAGATCAGACATGGACAGAGTTGGATTTGCTCGGTTTCAAGGGTGTTTATTTAAATAACAAACAAAGAGAAAAGAATAGGTCTCCTCCAGGAGATCTTCTCCGGGCTCCGAAATCTTGCTGTATACCGTGGGGAATAACACTGAGCTCCCGCCGTTATCTCTGGTACTGAGCACGACTATGTGGGAGTAACTTCTCTTCCCCCAGGCAGTGGTGAAAATCTGATATCAACTTTGGAGGGGACAATTACATTACATTTTCTCAAGAAAAAGTGGGTGCTGTAACACATAGCCTTCTTTGAAATATGTTAAATGTATACTGAGGAACCATAATAACTACTACTGGATAATTGATAGGTACAGTAGTTAACTGGAGGGTTGTCCCAACTTGTTAAAGTGTTTAAATCATTATAATACTAATAATCATAATAGTTATAGCAGTGTTCCTTATCAGTCCAGTATGTATGCAGGTATTTGTATTTACAACCAGCAATACCAAGCAAGGCCAGTAGGTGGTAATGGAACTGTACACTGTATGGGGTGCAGGTTTCATAAATACAATGAACATGGTGCGATCTCATCTCAAAGAATCTCCATTGAGAACCATCACAAAGTTGGTCTCCGCACTAAACTTACCTTTTTTATTTAACTTTTTCTGATTAATTTATATAGTCATTAAATATGTGCCACTGGTTTGAGTCTATTACAACATCTTTGCAAGAACAAAACGCTCAGAATAAGTACAGTTCTTAAACCAAAATAACTACTTCAATGAAAAACCCAAACAAATCAACCAAAATATCCTTCAGAAATACTTAGTTATCGTTCAGTCAGTGTCTCAACTCTTCAAACAACAGCTAGGGACAGGTATGTCACACAATACATCTAATTGTTGTATACGATGAATGAGTGAGTATGATACTGTTTGTATAATTGTGTAATATGATTTTGGACTGTTTAACCTCTTGCTCCTACCTGACACGCAGGCGTCCCATCTAGACATCTGGAAATGCAAATGCGCTACGCTAAATGCTAATAGCACTCGTTAAAACTCAAACGATCATTAAAATACACATGCAGGGTACTGAATTAAAGCTACACTCGTTGTGAATCCAGGCAACAAGTCAGATTTTTAAAATGCTTTTCGGCGAAAGCATGAGAAGCTATTATCTGATAGCATGTAACACCCCAAAAGACCCGCAGGGGACGTAAACAAAATAATTAGCATAGTCGGCGCTACACAAAACGCACAAATAAAATATAAAACATTCATTACCTTTGACCATCTTCTTTGTTGGCACTCCTAGATGTCCCATAAAAATCACTATTGGGTATTTTCTTCGATTAAATCGGTATATCTATAGCCTAGATATCGATCTATGAAGACTGTGATCAAGGAAAAAAATAGCGTTTTATAACGTAACGTCATTTTTTAAAATTAAAAAAGTAGACGATAAACTTTCACAAAACACTTCGAAATACTTTTGTAATGCAACTTTTTCACGAGGCGATGTATATTCTATAGCTGTACGTCTGGAAATAATGTCCGGGTAAATCTTAATCAAAATATCCGGTCGGAGACCGGAAGAAAGGCGCTACCTTGTGTCTGTTTGACCAAGAAAGAAATCATAGGCAAATGACAAGACTGTTGACATCATGTGGAAGCTGTAGGTATTGCAAACTCGGCCCCATTTAACGTGGTTCACATTCAACAATGGGTTCTAGTGGCGCATGGATATATTTTCGCATTTTCAGTGATCAGATTTTCCTGCGCTTTTCGATGAAACGCACGTTCTGTTATAGTCACAGCCGTGATTTAACCAGTTTTATAAATGTCTGCGTGTTTTCTATCAACACATACTAATCATATGCATATACTATATTCCTGGCATGAGTAGCAGGGCACTGAAATGTTGCACGATTCTTAACAGAATGTTCGAAAAAGTAGGGGGTAGGAGTAACAGGTTAACCTGTTAGTCCTACCCACACCGTATTCGGTAGCGTAATCATAGCCTCAAGCTCATTACCATAACGCAACGTTAGCGATTTCTAAAAATCGCAAATGAAATGAAATAAATATGCCTATCCTCAAGCTTATCCTTTTCTTAACAATCCTGTCGTCTCAGATTTTCAAAATATGCTTTAGAACCAGAGAAAATCAATAATTTGTGTAAGAGTGGTGATAGCTAGCTTAGCATTTAGCGTTAGCATTTAGCACGCAACATATTCACAAAAACCAGCAAAGGGATCAAATAAAATAATTTACCTTTGAAGAACTTCAGATGTTTCAATGAGGAGACTCTCAGTTACATAGCAGATGTCCAGTTTTTCCTGAAAGATGCTTGTGTAGGACACAACGTTCCGTTTTGTTACTATGCATTTGGCTACCGAAACTAACCGAAAATTCAGTCACCTACACGTCAAACTTTTTTCCGAATTAACTCCATAATATCGACTGAAACATGGAAAACGTTGTTTGAATCCATCCTCAAGGTGTTTTGTCATATATCTCTTCATTGAAATGCCATTCCTGGAAGCCTGCATTGTTCTCAGATTCGGATGGAAAAATACTGGTAGGTGACTTTTGCGCACCAATTTCCACACAGACACCGTGCGGGACCCCTGGTAAATGTAGTCTCTTATGGTCAATCTTCCAATGATATGCCTACAAATACGTCACAATGCTGCAGACATCTTGGGGAAACGATAGGAAGTGTCCGTTCATTCCTGTCGCATTCACAGCCATATAAGGCGATCATGGAAAACGTGCCATCAGAAATCCTGTTGATTTCCTGGTCGCTCAAACATCTTGGTTTTGCCTGTAGGTTTTGTTCTAAGGCACTCACAGTGAAAATCTTTGCAGTTCTGGAATCGTCAGAGTGTCTTCTTTCCAAAACTATCAATTCCAAGCATAGTCGAGCATCTTTTCGTGACAAAATATTGCGCTAAATACGGGCACGTCTTTTTATCCAAAAATGAAATACTGCCCCTAGAGTCTTAACCGGTTAATGAAGCAAAATACGGTCAGGCCTCCTGGGACAGTCCTTTTTCGGCCCTCCGAATAAAACCCCCACTTGTGTTTTTGATCAGCAGACCGAGCTTACCTCAATTACGAGATGGCTAAAGGTTGCAGAACAGGTTTTTCTCCATTAGGGGAGACAAAGTTTGTAGACCATTGCTGAATCTTTTAACCATACCATGTGGTTAAACTCTTAGACTATCGATACCGACAGAATAAGAACAAGTCTTTGATATTAATTACTAGTCTGCAGCTAGGTATTTTGTATCATTGAACGCGAAAAACTACAACCGCCGAAACATTCATTCTATAACGAAACGATTGAATGTCACTCTGAACTATCCACTTCAACCACGACAGAGACGGAGAATTCTACAAAAGAAACAAACTTTTAACCAGCTATCAAGACGACACACTGAGAGTAAATATGCATATTGATTGCAATTGCTCCCAAATTAGTGAGCGTTCATGTTCAAAGGATTAGCATTTCAATTGTTATAATAATCACTCTGTAGTGACTTCTTAGTCGACCCTCACCTCCCCTTTTGTCTAACAAGCCACCATGCCGGTTTAGCCCACTAGGGCACATTCTCCTATCATTTCATGTAACCACATTTACCTTGTTTGTTTGTTTGTTTATGCATTTCTGTGAATTACTTAGTTAGTAATAAATAAATGATTTAAGACAATTGATGTATGGATGACTCATAGTGAAGACTGGGTTCGTGCAGATAACCAACAATTTGCGACCAACAGTTAGGAATGAGACTAACGTGAGGTAAAGTAAATAATTCATTAATTTGAAGACTAATTGATCAGATAAAATATCTGAAAAGTTATTTTAGGAAATTATAACTTTGTAATCTGAATATTTTTCCTTGGTGCCCTGACTTCCTAGTAATTACGGTTACATGATTAATCAGTCTAATCGCGTAATACTAATTACAGAGAATCTTAGATCAAAATTATCAGTCTTCAGTTAATGATAGTAAAGACATGACAACTGGAAGCCTCCTGAAGACTTCTGCTGCCTCTCAACTGCTGCTACAGGGGTATTTGTTGCGAAGGAGAGGGAACTGCACTGAAAGAGAATCTATCTTCAGCTCAGGGTACTGATCTTGGGACTCATCCAACTCCTCCATGAGAAGCACTCTTTCCAACTTTTGCAGAATGTTTAGACTGTCCTGGTAAAAACGGTCACCAAACTGAACCTCCACACCATCCAACACTTAAAAAAAATTGCCCTATAGTGATCCACTGCTTTGCCAGCAAATCGTCTTGAGTGTGTCTCATTGGATTCAATCAATGTTGTTGCTTTCTCATACAGTGCATGGTAGCTTTCGTCATTTCTGCTGTTTACCCCACATGCTAGATAACTGGACACTGATTGGATTTAGCTGGTGTGCTGTCACAGTTACACAATGGCGGTGGGTTTGGCAGTTTTGATGTGCTGTGAATTTCTCAATGTCTTTTCTCCAGTTCCTAAATCCTGCACTAATGAAGGCAGCATCCACTCTTTGGCCAAAAGATGGCTGACTTGAAAACCCTGGCTCCAGTGAAAACACAAAACTGATTTTATTGATGGATTATAATGTAGCCAGGGGAAATCGCGAAACCATCTCTTGAAACGTCAACACTCTGTTGGCAAGAGTTTGCGGTTCTATAAATTATGGGTGTGGCTGATATGGTTTTGTGCCATCACTGAGGTAAATGGACAATGCTGTGCCACTGTAACTTATACTGGTGCAGCTGGCAACAAGGTTGACACCTGACCCTGCCATGGCTGTGCCACTGTCCCCTATACTGGTGCAGCTGGCAACAAGGTTGACACCTGACCCTGCCGTGGCTGTGCCACTGTCTCCTATACTGGTGCATCTGGCAACAAGGTTGACACCTGGTCCTGCCGTGGCTGTGACACTGTCCTCTGAAGTCTCTCTCATTGGCTCTTTCCCTTTCACCACCCTTACTGCCTCACATTCTGTCACCTAGAAAATAAATAATGTGTTTGCCGTACTCCTAACTACCGGTACCCAAAACTACACAATTAATCACAACAGCAATACCATTGCCTTAAACTAATCTTATTTCAGTCACCAGTTTAAGGTGAGAGTGAAGGTATCCAATTTCCAATGATGTCCCTATTTTACAAATAAAATAAATTGAGAACCTTTCATAATGTCGCCAAACAAAGACTCAACAAACATACTTGAGACTCCCTGTCTCTGCCAGTCTGTCCCTGCCCATCTGTCCCCAGCTCTGCTGTCTGTGTGCCCTCTGTGGCCTGATCTGCCTAATGACATCATTGTGAAACATTTCCATTAGCATTTCACTTCTTTCTAATGAACATTTTATCAACTAGTCTTAGGCTACTAGGGTTTTTGCTTTGCGTTTTACTGAAAAATACTCTGTTGTCTGTCTTTTTACTTTTTTTTCTACCTGGCAGGCTGGCTAGCTGCACAAACACACAGTGTGTAGGTTATTTACAGTAGGAGATGGGCTTCTAATTATCTTATCTTCTATCATTCTATATGGGCTTCGATCTAAAAGGTCGCTAGCAAATGTGAAACGGAATGCAGTGACAAGAGTTGACAGCTGTATACCATTTACACAACATATGCTGCAACCTTGTGTTATGTTAATATAGTTTGTTTCATATTTGATTGCTTCCAACAATAGCTGATTTTAAAAAGCTAGCGAGCACCAATTCCGTTTCTGTGGTATTTGCTATAATCTTTGCTATCGTCAGTTTACTCCAAGATTGGCACACATGTGCTTCAGAAGATTTAGCTTTTGCAACGAGACCATTAAAGATATTTAAGACAATGGTAGAATAGAGTGTAGTTCTGTTCAGTTGGGAGTTCAGTTTATCGCTAACCTTATCACAGGGACTTTGAAGCACTACAGCTGCATGCTGATCATGGAATAAACTGACGAAAGCAAAGATTCCATCTTTGATGACGCCGCATAAATGGAATAGGTACTAGCTAGCTTAATAGTTAATGTTTGCCCGCTAGCTCTGCAAATTCAGCTACTGTGTGTGTAAACCCTGCCAACATGTGTGTGTAAACCCAAAAACATCGCTATGGCGCGATTGACTGGATTAACCTCACTTCAGTTATTTGCATTGAGTGCCTTTCAAACAGTATATACGAACCCTCTGTTACCTGCCAGATAAGGAACTGGCAGTGGATCAAACCATTGTGAGGCAAAGGGCGGGGGGTGGGTCGCAATCTTTTGAAACATAAGTGTCTATAATCAGCACAAGTGCTTTCCCTACGTATTATGAATATTATTGAAATTACATAGTTATGTTTACAGTGATATATTGGGGTATATCCCCCGTCCCCCCTGGGATTTCCGCCTATGCCCCAAGTCCACCCTCTTGTGTGCTGCCATTCTGGAAGCTTTATTGGACTTCTCCAGCTGGTGAGCAATCTGCCCCTCGATTACTCACAAACCACAATCAGAATCAGCCCCAATTAGTCCTGGCTAGAGATCCCATCGAGACCTGTCATGTCCAGCAGCGGGAGCCATCGTCTTGTGATGTAGATTCCAGCTGTCACTAGGCATCAAGTCTCCCCTTGGTGGCTAACCTGCTGTACGCCACAATGTGTATTTTGTATGTATGTTAATATACAGTACCAGTCAAAAGTTTGGACACCTACTCATTCAAGGGTTTTTACTATTTTTTTACTATTATCTACGTTGTAGAAAAATAGTGAAGACATCAAAACTATGAAATAACACATGGAATCATGTAGTAACTAAAAAAGGGTTAAATATATATATTCCTTTTTTGTTTGATTTTTGACTCTTCAAAGTAGCCACCTTTGGCCTTGATGACAGCTTTGCACACTCTTGGCATTCTCTCAACCATCTTCATGAGGAATGCTTTTCCAACAGTCTTGAAGGAGTTCCCACATACAGTATGCTGAGCACTTGTAGGCTGCGTTTCCTTCACTCTGCGGTCAAACTCATCACAGACCATCTCAATTGGTTTGAGGTTAGGAGATTGTGGAGGCCAGGTCATCTGATGCAGCACTCCATCACTCTCCTTCTTTGTCGATTAGGCCTTACACAGTTTGGAGGTGTGTTGGGTCATTGTCCCGTTGAAAAACAAATGATAGTGGGACTAAGTGCAAACCAGATGGATGGTGTTTTGCCCTGCTAAATGCTTGGGGAGCCATGCTGGTTAAGTGTGCCTTGAATTCTAAATAAATCACTGACAGTGTCACCAGCAAAGCACCCCCATACCATCACACCTCCTCCTCCATGCTTCACGTTGTGAACCACTCATTCGGAGATCATCCGTTCACCTACGGCAGATGGAATTTGGACTCATAAGACAAAAGGACAGATTTCCAATATGCTCGTGTTTCTTGGCCCAAGCAAGTCTCTTCTTCATATTGGTGTCCTTCAGTAGTGGTTTCTTTGCAGGAATTCGACCATGAATGCCTGATTCACACAAACGCCTCTGAACAGTTGATAATGAGATGTGTCTGTTACTTAAACTCTGAAGCATGTGTTTGGGCTGCAATCTGAGGTGCAGTTAACTCTAATAAACATATTTCCTTATAATTGCTCCCACAGTTGATTTCTTCAAACCAAGCTGCTTACGTATTGCAGATTCAGTCTTCCCAGCCTGGTGCAGGTCTACAATTTTGTTTCTGGTGTCCTTTGACAGCTCTTTGGTCTTGGCCATGGTGGAGTTTGGAGTGTGACTGTTTGAGGTTGTGGACAGGTGTCTTTTACACTGATAACAAGTTCAAACAGGTGCCATTAATAAAGGTAAAGAGTGGAGGACAGAGGAGCCTCTTAAGGAAGAAGTTACAGGTCTGTGAGAGCCAGAAATCTTGCTTGTTTGTAGGTGACCTTATTTTCCACCATAATTTGCAAATACATTTATTAAAAATCCTACAATGTGATTTTCTGGATTTTTTTTCTCATTTTGTCTGTCATAGTTGAAGTGTACCTATGATGAAAATTGTGGAAGGGATCAGGAAGGGACTCTTATTTAGAAATCTCTGCGTTCCTCTGCGTCCCTATTGAGCAGTGAATGAGATATCAACCAGATTCCTTTTGCTATGCCTTCCCTAATGTGTCTAGTGTCACAATACATAGTTTCAGGCTTTTAAATGAGCCTGAACGTCAACATTGCATCAGTGGTCAGCTGAAGTCTGAGTGTTTTGTGCGTAAAGGACAAATGCGGCCATTGTTTCTCTCTTTCCTACTAAGAAGCCATCTGTCCCGGTTGAAATATTATCGAATAGATATTTGAAAAACACCTTGAGGATTGATTATAAACAACGTTTGCCATGTTTCTGTCGATATTATGGAGCTAATTTGGAATATTTTTCGGCGTTGTAGTGACCGCAATTTCCGGTCGATTTCTCAGCCAAACGTGAAGAACAAACGAAGCTATTTCGCATACAAAAATAATATTTTGGGAAAAAAGGAACATTTGCCATCTAACTGCGAGTCTCGTGAGTGAAAACATCCGAAGTTCAAAGGTAAACGATTTAATTTAATTGCTTTTCAGATTTTCGTGACCAGGTTGCCTGCTGCCAGCAAGTCATAATGCTATGCTAGGCTATCGATAAACTTACACAAATGCTTGTCTTGCTTTGGCTGTAAAGCATATTTTCAAAATCTAAGATGACAAGGTGATTAACAAAAGGCTAAGCTGTGTTTCCATATATCTCACTTGTGATTTCATGAATATTTATGTCCGTTACGTTATGCTAATTAGTGTCAGTTGATGATTACGCTCCCGGACACGGGATGAGTAGTATCAAAAACTGACTTGCCTAGCTAAATAAAGTGGAAAGGGTGGCAATTCATTTTGATTTGTCTAACACTTTTTTGGTTACTACATGATTCCATATGTGTGATTTCATAGTTTTGATGTCTTCACTATTATTTCTACCAATTATGAAAATATTTTTTTTAAATGAAAAAAAACCTTGAAATATCACTTTTACATACTAAGTCAAAACCCTTTATTCAATACTTTCTTGAAGTACCTTTGTCAGTGATTACAGCCTCAAGAATTTGGGGGTATGATGCTACAAGCCCTGTATTTGGGGAGTTTCTCCCATTCTTCTCGGCCCCTGAAGGACAGTCAGAAACTTGTCCCGAAGCCACTCCTGCGTTGTTTTGGCTGTGTGCCTAGGGTCGTTGTCCTTTTGGAAGGTGAATCTCCAGGTCCTGGGGGCTCTGGAGCAGGTTTTCAACAAGGATGTCTTTTTACTTTGCTCCGTTCATCTTTCCCTTAATCCTGACTAGTCTCACAGTCCCTGCCGCTGAAAAACATCGCCACAGCATGATGCTGCAACCACCATGAATTGACCGTATGGATGGTGCCAGGTTTCCTTCAGACGTGATGCTTGTCATTCAAGCCAAAGATTCAATCGGTGTTTCATCAGACCAGAGAATCTCGTTTCTCATGGTCTGAGAGTCCTTTAGGTCTTGGGGACCTTCAATGCTGCAGACTCTTTTTTTGGTACCCTTCCCAAGATCTGTGCATCAACACAATCCTGTCTCAGAGCTCTAGGGGCAATTATTTCGACCTCGTGACTTGGTTTTTGCTCTGACATGTACTGTCAACTGTGGAACCTCATTTAGACAGGTGTGTACCTTTCCAAATCATGCTCAGTTGGTAGAGCATGGCGCTTGTAACGCCAGGGTAGTGGGTTCGATTCCCGGGACCACCCATACGTAGAATTTACATTTAAGTCATTTACATTTACATTTAAGTCATTTAGCAGACGCTCTTATCCAGAGCGACTTACAAATTGGTGCATTCACCTTATGACATCCAGTGGAACAACCACTTTACAATAGTGCATCTAAATATTTTAAGGGGGGGGGGGGGTGAGAAGGATTACTTTATCCTATCCTAGGTATTCCTTAAAGAGGTGGGGTTTCAGGTGTCTCCGGAAGGTGGTGATTGACTCCGCTGTCCTGGCGTCGTGAGGGAGTTTGTTCCACCATTGGGGAGCCAAAGCAGCGAACAGTTTTGACTGAGCTGAGCGGGAACTGTACTTCCTCAGTGGTAGGGAGGCGAGCAGGCCAGAGGTGGATGAACGCAGTGTCCTTATTTGGGTGTAGGGCCTGATCAGAGCCTGGAGGTACTGAGGTGCCGTTCCCCTCACAGCTCCGTAGGCAAGCACCATGGTCTTGTAGCGGATGCGAGCTTCAACTGGAAGCCAGTGGAGAGAGCGGAGGAGCGGGGTGACGTGAGAGAACTTGGGAAGGTTGAACACTAGACGGGCTGCGGCGTTCTGGATGAGTTGTAGGGGTTTAATGGCACAGGCAGGGAGCCCAGCCAACAGCGAGTTGCAGTAATCCATAGAATATATGAATACATAGAATGTATGCACACATGACTGTAAGTCGCTTTGGATAAAAGCGTCTGCTAAATGGCATATATATATTTATATATATGTCCAATCAATTTAATTTACCACAGGGGGACTCAAATCAAGTTGTAGAAACATTTCAAATATGATCAATAGAAAGAGGATGCACATGAGCTCAATTTTGAGTCTCATACCAGAGGGTCTGAATTATTTATATTTTTTAGTACTAAACCGGTTTTCGCTTTGTCATTATTTGGAAGTGTGTGTAGATTGATGAGGAAAAACATAATGTGATACATTTTAGAATAAGGCTGTAACATGACAAGGTGTGAAAAAAGTCAAGGGGTCTGAATAGATTTTGAATGCACTGTATATATTTACAAAAAAAGTAGATGGGGGATTGGAAATGATGCTGACAAATACATTCTTTCTGCAATATAAAAGCTGATCTACACCCCCCCCCATTTTTTAAATTATAATAATCAAATATAAACTGCTACAACCCTTACACTACCACAGTCCAGTGATGACCTTGATGGCACTCAGACACTTTTACCCTCAAAACATCCTTCTTTGAGGCATGGAATCTACAAGTTGTCATATGTGTTCAACAGAGATGCTGGCCCATGTTGACTACAATGCTTCGCACAGTTGTGTCAAGTTTTTAGAATGTTGTGTCATGATCCCCTGGAATACTTGGAACTCAACCTCATTTGGCATTTGAACTCACAGCATAATTTTTGCTCGGTACCTGAAGTTCCTGCTGCACCACCAGGTATGTGGACATAAAAGAGATTGGCAATACATACACTATATTTACAAAAGTATGTGGAGATACCAGCAAATTAGTGGATCTGCTATTTCAGACTCACACGTTGCTGACAGGTGTATAAAATCGAGCACACAACCATGCAATATTCTTAGACAAACATTGGCAGTAGACTGGCCTTGCTCAGGGACATTCCATGTGGCACCATCATAGGATGCCACCTTTCCAACAAGTCAGTTCGTCACTTTCTGCCCTTCCAGAGCTGCCCCCGGTATAATGTACATAAGTGCTGTTATTGTGAAGAGGAAATGCGGCAAACCGTGTCAGCCGCAAAGTAGTAAGCCATGCAAGCGCACAGAACGGGACCACAGAGAGCTGAAATGCGGGTGCATAAAAGTCGTCTGTCCTCAGTTGCAACACTCACTACTGAGTTCCAAACTGCCTCTGGAAGCAACGTCAGCACATAAACTGTTCGTCTGGAGCTTCATGAAATGTGTTTCCATGGCTGACCCGCCGCACACAAGCCTAAGATCACCGTGTGCAATGTCAAGCGTCGGCTGGAGAGGTGTAAAGCTCGCTGCCGTTGGACTCTGGCGTAGTGGAAACGCATTCTCTGGGGTAATGAATCACGCTTAACCATCTGGCAGTCCAATGGAGGAATCGGTGTTTGGCGGATGCCAGGAAAATGCTACATGCCCCAATGCATAGGGACAACTATAACATTTGGTAGAGTAGGAATAATGGTATGGGGCTGTTTTTCATAGTTTGGGCTAGGCCCCTTAGTTCCAGTGAAGGGAAATCATAACGCTACAGCATACAATGCCATTCTGTGCAGGGAGGGAGCCCTTTCCTGTTTAAGTGACAATACCCCCCGTGCACAAACAGAAATGGTTTGTCGAGATCGGTGTGGAAGATCTTGACTGGCATGCACAGAGCCCTGACCTCAACCACATCCAACACCTTTTGGTATAAATTGGGCACTGACTGCGAACCAGGCTTAATCACCCAGCATCAATGCCCGACCTCACTAATGCTGTTGTGGCTGAATGGAAGTTAGTCCCGCAACCATGTTCCAACATCTTGTAGATGGCCTTCCCAGAAGAGTGGAGACTGTTATAGCAGCAAAGGGGGCGAATGAGATGTTTGATGAGCAAGTGTCCACATACCTTGGTTTCATGTAGTGTATGTTGCCAAGAATACAATTTAGCATTTTGTCCAAAATACAAAATCTGAAGGTGTTATTTTTATATAATGAAAGTATGTTGCTGAATTCTGATTTAAGTTAGTGGAAAAAAAAATATTTTATTATTTTGTTACTGAGACAACACTTGGAACCTAGCCTTAACTGGGATTTGAACATAAAACATTTTGGTTGCTAACAACCTGATAAATCCTGCCACACCACCAGTTCTGTGAGCATACATTCCTGCACTGTGCTGAAAGCTGCCCAAAATCAAGTTAACATTTGTCCAATTACCACCACCAACATAAAACTAGCAGCGCAATAATGTCATGTCTGCTACTGCTCCCCTTCAGCATACGAAGTCGCAAGAGTACTAACCACGTGTCCTTGGATTCATCATTACACACAACCGGCACTCATTACGCGCACCTGGGAATCATTATGATTCACACCTGGACTCCATTACCTTCATTATTTCCACCCCTTTATGTGTCACTGTCCCATGTTCACTCACCAGTTGGCATTGTTCTTGTGTATCGGCATACTGCCTTATGTTAGTCCTGTGTTCTTGGTTTTGTGTTTCACCTGCACCCGACTCACCACCCAATTATTATAAATTGAGGACACTTGACAGAGCATACAGTGGCATGCGAAAGTATTCACCCCCCATGGCATGTTTCCTATTATGTTGCTTTAGAACCTGGAACTAAAATATATTTTTTGGGGGGAGTGTGTTGTATCATTTGATTTACACATGCCTACCACTTTTGCTAAATATTTTTTATTGTGAAACAAACAAGAAATAAGACCAAAAAACTGAATACATGAGCATGCCTAACTATTCACACCCCACCTTCTGCAGCAATTACAGCTACATGTCTCTTGGGGAATGTCTCTATAAGCTTGGCACATCTAGCCACTGGTATTTTTGCCCTTTCTTCAATGCAAAACTGCTCCAGCTCCTTGAATGGGTTCCGCTGCTGTACAGCAATATTTAAGTCATTGGATTAAGGTCTGGGATTTGACACGGCCATTCCAGGACATTTCCCCTTAAAACACTTGAGTTGTTTTTTAGCAGTATGCTTGGGGTCATTGTCCTGCAGTAAAGAGAACCTCCGTCCCAGTCTCAAATCTCTTGAAGACTGAAACAGGTTTCTCTCACGAATTTCCCTGTATTTAGTGCCATCCATCTTTCCATCAATTCTGACCAGTTTCCCAGTCCCTGCCAATGGAAAAACATCCACACAGCATGATGCTGCGGCGATGGCCAATTTCGGTCAAAAAGCTACATTTTTAGTCTTATCTGACCAGAGTACCTTCATCCATATGTTTGGGGAGTCTCCCACATGCCTTTTGGCAAACAGCCAACTTACTTGCTTATTTTTTCTTTAAGTAATAGTTTTTTCACTCTTCTGTAAAGGCCAGCTCTGTGGAGTGTACGGCTAAAGTGGTCCTATGGGCAGATACTCCACTCTCTGCTGTGGAGCTTTGCAGCTCCTTCGGTGTTATCTTTGGAGTCTTTGTTGCCTCTCTGATTAATGCCCTGGTTGCCTGGTCTGTGAGTTTTGATGGGTGGCCTTCTCTTGGCAGGTTTGTTGTGGTGCCATATTCTTTCAATTTTTTTATTATGGATTTAATGGTGCTCCGTGGGATGTTCAAAGTTTCTCATATTTTTTTATAACCCAACCCTGATCTGTACTTCTACTCAACTTTGTCCCTGACCTGTTCATAGAGCTCCTTAGTCTTCATGATAACGCTTGCTTGGTGGTTCCCCTTGCTTGATGGTGTTGCAGACTCTGGGGCCTTTCAGAACAGGTGTATATATACTGAGATCATGTGACAGTGTTTTATATCTTTCAAGTGTAACAAATATTACACTTGTCTTTTATCTTCTATTGTCATTCACAACCAATACAGATACTGTACCTATTTGGATTTTGTCTGGTGCATGCTGGGGCTACCTTGCCAAACTACCAGTCGTCATTTCTTCCCATATGGTGTCATGTCCCTTACAGAAAACGCACATGATTTCACATTAAATTTCAGGTCAAATTCTGGAAAACATGTGTGTTCCATCCCACATATGTAGTTTTATGTTATCACATGTTGCTTTACACGTTATCACATACAGTTGAAGTCGGAGGTTTACGTAAACCTTAGACAAATACATTCAAACTCAGTATTTCACAATTCCTGACATTTGAATGATTTATTGATTTATTTCAGCTTTTATTTCTTTCATCACATTCCCAGTGGGTCAGAAGTTTACATACACTCAATTAGTATTTGTTAGCATTGCCTTTACATTGCTAAACTTGAGTCAAATGTTTCAGGTAGCCTTCCACATGTTTCCCACAATAAGTTCCCACAACCTTCTGACAGAGCTGGTGTAACTGAGTCAGGTTTGTAGGCCTCCTTGCTCGCACACGCGTTTTCAGTTCTGCCCACACATTTTTAATAGGATTGAGGTCAGGGCTTTGTGATGGCCACTTCAATACCTTGAGTTTGTTGTCCTTAAGCCATTTTGCCACAAATTTGGAAGTATGCTTGGGGTCATTGTTCACTTGGAATACCCATTTGCGACCAAGCTTTAACTTTCCGACTGATATCTTGAGATGTTGCTTCAATATATCCACATACTTTCTCTGCCTAATGATGCCATCTATTTTGTGAAGTGCACCAGTCCCTCCTGCAGCAAAACACCCCCACAACATGATACTGCCACCCCCATACTTCATGGGATGGTGTTCTTCGGCTTGCAAGCCTTCCCCTTTTTCCTCCAAACATAAAGATGGTTATTATGGCCAACAGTTCCATTTTTGTTTCATCAGACCAGAGGACATTTCTCCAACAAGTGCGATCTTTGTCCCCATGTGCAGTTGCAAACCATAGTCTGGCTTTTTTATGGCAGTTCTGGAGCAGTGGCTTCTTCCTTGCTGAGCGGCCTTTCAGGTTATGTCGATATAGTACTCGTTTTACTGTGGGTATAGATACTTTTGTACCTGTTTCCTCCAGCATCTTCACAAGGTCATTTGCTGTTGTTCTGACATTGATTTTCACTTTCCGCACCAAAGTGCGTTCATCTCTAGGAGACAGAACGCGTCTCCTTCCTGAGCAGTATGGCGGCTGCGTGGTCCCATGGTGTTTATACTTGTGTACCATTGTTTTTACGGATTAACTTGGTACCTTCAGGCATTTGGAAATTGCTCCCAAGGATGAACCAGACTTTGTCTGAGGTCTTGGCTTATTTTGTTGGATTTTCCCATGATGTCTAGCAAAGAGGCACTGTGTTTGAATGTAGGCATTGAAATACATCCACAGTTACACCTCCAATTGACAATTGTTTGAAAAATTACTTGTGTCATGCACAAGGTAGATGTCCTTACCAACTTGCCAAAAGTATAGTTTGTTATCAAGACATTTTTGGAATTGTTGAAAAACGCGTTAATGATTCCAACCTAAGTGTAAGATCACGTGATCACATGAAAACGTGTTTTTGGAACACTTCACATGTTCATGTGAACTTCATCTGGATTTTCCGTAAGGAGTATAATACAGGAGTTTCCTGATATGTTTGAAGAATACACAGGGTCACACCCCCCCCCTTTTGATATTACCATTCGATTCAATAATAACAATTGACAGTAAAAAGTACCCAAAAAAATGTCTCTTGTATAATTTTAATGCTGAGTACAATGTGTCTCCCATTTCAGACCTCAGACTTTCAATCAGAGGACTCCATGACCAAAGCCTCACTCCTGGACCTCATTTATTACCATTGTGTAAATTTTACACTAAATATATGTATGCGCTATATCTGAAAACACTGAACACACACACATACATGTGGAGATTAATTAGCTTGGCTCACACCATACATATACAGTACATGTTTCTAATTATATATCAGTAGAGTTCAAAGGTACTTGCACACAAAACCATTAAAAGGAATAACCCAAGGAGGCCAAGATGTAAAAATAATCAACGTTATTGAATCCATTCTCAAAATAAGTAAATTCGAGTACAATTTATTGATTTGATTCAATAAAAAATATCTTAATTTTGAGTGCAGATGGGTAAGAATTGGCTGTACGGCAAGCCCCTCTTCAAGTCAGGGTGGTAGCTTGATGTGTGAAGAACGCTATTTGTCGGTTTGACATAGAGGGTAGTGTAGAACGAATTATAAAAAATTCATAACCATTATGTGTCTGGAAAATGTATCTTATCAGGGTTACATTCCAAACTGAAGTTACTAGGGTCAACTAAGCCATTGTCATACTGATGGAACGAATCCAGTTCCCTTTTGGTGCCTTTCCATATGATAAAAACATCATCAATATAGCGTTTGAAATAAACAATGTAATCAGAATGAGGCCCATAGAAAGGTAAGAATAATCAGGGGCAAAGGTAGCGCCCATCCGGTACCTCAGGATTGTAGATAATAATCCTCACCAAAACAAAATGGTTCTTAGTTAGCACCAATTCAGCCATTTCTCTAAGAAACTGAGTGGGAGGAGTAGGGTCAGCTCTAGAATTTATGGAGTAACGTTAAGCCTCCAGTCCAATGATGTGGGGAATGTTGGTGTAGAAGCTAGTTGCGTCCATAGTTACAAGATAAATAGGCCTATCATCATTGTTCTGCTTTAGTTCAGATAATTGATTGATGAAGTCGCCTGTTTCTCATAGGTAGGATAGTAGCTTAGTAACGAGAGGTCTGATGTGGACATCAATTAAGTTAGACAAAGGCTCGGTTAGATAGTCATTATTTTCCACAATCAGACATCCGGGGGAAAGTCCTATCTAATCCTTGTGCGTTTTTGGTGGGCTACTTGTTGACGAAGTAGCACCTCTCCTTGTCAGTCAGATAGCCTGCCTCATGAGCTCAACATTTCAGTTTTGTACACAACAGGTAGGGTCACCTTTGAGTTTGCAGTAGGAGTCAGTGTCAGACAATTGTCTATGGATTTCTCCATCAGTCAGATCTATTCATGCATGCCAATCCACTTCCCTTTTCACAGCTCTTGAAAATAAGGTTGAGATTTTTACAGAATGGAATGGCATGTCTATTTCTTTATAATTCTTTAGGGCGTAGATCAGCTTTAATATTGCTGATAGATTGTACCTTCCATCAATGTAATTGTCTACACCACTTCCAATCCCCCATATATTTTTTTTGCCAATATATATATATTGTATATATATATGTATATATATGTGTGTGTATATATATATACACACACAGTAGTTATATTCAAGAATCACTGCATTTACAGAGCAAAAACAGGTACATTTATTTCTCAGCAAACATTAGCTATGTCAACTTCAGTCGAGCTACATGTGGTGGAGCTAACAAAACAATAATAAAAAAGATCTGTCAACAAAATGTATTACATTACTTGACTATCTGAGGTGGACGCTAGCTACAGTAACTACCTAATAACAGGGGTATATGGAGAAACTGCCATTTTAATTGCAGTTGAGTTGCTTGCTAACGTTATTCTCTGGGGGTGTTACACAAAACACTTAGCTAGACGCTATTAGCTAGTTACCTTCAACTAGAGTTGCAACAAAATTGTCCAGTGTCTAACACTAGCCTAGTCAACAACTGTCATGACTGGTTAAAGTTAACTCAGGCTCTATTGCATTGACTCGCGTCGCCTCCTCCGTTCAGTCACTTATGCTTGACCTCAAAGTCAGCGATTTTGATGATGATTGGTAACCCCTACACCATAAGCCTCGAAATGTAAAATGCCAATTCATACAGCCTGGCGCCCTACAGTTCATGTTTGATTTACTACTTGTTGTTGAGATCTTTGTTGTCCGCACCTAACCTTACTCTCTTCGATTCACTCTCCATTACATGGATTCAATCGGTGTGCAATAATAGTGTTTAAAAAATTGGTGAATATCCCTTTGATCATGGTGAAGTTATTAATTACACTTTGGATATTGTATCAATACACCCAGTTTTGTAAAGATACAGTTGTCCTTCTTAAATCTGTTGCCGAAGAGGAAGGACATTGCTCAGGAATTTCACCATGACAATGGGGACTTTAAAACAGTTACAGAGTTGAATGGCTTTGATAGGAGAAAACCCAGGATGGATCAAGAACATTGTAGTTACTCCACAATACTAACCCACATTACAGAGCGAAGGGAAGGAAGCCTGTACATAATACAAATATTCCAAAACATGGATCCTGTTTGCAATAAGGCACTAAAGTAAAACTGCTTTAAAACTGCTATGTGTGGAAAATAACTTCATGACCTGATTGTAAAGTGTTATGTTTTGGGCAAATTCAACACAGCACATCACTGACTACCAGTCTTCATATTTTCAAGCATGGTGGTGGCTGCATCAGGTTATGGGTATGCTTGTCATCGGTTAGGACTAGGGAGTTTTTTAGCATAAAAATACATGGAATATAGCTAAGCACAGGCAAAATTCTAGAGGAAAACCTGGTTCAGTCTGTTTTCCAACAGACACTAGAAGACAAAATCACATTTTAGCAGGACAATAACCAAAACCACAAGGCCAAATATTTATTTGTATTTATTTATTTATTTTATTTATTTCACCTTTATTTTAACCAGGTAGGCAAGTTGAGAACAAGTTGTCATTTACAATTGCGAATAAGTCTATATACAATGTGAGCAAGTGAGGTGAGATAAGGGAGGTAAAGGCAAAGAAAAGCCCATGGTGGCGAAGTAAATATACTATAGCAAGTAAAACACTGGAATGGTTGATTTGCAGAGGAAGAATGTGCAAAGTAGAAATAATGGGGTGCAAAGGAGCAAAATAAATAAATAAATACAGTAGGGAAAGGGGTAGTTGTTTGGGCTAAATTATAGATGGGCTATGTACAGGTGCAGTGCTCTGACAGCTGGTGCTTAAAGCTAGTGAAGGAAATAAGTGTTTCCAGTTTCAGAGATTTTTGTAGTTCGTTCCTGTCATTGGCAGCACTGGAAGGAGAGGCAGCCAAAGGAAGAATTGGTTTTGTGGGTGACCAAATATACACTGCAGTTGGTTACCAAGATAACATTGAATGATCCTGAGTGGCCCAGTTACAGTTTTGACTGGAATTGGCTTGAAAATATTTGTCAAGACTTAGAAAATGGTTGTCTTGCAATGATCAACACCCAACATGACAAAGCTTGAAGAATTTTAAATAGAATAATGTGTAAATAGTGTACAATCGAGATGTGCAAAGCTCATAGAGACTTACCCAGAAAGACTCACAGCTGTAATCATTGCCAATGTTGATTCCAATGTATTGACTCAGGGATGTACATACTCACGTCACTTATACATTTCTCTATTGATTTTTTAATACATTTTTTCTAACATTTCTAAACACAGTGCGGCAGGGTAGCCTAGCGTTGGACTAGTAACCAGAAGGTTGCAAGTTCAAATCCCTGACCTGACAAGGTACAAATCTGTCGTTCTGCCCCTGAACAGTTAACCCACTATTCCTAGGCCATCATTGAAAGTAAGAATTTCTTCTTAACTTCTTGATGCTACCCATCCCGGATCCGGGACCGTAACGACAGGCTCAAGCTCATTAGCATAACGCAAAATGCAAAAAATATTCTTAGAAATATTTAACCTCCACACATTAACAAGTCCAATAGCTCAAATGAAAGATAAACCCTTTGTTCATCTACCCAGCAAGTCAGATTTCTAAAATGTTTTACGGCGAAAACACACCACATATTTATTTAACACCACCACCAAAACAAAGACAAGAGGCAGCCATTTTGTCCCAGAAAATCTAAAATTATAAAAGCAGGATTAAAAAATAAATCATTCACTAACCTTCTGAAAATCTTCATCAGATGACAGTAATAGGACATGGTACACAGTACATTTATGTTTTTTTCAATAATATGCCATTTATATCCATAAATCTGTTTACAATGACGACATTTTCAAAAACTGCTACTCAAATGTCCGGAGAAATGATGATAGCTCCGACAGATAACGTCAGATAACAAGCAATACACATGACTAAATATACATGTTCTACATATAGTTACAAAGATACACTTCTTCTTAATGCAACCGCTGTGTTACATTTATTTTTAACGTTACAGAATTCGTTCACTAGGCTATAATATGAGACGGCACTCAGATATTAGCAGTATGTCTCCTCTACGTTTGGAGTCCACAGAAACCCAAAATAACCACATAAATATCCCCCTCCATGGAAGGAGTCAGACGTGGAAGGAGTCATACTTACCCAATACATTGTTTGGTTTCAAGTTGTGTGTCTCTGTATTAGCATATGCTAACAGCTTCCGCTGAAATGCACCCAAAAAGACTTCTGGTCCCGCACTCTTGCGCATCAAAACTTCAAAATTACATGTCGACTAAACTGGTCAAACTAAGTGCAGAATCAAGCTTTAGGATGTTTTAAACGTGTAAAACAATAATCAGCGAGGACAGACAAACCGACATCAATTGGTGTTTCATGGAAAAAGAGAGCGCCCCAATTCAGACGTGCGCAATAGAGTGCATGTATTCTCACGTGACCCGAACGTTTTAGCCCGCCAAAAGACGAGGACGCGCGTGATTCTCACAATGAACGGCCCCATTTGAATGCAGACATCGCGCTGAACACATACAAACTGTTCCCAGATCCGTAGCTGGTTGGGATGGGTGGGGGCGAACTTTTCTGTTGACAAGAGAGATTTTGGGAGAAAGGCTGCCCTGAGAGTTCTGCTTTACATACAGACATCATTTAAACAGTTTTAGAACCTTTAGAGTGTTTTCTATTCAATAATAATTATTATATGCATATATTAGCAATTTTGGACCAAAAACAATTATGTTTACTATGGGCACGCACTTCCAACTGCCTAGTTAAAGAAAGGTAATAAATAAAAATGTTTTCACTTTTCCATTATGTATAGATAGATTAGTGAGAAAAAACTAAAATGTAATCCATTTTGAATTTAGGCTGTAACACAACAAAATGTGAAATAAGTCAACGGGTATGAATACTTTCTAAAGGCACTCTATATGATAGAGGGATTTTAGACTGGTGACACTGACACCGTTCTATGAAGCCAGCAGTGTACGTTGCTGAATGCTTGCTGACACATTTTGCTATTTTCTGCAAGAACCATAGCTATATTTGTATTAGACAAGGACCATCCTTACTCTATTTTTTCCCTAGAAAATACACTATAAACTTTTACGAGAACAGGCATGTTGTTTTGGGTTAGTAGACAAAGCCCCTGAAGCGAACCTAGTTTGCAAATCTGGGTCAGTTATCAAAATCTCTGTCCAAGTTTAAATTAGTTTGTTTAGCTAGCTAATGTTTGCTAGCCAGTTTGAGTTGATACATTACTGAATGCAAACTGGCTACATCATATGATTAGTATGAAGCTAGCATCCAAATGCCATCATATTTAGCTTGCTACAGTATCATTCCCCTTTCATCGGTGGTATCATAGCTAACCAGGCTCACTAGCATTTTCAAATAATGTTGTATATAGCTAGCACCAGTTATCTACTGAGCTACTCACCAACACCAGTTACAGGTTTGCCAGTTCATAGCCAGCAGAAGTGGTCGTGTTAAATGTAATCCATTCCTGGCCATCTAGCAATATTGTTGAAATGCATTGGAAGTTTGCACTAACTTTATGGAAGCCTGTTTCCACTCCTATTTTACAAGTGAAATGTGCATGCATTGCACCTATATGGACACTTGACAACATGTCCACATGGCAGCTGAGAGTGGACCACACCATGTTGTCTCTGGGAAATTGTGCATCATTGACAAAGGTAGACATGTACGTTATCCATACCCAAACCTCAGAAAAACTGACTTACCCTTCATTTGAGATATGTCTTTTTTTCCTAAACATCTCACAGCCTCAATCTCAGGGGTTTCTCTCCAAATCCCCATTTGAATACCACCGATAATGCTCTTTAAGGTCTGAACTGGTTGTTGCTGCTGTAAGCAAATGTCAATCTGCTGCCTGCCTACCTTGTGTTGTGTTCCTGCGAAGCAGACCTAACACGGCGTTCAATGCCGTTATGCCATGTTAAACGAATGACCTAACACAGAACCCCATGTAATCACCTGCATTAGCAGACCAGTACAGAGCCAGACAGATCTCTCTCACATCAGTACCAGCAGTATGTGGCTGGCTATCATATTGTAGTCTAAGTTGTGTCCCAAATGGCACCCTATCCCCTATAAAGTGCACTACCTTTCACCAGAGCCTATGGAATGATGATGGACCAATGTGCCCCTAGGCGACATGGAGACACTGACCGTAACATAACAATATATAATGAATTAATAGCATTGCAATCAAGTGTCATATGGATGCTATTATGCATGCACAGCAGGGACATGTTTCTCTCTGCCCTATATTGGGTAAACAGCAGCAGGTCAGGTCAGTGCTACAGTACAGTGGCAGGACGGCGTGAGACAACTAATGTAGCACACACACGCTGAAGCATTCACACACTCGCAGGCACACTGTCTGTCAGGATCAACAACAAGGTCAACAGCCTTTTAGCAAGGGACAGAAACAGTGATGTTTTGACTCCGGGTTATAACAAATCCATCTTCCCCGGCTCGTGGCCTTGTCTTGTTTAATGAAATGTAGTAGTGAGCACATTTAACTTCTGCCCGCTGCTTAACAGGGTGTGTCTTTCCTACACAAATGCTCCAGTGTTAAATCAACACTGACCGTGTTATATTTACAACTGGGCCAGTGTCTACACAATTCTTCTTGGGTATGACTCTACAAGCTTGAAACACCAGTGTTTGAGGAGTTTCTCCCATTCTTCGCTGTAGATCCTCTCAAGCTCTATCAGGTTGGATGGGGAGCATTGCTGCACAGCTTTTTTCATGTCTCTCCAGAGATGTTCCATCGGGATCAAGTCCGGGCTCCGGCTGGGCCATTTAGGGACATTCAGAGACTTGTTTCATCGTCACTGCTGCATTGTATTGGCTGTGCGCTTAGGGTCGTTGTCCTGTTAGAAGGTGGACATTCACATCCAAATGATGGAGTTCACCATGTTCTTGGGGACTTTCAATGCTGCGCCTCGACACAATCCTGTCTTGGAGCTCTAGGGACAATTCCTTCAACCTCATGGCTTGGCTTTTGCTCTAAAATGCACTGTCAACTGTGGGACCTGCCAAATCATGTCCAATCAATTGAATTTACCACAGGTGAACTACAATAAAGTTGTAGAAAAATCTCTGGGATGATCAATGGAAACAGGATGCACCTGAGCTCAATTTTGAGTCTCATGGCATAGGGTCTGAATACTTTTTTAATTAGGGTCTGAATACTTATATATATATATATATACTACCGGTCAAAAGTTTTAGAACATCCACTGATTCAAGTGTTTTTATTACATTTTTGCTATCTTCTACATGTGCAAAGCTGTCATCAAGGCAAAGGGTGGCTATGTGAAGAATCGCAAATGTAAAATATATTTTGATTTGTTTAACACCTCTTTGGTTATTAAATGATTCCATTTGTGTTATTTCACAGTTGTGATGTCTTCAATACTTTTTCTACATTGTAGAAATTAGTAAAAATAAATAAAAACCCTGGAATGAGTGGGTGTGTCCAAACTTTTGACTGGTACTGTATATATATTTTTTTATTTTATTCGGGGGGGCCAAATAAAACCACCCCCGGGCCAAATTCAGTCAGTCCGTCAAATTTCATCCCTGCTAGAGCTGCCCCGATCAACTGTAAGTGCTGCAGTAGAGCGTGGTGGGAAATATGATAATGATGGGTTTGGTTTTGATGGGAATGATTTTCTCTGCACTGAGTAAAACTGATACGATTACACTCTCAAACTCAACACTGGGTATTAACACAACCACTGGAGTTATTTTACAGCACTGAGTGTTAATTTGAATCTTAGAGAGTTAATTTAACTCCTGAATCAACATTTGAAACGTTACACTGAAACACTGGCCCTGGCCAATTAAATGTGTTTACATGCAGGAGGATGCATATTGGGAGAATGGGATCTACATCTACTATTCCATAATGTTCAACACATGACTGTACTCCTGAACAAGCATTTCACTTCACACTCAATAATATCTGCTAAACATGTGTATTTGGCCAATAAAAATGTACTTGAAGATATACCCGTAAAACAATCTTAGAACATACTGTACAATATTACTAAAGACATAGCACCTATTGAATCATAACTGCAACAGAGAAATTAATTAAATATTTACTCATTGCCACTGCTTATTAGCCTAATTTATCATCTCCCCATTTATTTCTTATTTTGCTGACATAATCACAAAGGTGTCTAGGTTGGATTAGGTTGTGCCCCTCACTCTCTCCCGGGCCACAATCCCAAATGGCTCCTAGTGAACACTAAATAAGGAATAGGGCGTCTGTGTGGGATGCAGGCACAGTAGCTTCCAGCTACCTCATCTCACTGGTGTGCAGCATTAGCCTTGAAAAGGGGCCAAAAATGGTTTGAATGTAATGTAATTTAAACCCGAACATGTCTGCCTGATAGCTGCATCCATCATTGTCAACAATGGGTACATCAACACAGACCCCAAGGTTCTGCCAAATGATACACTTGGAATTTGAACTTCTCACTCAGGTGTCTCTAAACATTGTGGATGGAGAGAGGAGGCAAATCTAATTGAAAGTGACAAGGCACACTGTGCCCTCCTCTTCGCCACACTCCTCAGAGTATCTTTCTGACTGGCTTCACAGATAGAGTCATGGATAACTGCATATTGTAGCTATGCCACAAAAATGTTTCCAAAGCTTCATTATTGAAATCCAGATCAATTATTATTTTTTTGTTGTTAGATTTTAAAACCAATCTTCCTTTTTATCTATTGCGCAACCTGCACAGACCACAACAAGCCCTGATATATAAAAATGCACTATTTTGTTTACTGTAGTTTCACATACCCTCTATGATAATACTGTATTTGTGGCTTTCTAGACAAATGCCTGGATGAAGCTATAAGGAAGGTGTTTTCTGACTGAGTGATGTCTGTGACATCTCCCTCTGCCAAACAAGAGCATCAGTTAATGAAAGAGACATCAAAGCACTTACAGTGCCTTACAAAATTATTCATCACCCTTGGCCTTCTTCCAATTTTCAATTACAATGTAATGTAAATGTATTTTTTAAATAACTTGTTTTATTTTTCAAACAGAGAAGTGGTGCGCGTATATGTATTCGCCCCCTTTGCTATGACGCCCCGAAATAAGATCTGGTGAAACCAATTACCTTCAGAAGTCACATAATTAGTTAAATGAAGTCTACCTGTGTGCAAACTAAATGTCACATGATCTGTCACATAATCTGTCACATGATCTCAGTAAATATACACCTGTTCTGAAAGGCCCCAGAGTCTGCAACACCACTAAGCAGGGGTCAACATGAAGCAAGCAGGACCATGAAGACAAGGGATCCCTCCAAACAGGTCAGGGACAAAGTTGAGTATAAGAACAGATCAGAGTTGCGTTATAAAAAAAAATATCCAAAACTTTGAACATCCTACGGAGCACCATTAAATCCATTATTGAAAAATGTTAAAGAAAATGGCACCAAAACATACTTGCCAACAGATGGCCGCCCACCAAAACTCACAGACCAGGCAAGGAGGGCATTAATTAGAGAGGCAAAAAAGATACCAAAGATATCACTGATGGAGCTGCAAGCTCTTTCAGTCTCCCAGAGATTTGCGACTGGGATGGAGGTTCACGTTCCAGCAGGACAATTACCCTAAGCATACTGCTAAAGCAAAACCTGAGTGGTTTAAGGGGATACATTGAAATGTCTTGGAATGGCCTAGTCAAAGCATAGACCTCAATCCAAGAATATGTGGTATGACTTAAAGATTGCTGTACACCAGTGTAACCCATCCAACTTGAAGGAGTAATTTTGTGTCAAGCTTATAGAATCATAACCCCAAGAGACTTGCAGCTGTAATTGCTAATAGTTATGCGTTCTCAAGTGTTCTGTTTTTTTGCCTTATTTCTTGTTTGTTTCACAGTAAACCATATTTGCATCTTCAAAGTGGTAGGCATGTTGTGTAAATCAAATGATACAAACCAGCCAAAAATGTATTTTAATTCCAGGTTGTAATGCAACCAAATAGGAAAAATGCCACGGGGGTGAATACTTTCACATGCCACTGTACCTGGCTGCCATCATCTGGAGCCTGATGATTACACAAACCGGTAATTTAAAAAGAATTAGAGCTTGTTAAAGGTTAGAATCACAGATTGATGTTGTTTATCCAGTCATTTATATAATCATTACTGGACTTAGATTTATTTAATGTTTCCTTAATTTTAGATCACAGCCCTTTTAGCCCAGGAATTGACCTGATTGTCAGTTTTCGTCAATCTGTTCTATTGTTTTGTTGTAATTCAACCTATTCCTCCCTCTGTAACTTCTCTTTACATCAGCTAAGAGGTTTCTTATGCAAGTGTGAAGTTTGTTATTGCAAGGTACCATTTTAAACTCTTAATCCACCCCTCTTTTATTCTCTGCCCTAAGCTTGTTTTGTCCCTTCTCTTTGAAGGCAGCTATCTGTCCTCTGTATACCGTCCTGTCAATCTCTCCGCTGTGACTTTTGTCTTTTTTTCTTCCATCTTGAAATTGTTATTTGTCCAGCAAAGAGACAGGAGAAAGATTAATGAAACTGCTTTGACATCTCAGTCACATAGCTACATCACCGCCGCTACCACCACCACTACTGCCACTCCACTTCCTCTAGCAAATAAATCTCCACTTTCCCATCTGTCACTTCTGACTAATGTCCACTGCCAAATACTTATCTTGATTTTTAGCCAAATTGAAAAGAGATGAGAGAGGGACTACTTTATAGGTGTTCATGGACCAATGATTTGACTACCAGTGGGAGGAAGAGAATACTTATAACTGCTACTTAATTACTTTGAGGTTGAAAGTAACTCATTATGGTATGTATGTTTATATGCATGTACATGTACATAATGTACATTAAAACATTAGGAACAGCTTCCTAGTATTGAGTTGCACATAGGGCTGTTACAGTGACCATATTACCATCACACCAGCGGTCTCTAGTCATGACACAGTCAAATTCCACACGATCGTTTAGTCATGGTAATTAGGCTTCTCAAAGTCCTGATGATGCTGGTGGTCATTAGTAGCCTGTCAAACTTGCTAACTGCCTGCTACTCAGCCCTCTATTGTCCCTCTAATCACTCTGATATCAATGCAAATGTAATCAAAAATCTAATCAAACATTTCATGAGAGCCCATGAGCTCATGTTGCGCAACATTTTCTACAGGCTATGCAAATGCATGAAAAACATGCCCTCTATTAAAAAGAGGATCACATTAGCTTTCTATAGGCTAGCCTACTATATTTATTTCTCAACTTTCCTAATATTAGGAGTATAGCCTACCTGGCATGAAAATGAACCACTGGAAAAGCGTCCTCCATTCACTATTTAAGTGCAAAGATTACATATTTTCCCCTGTTTTGAGACAGGTGCATGATAGTGGTCCAATCTAAATTAAAACACATTTCACGCATATATTATTTAGTATATGTTATTAAGACTATATTAAATCAATAACATTCCGATGGGTGACAATATTAGCCTATCACTTGTGAATAATACCCAGCTTGTGTGCAGTAATGCAAGAAACAGCACATGCCTTTTATTGCGACTTTTTCAAATCATCGTTGCGCACCTCAGTAGCCTAGCCCACACACGCCATGATGGCGTAGCAGTCAGACGTCTTTGTCCTGTCTCGTCCCATGTGTATACTGTATATCTTTTTCATCGCATTCTTTTTAATATTTTTACTAAACCTCAACTTCAAAATACTCTCCTGCAACCCGCCTCACCCAATGTGGTGTGGATAAAAAAAAAATCCTAAAGTATTTCTAATTACCTACGAACTGGAATACCTCAACTGAAACTAGCTACCAGCTATCAGTCAGCTATCCACTGCTAGCGGTCATCAGCTAACCTTTAACTCTGAAAGCTCTCGTCAGTTCGTACAACGCATTTCAAACCAGAGGATAACGGACCTATTTTTCTCTCCATATCCCCGAATTCCATGCTAGACCCATCTCCCGGCTCACTCCTGGGCTACAATATCCGGACCCCTTCTACTGCCGGTAACGGGGCACGGAACCCCGCCGATCCTCTACAACTGGAATATCGACAAAGAACTGCCAAAAGGGGCGGTGTTGCAATCTGATGCAAAGATAGCCTGCAGAGTTCTGTATTACTATCCAAGTCTGTACACAAACAATTCGAGCTTCTACTTCTAAACATTCACCTTTCCAGAAACAAGTCTCTCACTGTTGCCACTTGCTATAGACCTCCCTCTGCCCCCAGCTGTGCCCTCGATATCATATGTGAATTGATTGAGCTTCGTGCTAATAGGCTCGTGCCACTAGGTGACCTAAACTAGGACATGCTTAACACCCCGGCCATCCTACAATCCAAGCTTGATGCGCTCAATCTCACACAACTTATCAATGAATCTATCAGGTAAAACTTCAAATTCTTAAACACGGGCACCCTCATAGATGTCATCCTAACTAACTCGCCCTCCAAATACACCTCTGCTGTTTTCAATCAAGATCTCAGCGATCGCTGCCTCATTGCCTGCATCCGTAATGGGTCTGCGACCAAACAACCACCTCATTACTGTCAAACGATCCCTAAAACACTTCTGCGAGCAGGCATTTCTAGTCGACCTGGCCGGGGTATCCTGGAATGACATTGACCTCATCCCGTCAGTAGAGGATGCCTAGCTATTCTTTAAAAGTACCTTACTCACCATCTTAAATAAGCATGCCCCATTCAAAAAATGTAGAACTAGGAATAGATATAGTCATTGGTTCACTCCAGACCTGTCTGCCCTTGACCAGCACAAAAGCATCCTGTGGCATTCTGCATTAGCATCGAATAGCCCCCTTGATATGCAACTATTCAGGGAAGTTAGGAACAAATATACACAGGCAGTTAGGAAAGCTAAGGCTAGCTTTTTCAAACAGAAATTTGCATCCTGTAGTACTAATTCAAAAACGTTCTGGGACACTGTAAAGTCCATGGAGAATAAAATCACCTCCTCCCAGCTGCCCACTGCTCTGAGGCTAGGAAGCACTGTCACCACCAAATTTCAATAATATTTCTCTACGGCTGGCCATGCTTTCCATGTGCCTACCCCTACCCCGGTCAACTGCCCGGCACCCTCCACAGCAACCCGCCAAAGCCCCCACCATTTCTCCTTTACCCAAATCCAGACAGCCGATGTTCTGAAAGAGCTGCAAAATCTGGATCCCTACAAATCAGCCAGGCTAGACACTCTGGACCCTCTCGTTCTAAAATTATCTGCCAAAATTGTTGCAACCCCTATTATTAGCCTGTTCAAACTCTCTTTCGTATTATCTGAGATTCCCAAAGATTGGAAAGCTGCCACGGTCATCCCCCTCTCCAAAATGCTACCTATATCTATCCTAACCTGTCTTTCTAAGGTATTCAAAAGCCAAGTTAACAAACAGATTACCGACCATTTCAAATCCCACCGTACCTTCTCCACTATGCAATCTGGTTTCAGAGCTGGTCATGGGTGCACCTGAGCCATGCTCAAGGTCCTAAACAACATCATAACCGCCATCGATAAAAGACATTACTGTGCAGTCGTATTTATCGACCTGGCCAAGCCTTTCGACTCTGTCAATCACCACATTTTTATTGGCAGACTCGACAGCCTTGGTTGCTCAAATGATTTCCTCGCCTGGTTTACCAACTACTTCTCTGATAGAGTTCAGTGTGTCAAATCGGAGGGCCTGTTGTCCGGACCTCTGGCAGTCTCTATGGGGGTGCCACAGGGTTCAATACTCGGGCCGACTCTGTTCTCTGTATACATCAATGATGTCGCTCTTGCTGCTGGTGATTCTCTGCTACACCTCTACGCAGACGACACCATGCTGTATACTTCTGGCCCCTCTTTGGACACTGTGTTAACTAACCTCCAGACGAGCTTCAATGCCATACAACCCTCCTTCCAAGGCCTCCAACTGCTCTTAAACTCAGGGAAAACTAAAGGCATGCTATTCAACCGATCCCTGACAGCACCTGCTTGCCCGTCCACTACTCTGGACAGCTCTGACTTACGTGGACAACTACAAAGAATACGTGGACAACTACAAATATCTAGACTGTAAACTCTCCTTCCAGACTCACATTAAGCATCTCCAATCCAAAATTACATCTAGAATTGGCTTCCTATATCGCAACAAAGCATCCTTCGCTCATGCTGACAAACATACCCTCGTAAAACTGACCATCCTACCGATCCTCGACTTCGGTAATGTCATTTACAAATAGCCTCCAATCTATAAAATAGCCTCCAACACTCTACTCAACAAATTGGATGCAGTCTATCACAGTGCCATCCATTTTGTTACCAAAGCCCCATACACTACCCACCATTGCGACCTGTACGCTCTCATTGGTTGGCCCTTGCTTCATACTCGTCGTCAAACCCACTGGCTACAGGTTATCTACAAGTCTCTGTTAGGTAAAGCCCCGCCTTATCTCAGCTCACTGGTTAACATAGCAGCACCCATTCGTAGAACGCGCTCCAGCAGGTATATCTCACTAGTCACCCCCAAAGCCAATTCCTCCTTTGGTCGTGCTGCCAATGACTGGAACGAACAGTAAAAATCTTTGAAGTTGGAGACTCATACCTCCCTCACTAGCTTTAAGCACCAGCTGTCAGAGCAGCTCACAGATAATAATAAAAATATAATAATATATGCCATTTAGCAGACGCTTTTATCCAAAGCGACTTACAGTCATGTGTGCATACATTCTACGTATGGGTGGTCCCGGGGATTGAACCCACTACCCTGGCGTTACAAGCGCCATGCTCTACCAACTGAGCTACAGAAGGACCACAATCACTGCACCTGTAAATAGCCCATCTATAATTTAGTTTCTGTGAACAGCCCATCTATCTACCTACCTCATCCCCTTACAGTAATTGTTTATTTATCTTGCTCCTTTGCACCCCAGTATCTCTACTTGCACATTCATCTTCTGCACATTTACCATTCCAGTGTTTCAATTGCTATATTGTAATTACATCGCCACTATGGCCTATGTATTGCCTTAACTCCCTTATCTTACCTCATTTGCACTCACTGTCCATAGACATTTTGTTTTCATTTGTTTCACTGTATTACTGACGATGTTTTGTTTATTCCATGTGTAAATCTGTGTTGTTGTATGTGTCGAATTGCTATGCTTTATCAAATCAAATCAAATGTATTTATATAGCCCTTCGTACATCAGCTGATATCTCAAAGTGCTGTACAGAAACACAGCCTAAAACCCCAAACAGCAAGCAATGCAGGTGTAGAAGCACGGTGGCTAGGAAAAATTCCCTAGAAAGGCCAAAACCTAGGAAGAAACATAGAGAGGAACCAGGCTATGTGGGGTGGTCAGTCCTCTTCTGGCTGTGCCGCGTGTAGATTATAACAGAACATGGCCAAGATGTTCAAATGTTCATAAATGACCAGCATGGTCAAATAATAATAATCACAGGCAGAACAGTTGAAACTGGAGCAGCAGCACGGCCAGGTGGACTGGGGACAGCAAGGAGTCATCATGTCAGGTAGTCCTGAGGCATGGTCCTAGGGCTCAGGTCCTCCGAGAGAGAGAATGAAAGAAAGAGAGAATTAGAGAGAGCATACTTAGAATTCACACAGGACACCGGATAGGACAGGAGAAGTACTCCAGATATAACAAACTGAACCTAGACCCTAACAAAGATCTCCGCCACGGCACAACCCAAGGGGGGGGCGCCAACCCAAACAGGAAGATCTCATCAGTGACTCAACCCACTCAAGTGACGCACCCCTCCCAGGGACGGTATGAAAGAGCCCTAGTAAGCCAGTGACTCAGCCCCTGTAATAGGGTTAGAGGCAGAGAATCCCAGTGGAAAGAGGGGAACCGGCCAGGCAGAGACAGCATGGGCGGTTCCTTGCTCCAGAGCCTTTCCGTTCACCTTCCCACTCCTGGGCCAGACTACACTCAATCATATGACCCACTGAAGAGATGAGTCTTCAGTAAAGACTTAAAGGTTGAGACTGAGTTTGCGTCTCTCACAAGGGTAGGCAGACCGTTCCATAAAAATGTAGCTCTATAGGAGAAAGCCCTTCCTCCAGCTGTTTGCTTAGAAATTCTAGGGACAATTAGGAGGCCTGCGTCTTGTGACCGTAGCATACGTGTAGGTATGTATGGAAGGACCAAATCAGAGAGATAGGTAGGAGCAAGCCCATGTAATGCTTTGTAGGTTAGCAGTAAAACATTGAAATCAGCCCTTGCCTTGACAGGAAGCCAGTGTAGGGAGGCTAGCACTGGAGTAATATGATCAAATCTTTTGGTTCTAGTCAGGATTCTAGCAGCCGTATTTAGCACTAACTGAAGTTTATTTGTGCTTTATCCAGGTAGCCGGAAAGTAGAGCATTGCAGTAGTCTAACCTAGAAGTGACAAAAGCATGGATTCATTTTTCTACATCATTTTTGGACAGAAAGTTTCTGATTTTTGCAATCTTACATAGATGGAAAAAAGCTGTCCTTGAAACAGTCTTGATATGTTCTTCAAAAGAGAGATCAGGGTCCAGAGTAACGCCGAGGTCCTTCACAGCCTATGTCAATCTGCTATCTCCATAGTACAAAAGTTGTTTGGCTAGTCCTTTGCTGTTTGTTAGGTTTACTCACATGTTGGCTGATGAAAAGTTAATGTGGACAGTTCTTCAAATATCTTCAATGTGCACCTCGGAATTAAAAAAGGACACTTGCAGTTGGGTCCCTAATGTGTTTGTCTTCACTTGTAGCCTGAGAGAAAGACCCGGTCACGTGACAGGCATTGGCTAATAAGAAGTGAGCTATCTGAGAGACCCGTGTGAGTGAGAGGTGAATTAGAGCAAGCAGCTGGGAGAAGGGAATTATAACTATTATATTCAGGTCCAGGGCACAATGTTCACTGGCCGTAAAAGGCATGGATTTCTTTAGGTGGCATTACGGCTACACAATGCGGTGCCGGTGGGAAATTCAAAGCATTATCAAGTGCTTTTCAAATTGTGAATGAGAGACTGATGAAGTCTGTGCAACCTGCGCAAATAACGAAGCAGAGCTCATGCCTTTCATGCAACTTTTTTCAAATCATCATTAGATTCACATCATGCAGCCTTTGATTGCATACAAAATACAACCGTTTGGCTATATGTTTTGATCACAACTAAAGTGCCATAGATAACTCTAAATTAAGCATATAGGAAGACATGTTACTTTGTTATCCGCTCAACACAGAATAGCCGCATGTGCACAATCCCTCAGAAATCTCTAGGAGAAAACTTCCTTAAAAATTAAATTCTGCAATATTCAGTTGTATTCTTCATACTATAAAATAATGCCATGGAATTCTAAGAAAATTAACTAGTGTTGCCTACAGCCATATGGTAGCAAGATCAGTGTCTCACCTAAGGACAAGGCGTATGCTATTCTGTTCTTCTGAAATTGACTACGTTTTCTTCATATCATGTTTCTTTCGATCTGTCTAAAATACATAATGGATTTATTAGACTTGTAGATGACAAAAAATGTAGATGTTCCATAGGTCTGCATCAGTGGCTTGTCAGTCTATATCATGGAAAGAGCAGGTGTCATAATGTTTAGTACATAGTTGTAACAGAGGCGCTGAAGGTTAAGAAGCAGATGCAGGTGAAATGTTTAATATAACAACAAACATTGACCAGGACAGTAGAAACTATGCATAAACACAGGAACAATACTAACTGGGTAAAGAACCCAAGGGAGAGCCAGATATAGGGGAGGTAATAAGTGAGGTAATGGAGTCCAGGTGTGCCTCATTATGACGTGCAGGTGCGCATAGTGATTGATGCCAGGTGTGCGTAATGATGGATCCCAGGACCGGTGGTTAGTATACCGGTGACATTGAATGCCGAAGGCGAGGAGCAGGAGTTGACGTGACAGTATCCCCCCTTGAGATGCGGCTCCAGCCGCAGGACGACGCCAACCAGAGGGACAGTCCCGAGGACGAGGAGTGGGCCGGTCCGGGCGACAAAGGTGGAAATCACGGATGATGTTGGGATCCAGAATATCCTCCTCTGGCGCACAACACTGCTCCTTTGGGCTATACCCCTCCCAGTCCACCAGGTACTGAAGCCAACCACCACAGCGTCGGGAGTCCAGTAGAGATCTGAATGCATAGATGTTAAGCTGTTACCTATACATCTCCTCGTTCACCCTATGAAGAACCTTGAACGACCAACAAACCAGGGGCTCAGCTTCTTGCAGGGCAGGCAGAGTGGGAGGTTCCTGTTAGAGAACCAGACATGATCCCGAGGCTGGTACACGGGGTCGCACTGCAGTGGCGGTCTGCCTGCTCCTTTTGACGGTGGATGGTGCACTGGAGTCTCACGTGAGCATCGCTCCACACTTCATCTGTGCGTCTGAACTACTCATCAACCAAGGGAGCTGGCCAGGGGTCCACGGCACCAGCGCCAGCTGAAAACCCAGAACACACTGGAAGGGGGTCAACCCAGAGGAGGAGTGAAGTATCGAGTTCTGTGAATATTCTAAGCATGGAAGGAATCGAGCCAACTCTCCCTGCCGGTCCTGACAGTGACTCCTCAGGAACCTCCTAAGCTCCTGGTTCATCCTCTCCAGGAATTTAGGAACCTCATAAGCTCCTGCTTCATCCTCTGCCCATTGGACTGAGGCCTATACTTGGAAGTGAGGCTGACCGTACCCATGATGTGAATTGGGGGCCATGGTTGGAGACAATAATATCCATAAGGCTATAATGCTGGAAGACCGGCTGGAATAGTGCCTCAGCAACCTGGAGAGCAGTAGGGAAACCAGAAAGGGATTAAACGACAGGATTTAGAAACTCTATCCACATCCACCAAAATGGTGGTGAAACCATCAGACAAAGGGAGATCAGTAACAAAGTCAATGGATAGATGGTACAAGGGATGCTGAGGCACTGGAAGGGAAAGGTAATTCCCTGATGGAGCGTTCTGGGGGGGATTTGGTTTGGGCACATACAGAATAGGAGTTGATGTAGTGAGTGACGTCCTGCGCCAAGGTGGGCCATCAGTACTTCTCAGAGATAGATTGGGTAGTGCAAGATATAACTGGATGTCCAGCAATAAAATTTAATCAAAATTAAAATGAAAGCCTCATTCTATTTTCGATTCCACGCACGGGAGCACCAATTATGTTGTGTCTTTGGCTATGCCGGATTAAGTGATATGACATGCTATTCTACAAAATCCTTTCTCCGTAACTAATATTACCTGATTGAACTAATCATGTAAATGTAATTAACTAGAGAGTCGGGGCACCACAAAATAATATGTAAAGAGCTGTTATCTTCCGAATAAACTCTTAAAGACCTAGTAATATTTTACATCAATAGCAGTCAATATTAATCATCACCTTAATTCAGTCTCATCTGAAAGTTGTAAATTCTTGGTTATCTTCACGAACCCTGGCTAACAAGTTGAATCAGCAATACAAAATTGCGATTAATTATTTATTTACTAAATACCTAACTAATCACACAATTACATATACAAAGAATGAATCACACCTTGATTACAAATTACGTCATAAAGTAAAACATCCCTAGCGGGCGGAACAGATATGACAGCTGGTTACACAACAGAAAAGGTTCTGGGTTTGAGTGAAAGAGCGGGAAGACTGAGGGACAAAGGGAGAAGCTGTGCTATCGTAAATACAGTATCTTATGCTTTCTAAATTACCACCCATTTGGAAAAGGAGAATGCAAGAAATATTTACTCTGAGCTGCGCTTCGGTAGGTTGGTGGTAGATGGAAGGCCGTGTTTCCAAACCGAGTCCTTTGTCCTTTGAAGAATGCCTCTGGTGGTCAATTGGATACGTTGTAGTAACGCCGTTGTGTGATAGACGGGTTCTGTAGTTCTGTAGTTGACATGTTAGTCCTTTTAACGCAGAGGCTGCAGACCTCACATACTTGGAACAGGAGGTTATATTGTCGTCAAGGCTTTATATAGGAAGGGAAAGGAGGGTGTGTTTGAAAAGTTCTATAACCCATGTCCCTTCATAGGGGCGGGCCACTGATTGAGCAGAGCCCTAACCTTATGAAAACCCAAATCTCTCATTTGAAAGCTAAAATTACATTTAATCTCTTCACCAATCATTTTATATTCAAACATTTGAATTGAACAACAATTCCACGTGACTCCGATAACTACAAAGTGCAGACTTTCTACTGTAGAGTTTATGTCATCCTATCATTGGTGAGAATGTCCCAGAAGACAACCGAACTGACATCATATTCATTAAGTACCACCGCAAATGTTCAATTGGTCGGATTACCAGAATAATAGTTCATTTCCCCCCACCCTCTGATGTTCCCAGAATTTCTATGTTAACCAAGGGGTTTTCAAATTTCACATCAGTAGGGTAGAGAGAGGAAAAAGGGGGAAAGAGGTATTTATGACTGTCATAAACCTTCCCCCAGGCCAGCATCATGACAGCAGTTAACCCACTCTTCCCCGGTAGGCGGTCATTGTAAATAAGAATTTGTTCTTAACTGACTTGCATAGTTAAATAAAGGTTGAATAAAACATTTTTAAAAACTAGAACCTCTCGGTGGTGCGGGCTCCCATCTGATGCGTGAAGTGGAGGGAGCACTAAAGAAGGAATTCACAGCTTTTAGATGGGGTGGCGTCATATTTGTCCAGGGCATCTCTGACCTGAGCGCGTTGTTGAATGGGCTGTTGTGCTGGCTCACTGGGTGTAGAGTATCCTGTGTGTATACTAACCACCGGTCCTGGGATCCATCATTACTCACACCTGGCATCAATCACTATGCGCACCTGCACGTCATAATGAGGCACACCTGGACTCCATTACCTCACTAGTGTATCCCCTGCTAGTTGACGTCAACACCTCCCGGGTATGTTCGAGATGTTGCACACTGCAAATATCCTCTTCCATAGCTGTCCTCAGTTGTGCCAGCTGGTCATGGGGTTGAAGACAGGTTACAGAATAACACCTCACCAAAGGGAAGCAACATGCATTTTTTTGCATTTTTACTGGTGACGCCAGGTCCAAGAGCAGCTGCCAAAGTTACCAGGGATGCCTCAGCTAGCTCATCAGGCTTCCATGCCTCAGCTGGCTCAAACAGTTTCTCAAGCCTCGGTTGGCTTGTCAGACTTCCATTGCCGAAGCTACCGGGGATGCCTCAGCCAACTTGTCAGGCTTCCATGCCTCAGCTGGCTCGACTGGATCTCAAGCCTAAGTTGACTCGTCAGGCTTCCATGCCTCAGATGGCTCATCGGGTCCCATGCCTCAGCCGGCTCTACAGGTTCCCACACCTTAGGAGAAGCAATCGGCCTGCTCCTGGTCTTCGGGACCATCCCTTTGGCTGGCGTCCTGTGGCTAGAGTCACGCATCAGGGAGGGGGTACTGTCACTTCTACTCCCACTCCTCCACTCTGGCGCTTATTGTCACCAGTTTACTCATTATTACGCACACCTGTTACCATTGTTACACGCACCTGCGCCTCATGAGACTTACCTGGACTCCCTTGCCATCCTGATTACCTCCCCTATATCTCTCACTCCCTTTGTTTTTTTCTTCAGGCGTTATTGTTTCTGCTTACACATTTCATATCTGTTCGCTACTCGTGCTTCTTGTTTTGCTCCATGTTCATTTATTTATTAAATTTACTCTCTGTACTTGCTTCCCGATTATTAGCGTACACGTTACAACAGTGTTGTGTGTGTTTGCCTGCTTGGGCTGCATGATTCATGCATGTACAGTAAAACGTTGTACATATTACATGGGAATGCACATAAAATCAATGAGATTACGACAAGGTTGACTTTACCGGAATGTGTCCTTGAACGGATAAAGGTGTTTCTAATTTCCCCATTCCTACTGTATATTTACCCACCATGTAGAGTAATGCAGGCCAATAAAGAGGTGATAATTTACATTGTTGAAGCTAAAGTATGAGGACCACAATGGAAATAAGTCGTAGAACGTTTTTGCATTTAACCTCAATGATTCTTAATCAAGTGTATATTTTTGTTTGTGTTTTGTATCTTGTTTTAATTTCTCAATTAAAATAAACTAAACAAAAAAATGGTACAGTAGAAGGTGGATTTGGCTTCCTTGTACAGCATCCATTAGGGGTTTATTTGGTTAGTTTTAATTTAATCAGATTATTTTCAAGTATTTGTGAGAAAGGAATTTAGCCAAAGCAGTGTAAATAACCGTGGGCTGATAAACATTGAAAAAAAACGTTTTCATTTGAGTAACTTCTAATTCTGCCAGATGTTTATATCATGATTATAATGAGATGCAAATTGATGTTGTCACCAATAATAAACTGACAGTGTACTGCAAAGAAATAATTGGACAAAAAATATGCTTTTACCTCCATAGGTTTTGAAAACTTGTGTGTACCGAATTCTGGAAACCTCTAATTTAGGTAGCTTCTAGCTTGTTTTATAGTACTTCCTGACGAAGACCATGCTGAAACAGAGTTTAATAGTTTTGTTCTATTGAACACGACACTATAATAAAGCATTTATCCTGCTTGAGTTTTGAGCTTCTAGGTTTTCAAGTGGAATGGGTTGTCTTGTGGCAATGTGTCTCACAGATTCAAAGCTGTATTCCGATTTATAGACATTTTAATGGTCAAAACAATAACAAACATTATTATCTTTTCCTTTCTCTTTCAGAGGATAAGTGGTGACTATTGGGAGACCAAGGACATTGATCTATGTGAGGAGGGTCCACAGTGCCAAACAACAAGGTGAGCTGTCTAATGTTTCTAGAAGTGATAGCAGTAATTAACAAGCACATATCACACAGATGGGTGTGATACAGTAGCTCCACTGAAGCTTCCATTGTGTGTATTGTTTGTCCACTCCACATGTGTAGCCTCCAATGTACAAAGCTGATTTCTTTGATCTAGACGCTGTTCGGTTCACCTTGGGGTAAAGAGTGGTGTGTGTGTGTGTGTGTGTGTGTGTGTGTGTGTGTGTGTGTGTGTGTGTGTGTGTGTGTGTGTGTGTGTGTGTGTGTGTGTGTGTGTGTGTGTGTGTGTGTGTGTGTGTGTGTGTGTGTGTGTGTGTGTGTGTGTGTGTGTGTGTGTGTGTGTGTGTGTGAGTGCAATAACTAGCGTTTGTAAGTCCGTGCGGGTATCTGTGCGTGTCTGTGTCTGTGTCTGTGTATGGTGAGGTGGAGGGGTCATGTCTCACAGTGTGAGTGTTATACAGTCTAACAACCAAAACAGAGCACCTGTTCACGCAAACAAATCTGCCCTGTAGCTGTGTGTGGCTGTGGATTTAATTAATTATGCGAGAGCAAGGGCTTGGGAGTAACAGTATTGAAGTGTGTGATGCAGTGTGTGTTGTTCGGTGTAGAAGACTGTTCCATTGTGCATAAAATAACCCTAACCTGTTGAGTTCCGGTTCATAGCTATGCACACAGTTGCTGTTTCCATGAACTTGCCCAGTGATTTTTTTGTTGACATTTAGAACTATTGCATAGAAAATAGATGCTACACTTGCCTGCTAGGGTGTGTTTCCATTGAATTATCTTGTGTCGATAAAAACAGCTGGACTTTATGATGTCACACCCATTTATTATTATTATTTTTACAAAAACCTAACATTACAGTTTCCATTACAAATGTCTCAATGATTTCTCTTGCGACATTGCTTTTGTCGAATGAACCTGGGTCAATGGAAACCTACCTACTGTCACCAATTTCCCTCTCTGCTTGTACAGGATATGCAAGGCCAACAAAACACAAACACAGTTAATGATTCTTTAACTGTGAGATATTGACCATGAATCCGATGAATAGTTGAATGGAAATTGGTGAATATACAGTACACTACCTAGCGAATAGGGTGCCAATTTGGACTCAGATGGGAGTTTTGTTCCTCTAGATACTAGGGACATACTCTAAGAAAAACTGAGCCTATAGCTGAAATGACTTTTTTCAGCATAATTCTACCTACTAATTGAAATTACACACACTTTGAGAAGTAATGCCTGAGAAATAAAAACAGGCCTGGGGCAACTGTGGTTTTAAATGCCCTTTTATTCCCCTTTTTATGTAAAAAGACATACTATGCAGTCTTGTTAATAGAATTATGCATGTCACTTAATTTAATTTCGCTCTGATAGGATTGCATGGTGATAGGAGTGTTTTATAACATTTGCATTACATACTTTACATACCAGGTCGTCATAGCGGCTAAACGGTTTGTAATTATAAAAGCACAGAAATGCATCAGAACAATCAGTTTACATTCAGTTTTGTTTTTGCAAAAAAAAAATTGTGGTTATTTATTCAACACACTGTTTGTAAATGGCTCTCCTCTTTAGAGGAGTGGCGTTTTGCAGCCATGTGATTGTGTGTGTCAGACATAAAAGGGCTGAGTGATAGGTGTTGTAAAACAGACAAAGACATACGAATGTCTAAATTACCATTATGAATCACAATCAACGCTTTACAACATGCAAATAAGATTAATCTCACCAGTTTAAATGGATGATTACCATCAGTGATGTAGTGGTAAATAAAAGGTGGGTAAACGCTGATCACTGTGGCGAATAAAGTAATGCTTCTCATATTTTCTGATGCATTTTATGTGCGTTCAAGGCACTTGTGTGCATTTACTCTCCACTCCACCACTGATTACCATGTGTGACCAGACCCAGTTAGGTTACTAATACAAAACATATTAGCTAAAAGTTTAGTTCTGTTTACAAGAGGAGAAAGTCAGATGACAAAGGACAATCAATGCTAAAAAAGGCAAGAACCTGATAACCGAATATGCATTACCAGAAATATAGCAGCCATTACAACTACCATAATGTAAAGGGGACGAGTGTACTCCAGCCTACGTAGACCCGAGAAATCAACTTTATGGCTGTTTAGAATGACATTAACAGATGGTAGCATTATTCATTCATCTTCATTTTATTTATTTATTTATCGGCAAAGACGAAAGAAAGTCAGGCTGCGGCTCTCAAATCCCTTTGATTTATAATGGATGAATGTGTATAGCACATGTAGTAAACCTTGCCTTTGTAGGGAATTGTGTTGTGTGCCTGTGCCAAACAGTGCTGAACAATGCTGAACTGCACTACTCCGCATATAAGACAAACCAGACAAATGAATCATCCCATTGGTAGGACTGTATGGTTGTATTTTTTGTTTCATTTTCCCTGGGACACTATGATGACTTGCTGTGTCATAGCCTTTTCTAGCTAGACCATTCATCTTCAATGGGTGTGAAGGTTACGTCCTGCCTACAAGATCACCATTTATCATTGATTGCGGGTGTAACACTCTGATGCCATAGGAATGCGTCACACCTTGGTCGCTCTCTCGCTCTCTCTCTCCACTGTTCCCTTGATGTGGCACACCGTATACGTATATGTTTGCTCTGCATTATGTTCTTGTTTGTGTGCCTGTGTTTCTCTAGGCATGATTCTGTAAGTACTTTGTTTTTCTGAGAACTGTGCATGCGTGTGTGCGTGCGTCTGTGTTTTCTAAGGATCCATCTCCGATCGTGTGGAGAGTGTAAAGACAAGGTCTGCGTGCCAAATGGCACCTTATTCCCTGTATACTGTAGTGCACTACTTTTGACCAGAGCCCTGGTCAAAGTGGTAACCGAATAGGGTACCATTTCGGACGTAACCCCACACTTCATGAGACAGCATTCTCCTCAAGGGGCTAATGTTCTCCCATGAGGTCAGATGCATATTGAATTAAATCAAGTGGAATTGCGACTGCGAAACCGAATGAGAAATATAATCTCTGACAAGCAGAAATACACGGTTATCATATGCCAATATTCTGAATATCATCTCTGAACATCAATGCTTACAATGACTCTTTCATTCTTTACTGTAGTCATAATAATGATATATATGATTATCTGATCATTCATAAATGTTTAATCATAAAATCCTTCCATTATTGGCAAGTAAGGATTATATCAAAAAGGACATTGGAAGATTGGTCATGGCTGTACAACGATGTTGATGATGGTGCACCCAATTCTTATAGAGGTCGTAATGCCATTGCATGTTTATACCATTGTTGCTTGTGGCTGTGAGTTGAGGATGAGGTTGTGATGGTAAAGAGATGGGGACAGGGGTACATTGATACATTGATGAAATGTATCAAAGGCAGCTCGAGGCAACTCAGCTCAGCTAATAAATCCTTTAATACATTGCATTCTCAATCCTTCACTATTTTGCAAGCTTTCATGGTAGAAAAGAGAGCAGCTTTCACAAGCATATTGTTAATTACACAATTTCCCTATACAATTTATTTCAATTATGTTGCTAAAGAGGCAACCCTTAATCATCATCCATTTGCTTAGTCCCTAATAGTGAACAGATGCCTGCATTATTGTTGCTTATAATTTTCAAGTAGGAAAAAGGACAACTGCCATACCCGGCATGATGGTGTAGTGTGGTATAGTGACCTCCTCTCCTCAGGGAGCTCAAGTCAGGCAGCCTATAGTCCTGTCCTTGATAATTCGCCTTCTTTGCCTTTTCCTCTTTCTCCTTTCATATGTGTGCCACATTGTGTCACCACAGCTGACAAATGGCCAAGCTATGGAACAAAAGTAGGGAGCGGATTGTTACATGCATTTTTTGGGGGGTATTTACATGAAGCAATTATATTCCATTTTTCTTATTCCATGCTAGAGGTAATTGCTTAAATACATTTTCCTCTGGAGACAGACAGACCCCTTTTTGCGCAGTGGCCTCTCTCTCTCTCTCTTTATTTCCCTTCAGCCCTTACCTCCCCCCTCCTTCTCCATCTCTCTCTCCCCATATCCCTTCTCCCTGCTGCATCCTTAAACATTGTCATCTGTGTTTCTGCGGAAGTGGAAGTAGATCAGCAGGGGCCCCAGTCTCTCAGGCACCACACAGTGGTCTGATCACACAGCAAGAGGCGTGCTCGCTCCACAGACAGAAAGGCCAATGATGTAAATAAGGACGCCCCTTTGGCTTTCACTGCTGCTTTGCTGTTGTGTTTGCAAAATAGGCAGCCACCAATGTGCCTGATTTTCTGATGTTAAATGCTTCCCCGCTGAGCCAGGTCCTCTGACAACGAATTAAGTCTTCATAATAAGAAAGAAAACGGAAAAGGAAACAATAAGTGGGGTCAGATAATGAAATAAAAACTAAATGTGGGTCATCCTTGATTCAAAAGGGATGATTTGTAGCTAAGTGTTTTGAAGTGACAAAAGATGATCAGACAGAAAGGCAAGAGTGTCCTTTGTCCCCTTTTAGATCTGCTGTCCCTTGTCGTTTAGTTTTGTATTGTGGACACAGACAGACACAGTGCTCAGGACAGCAGTGAATCAATACAGGCTGCTGGCTGTCTCCCATTATCCTAACAGCAGAATGATGAGTGGGCTCATCCACTCTGCCACTCTTTCCCCAGCACCAGGTCTCACTGGGTCGCGCCAGGCCACACCACGATACTCATTTTTACCATTTATCACTCGCCATGTTTGATGTTTTTCATCAGTTGCCTCGATGGGCACTGAATAATTGTAATGTCCCAATCAGGCACGGGCACAGATATGAAATCAAATGTATTTATAAAGCCCTTTTTACATCAGCAGATGTCAACAAGTGCTTATACAGAAACTCAGCCTAAAACCCCAAACAGCAAGCAATGCAGATGTAGAACTCCCTAGGTCTTCCTAGGCTGGAACCTAGGAAGACACCTAGAGAGGAACCAGGCTGGTCCAAGGGCTCAGAGGCATGGTCCAAGGGCTCAGAGTCTCCAGGAGGGGAGGGAGAGAGGGAGATAATTAGAGGGAGCATAGTTAAATTCACACAGGACACCAGATAAGACAGGAGAATTTCATCAGATATGTCAGATTGGCCCTAGCCCTCCGACACATAGACTATTGCAGCATAGATAATGGAGGCTGAGACAGGGGGGTTGGGGGACACTGTGGCCCCGTCCGACGATACCCCCTACAGGGACATCCAGGCAGAATATAACCCCACCCACTTTGCCAAAGCACAATCCCCACACCACTAGAGGGATATAAACAGACCACCAACTTACTACCCTGAGACAAGGCTGAGTATAGCCCACAAAGATCTCCTCCACCGCATGAGCCCAAGGGGGCACAAGACCGGACAGGAAGATTGCGTCAGTGACTCAGCCCACTCAAGTCGAGTATAGCACAAAAAAGCCTGGCACAACGGGACACACCCCTCGCAGGGATGGCATGGAAGAGCACTAGTAAGCTGGTGACTCAGCCCCTGTAATAGGGTCACAGGCAGAGAATCCTAGGGCTCAACTGCCCTGTGAAAATTTGGCCTTGCAGCTTGGTGGACTTTTACATGCATTGTCCACTGGCTACGGGCAGTGAGTTTGAATATTGCAGTAGGCTACTTTATGTTGGATCTGTCATGCGACTGTCAGGAACACAGAATAGGGAAATTTGACTATTTGTTAGGAAGGGGCAGATCATAGAATCAGAATAAACTCAAATCAAGTAAAAACAAATATTTTTCGAAAGCATAGCTAGCTTGCATTTGTTATGAATCGTCTGATCGTCCATCCTTTTCCCAATGTCAATCATCTCTAGTCATCTCTAGTTAGTAGTAGTGACTGGCACAAATTGCTTACCATGTGTGATGAGTGATTGGGTTGTTGCAGAAAATAGCAGAGGCAGGTAGCCCCAACTACCGGGAGGGGAGATTTGAGCACCTGCCACCCGAACGGTCTGTGCATGGCCCTTGTCTTGATGTAATGGCCCTGTGCATGGCCCTGATATGATGTAAACTGTGGTCAATGTTTAACTTCGATTGAAAATATTGTTTAGTTTCTCTCCTTGTTTTTGGAAATGCAGGTTTTGGACATTGGCATTCAATTGCTTCGCATCCTTGTGAGTTGTTATTGCACATCATGAATATGCCAACCAGCTTAAACTCCCATATATGTTTTTTGGTTTGTTGTAAAAGCCCATCAGCAACCCTTGAACATTCTGTCAGTATTTCCGCAACAAGCATGTGCAGTAGAGTGCAGCTGTGTTGTACTAAAAGAGGCTCCCGGCTGAATGTGTAGGACGTCTAGATTTGACTTAACAGTCTTAAAAGGAAATGTAATTGATAGCAGTGGGACGATAAAGGGATCAAATTAGTGATGCCATTAGGAAGACTGGGAGAGAGGAAATCTGTGGCAAAACCTATGGGAGGAGACCTCTTGATTAAATCCACTGTTAACATAATAGCTCATGGGTTAGAGGCATGATGCTTCTGCTATCTTTGTTGTGAGGGACGAGGGAAACAATCCATCAGTAGGGTGTATGTAAAGCTGAATACAATGTGTAGTAGTTCTTCTTCACTAAGATCATAGTAGCAGAACCAACATAAACATACATCAATAGTGTTTTTTGTCCACCCCAAATACAGAACACAGAATTTCAAAGCACTAACGTCAACACAGGTCCAGGAGCTTAGAGGCTTTCTGATTTACTCTAGTAATCCTGTCAGTAACTCCTCTTACATGTGACTCCTGCACTAATGCTAATTAAGAAAATAAGAGGGAAATAAATAACTACTCAGAATCCTTAATTTGACTTAATATGACCTTGTTTTAGAGTTGTTTTGGTTTAAAGTGATCAGATGCAAATTATGTGCATTTTTACAGAGGATGTTGATGTCATCCACCCTAAGTATTAATTGCCTTTCATTCTGATTAGAGCTGTAATGGTATTAACTAGAATTGAACACAACTACCTATTTTCTCCAAAGTGTACTGCCCCCAAAGCCAAATGTGGGCAAATATTCTTGAATGAATTGGGAACATAAACAAAAGTATGTAGACGCCCCTTCAAATTAGTAGATTCGGCTATTTCAGCCACACCTGTTGCCGAATATATAGTGCCAACTGTAAAGTTTGGTGGAGGAGGAATAATGGTCTGGGGCTGTTTTTCATGGATCAGGCCCCTTAGTTCCAGTGAAGGGACATCTTAACAATACAGCATACAATGACATTCTAGATTATTCTGTTCCTTCAACTTTGTGGCAACAGTTTGGGGAAGGCCCTTTCCTGTTTCAGCATGACAATGCCCCCATGTACATTGTGGAAGAACTTGACTGGCCTGCACAGAGCCCTGACCTCAAACCCATCCAACACCTTTGGCAGGGATTGGAACGCTGACTGCGAGCCAGGCCTAATCACTCAACATCAGTGCCCGACCTCACTAATGTTCTTGTGGCTGAATGGAAGCAAGTCCTCGCAGCAATGTTCTAACATCTAGTGGAAAGCCTTACCAGAAGAGTGGAGGCTGTTATAGCAGCAAAGGGGGGACCAACTACATATTCATGCCCATGATTTTGGAATGAGATGTTCGAGCAGGTGTCCACATACTTCTAGCCGTGTAGTGTGGTAAGGAAGACATGACTTGACCCAAATTATGAATGGATGTGCATGTTAACTGGAGGTTAAAAGAAAATGGCTTCTAGGAAAGAAAATGTGTATTTTCCTTGGCATCCAGGACCAATCACTGTTGTGTATTGGAAATTGTGATTTCCAAAGATTGGGCTCAACATAATGTAGCACGGCTATCTGCAGCACAGCGGGGAGGAAAATGGCTTTCATTAAATTACATTGAAGTTTATACATCAGTGATGATAAGGGCAGTATGGGCCTGCCAACTCCCTAGAAACAAGATTGAACTGCTCCGTCTCCCACAATATGAAGAAATTAAGTATTCTATTCATTTTCTGCTGCAGATGCATATGCAGAGGTAAATGAAAGCAGAAGATTTTATTTAAAAGCAATGTGACAGAGTAAATAAAAGGAAAGGAAATTCATATTACTGTAGCTATTCTACACAGGCAGGTACTGTATCAGTTGGGATTCAGTGTGAATATTTGTCTGTATATATAACTGGGTGGGCCTATAAGAATAAAAGTGTTTCAGTATTCTGGAGGCATATAAGTGTAAATAGTACTTTAGTGATGCTATTAAATTAAGTTGATGGTTTAGTCCATAATCCTCTCAATGATTAGATGAACAATTGTCAATGTCAATCGAGACTCCTTAAGGTCTGGAACAAGTCACATCAATCTGCTCTGTTGCTGTGTGTTTCAAAAGAAATGGACACCTTGCAGCACCGAAATGGCAACATACAAGTGTCAAACAAACTGTTGATAAACCCTTTCACAGATTTCAAGCATATGTCATACAATTTTAGCTTCTCCTGCCTCCAACCATAGTAGTTGGCAGAGTGGCTTCAGTGTTGAAAGCTTACTGTGCATCCCCTGTATAGTGTGCAATTCCAATAGGTACAGACGAGTCATAGGATATCCATTGAAAGTGATGGGCCACGTGTCTTCTCTATTTTATCAATGTTTATGATAAAAATACACAAGATACACATAACACATTCCAAGACATCGAAATAATGCCAAGATACTGAATTAGGTTATTACTGACATTTGAAGTGATGTCTAGTCTACTCTCCTCTTTTGACATTGGATTTAGCCATCAGAGTCCCCGCTTTTTGGGGGGTGGATGACACCATTGCTTGAATTGATGGGTAGCCTCTGAAATGACACCCTAATCCCTACATAGTGCACTATTTTTGACCAGGGCCCATAGGGACGCAACCCTAGTTTTAGTGTCTGTCCAGAGATCAATTAGGTTAGGAGTGAATAGCCTCAGAGGAAGTGATGCAATTAGAGCTGCAGTGTCGGAGAACTGTGTATCCATCCACAAGTCCATTTATCACCAATTAAAAACAAATAGACTTTGCACTGGTGTAATCATCAGCTTCATCACTTTTCTATTGAATCTTTATCAACAGTTCATTATTGGTTTGTGAAGAAAAGGAATAAGAAGGAAGACTTCAGCATGATGCTCAGAGTAAATTCCTGATGTAGGATAGGCAAGACAAATATGGAGATGTGAGTTATAACTATCTACCCTCTCATGTGTTTCAATTACAAGAGGGGAAAAGCATATCCGAATGGACCCAGATAGCTAAAGCAAGCTATCTGAACAACCCAACATATGGAAAATCCTATTTCTAAATGTGAAACACACACAGTTGCCATCTGAAAATTGTGAATTACTACCAACACAGAAATACATCTCTCCAAGCTAATGATATGCAATATAGTAAAAAATAGAAATGGAAAGGGAAAAATATGCACAAATGCTTTACGGTCGAGTTCAGTGCTGGCTGCCTTATCCTTTGAGTAATTGTCAATTGGGGAGGTTTTGCCGTTTTAGTATGAAATGAACACACTCACTCCTGTCTTGAGTTTGTTCCCATAGTGGAGGCGCATAAAGCATCAGTGACTGGAGAAGGTTGAGGAGAATGGATGGAGGCAGGGCTTTTATAGGGCAAGATTCGCAACCTGACACCACTACATCACTTTTCAGGGTGAAGATGTTGCCGCCTGAGACCCAACCGGGCCCTATTCATTTATACGGCTTCACAGGAACGTGTTACCAAAGAGAAATGTAGCCAATATTACGGATGTGTTGTAAATGATCAAGTCTCTATTCCAAGCATGTGTCCCTCATCTCGGTGTAGAGTTGATAAATGGAGCATATGATTGGATGTGTACATTTCTTATGAAAGCATTGGATAATAACGTTCATACTAAATTACAAGCTGAGAATTTTCGCTGGCAGTGGGAAATTGTTCATTACTAAGCAATGTGTAGTGCAACACATTTCAAAAAGAAAGCGCACAGGATTACACAGTTGCGTTTAACCCCTACTCATCCCAGACTCAAAACTATGTGACACATCGAAAATAAAGAGCAACGAAAGAGAAGTGAAGAACAAGAATAATGTTTGCTGTTAATTACCTCTAGAAATTGGCAGGCAGCTCCAACTCATTGCAGAGAGTGTGTGACCCTTAGCTTTGCTGAGGAAAACCATTTGAATGCGCTTATCCTTTTTATTCATGTATAATGTCCTGTCCCCTATATGCCTACTCTCAGTATGCACCATTATCTCGGAAGATGCTTGCAGTTATCCTTTCCACTGTTCATGTGTGTTAATGGACATGAGTTCACCTGGAGATGCTTTGATCGAGCTTGCGTCTCAAATTACACCCTAATCCCTATATAGTGCAGTACTCCCTATTTATAGAGGGAATAGTGTGCCATTTGGGACATAGTCTATTTCAATGGGAAAATGGAGAAAAGATACTGAGAGTGGTTTGGCGTTTGTTTCTGTGGATTGTACTGTACAGTATTTTATTGGAGAAATGTATTTCATGTTGTGTACCGTCTTTCTGTAATCCCATTCCCACTTACCTACTTCCATTAGCCCCTTAGGATGTTACTGTCAGATCAGCATCTCATAGGAGCTAACTAGTCTCTATGCATCTTCCAAGATACAACTGGACTGACTGTCAGTTTGCCTGCTTTTCATCTTGTAAATATGTGAGAACTACGTCAGAGGTAGCTGTTGGCTACGTGTCATTCTCCATGCAGAGATTATCCTGTGTGGATGTCATATCAAATTACAACTCTAGATTAAAACAGAGCAATTCCTACATATCCAAACATATCATCTTCCAACATGTCTATTTACATGGAACAACGTTACAAAAAAGACACAAAGGTAATGACACTAATGTAAGCTTGTGACAGTATAACTATTCTGCAAAAGTACACAGTACTTCAGGAAAATATTTACAACATTCTCCCTTCATATAGTATTGTTAGAAATGTTTACATCAACAATTGTGGAATAAACTATTGTGTCTCTGTGATAAGTGGAAAACTAGTGCTGTGTCCCAAATGGTACCCTATTCCCTATATATTGTACTAATTTTGACCAGAGCTAGTCAGAAATAGTAGACTATACATTTGGAACCCCACCTAAGACTGCGCCGGAGCAGAAGGCAGATGTTTTACATGCCCCCAACTGATTGTGTTTTTTTTGTTTTTTAAATTTACGTTGTTTGTAACTTGTTTTTTTACAAATGTTGTGCATAATGTTGCCGCTACCGTCTCTCATGACCAAAATGACTTCCAGACATCAGGACTGCGATTACTCACCACGGACTAGCAAAATCTTTTTTCTTGTTTAACGAGTCTGATGAGCCCGAGGCGGAGGATATATGGCTCCCTCGGGAACAGGCCCCGGCCCCGTGATCTACGTGAAGAACAGGCAGAGAAAAAGAGGCCATGGAGAGCGGGCTGCCTTCTGAGAAGTCGGAGGTGTTCGAAAAAACCTCCACTTCCCTCAATTCTGCTAGCAAACATGCAATCTTTGGATAATAAAATGTACGAGTTACGGGGAAGATTAAACTACCAACGGGACATTAAAAACTGGAATATCTTATGCTTTATGGAGTCATGGCTGAAAGATGACAATATCAACATACAGCTGGCTGGTTATACGATGTACCGGCAGGATAGAACAGTGGCGTCTGGTAAGACAAGGGGCGGCGGACTATGTATTTTTGTAAATAACAGCTGGTGCACTATATCCAAGGAAGTCTCAAGCTATTGCTCACCTTGAGTATATCATTATAAGCTGTAGACCACACTACCTACCGAGAGAATTCTCATATGTATTCTTCGTAGTTGTTTACATACCACCTCAGTCAGAGGTTGGCACTAAGATTGCATTGAAGGAGCTGTATTCCGCCATAAGCAAACAAGAAAACCCAGAGGCGTCACTCCTTATAGAAGGGGACTTTAATGCAAGGAATCTTAAATCAGTTTTACCAAATTTCTATCATCAAGTGCAACCAGAGGGAAAATAACTCTAGACCACCTATACTCCACACACAGAGACACATGCAAAGCTCTCCCTCACCCTCAATTTGGCAAATCTGACCATAATTCTATCCTCCAGACTCCTGCTTACAAGCAAAAATGAAAACAGGAAGCACCAGTGACTAGATAAAAAAAAAGTGGTCAGATGAAGCAGATGCTAAGCTACAGGACTGTTTTGCGAGTACAGACTGGAATATGTTGCGGGATTCCTCCAATGGCATTGTGGAGTACACCATGTCTGTCATTTGCTTCATCAATAAGTGTATCGATGACGTCGTCCCCACAGTGACCGTATATATATACCCCAACCAGAAGACATGGATTACAGGCAGCATCCACTCTTAGCTAAAGGGTATAGCTGCCGCTTTCAAGGAGCGGGACTCATACGAAATCCCGCTATCACCTCCGACGACCATCAAACAGGCAAATGTCAATACAGGGCTAAGATCGAGTCATACTACGACCTGCTCTGACGCTCGTTGGATGTGGCAGGGCTTGCAAACCATTACAGACTACAAAGGTAAGCACAGCCAAGAGCTGCCAAGTGACATTAGACAACCGGAACAAGCCAAACTTCTTCCATTTAAGAGTGATGTTGGCCAATGTGTTCTTTGGTACCCTTCGCCAGATCTGTGTCTCGACACAATCCTGTCTCGGAGCGCTACGGACAATTCCTTCGACCTCATATCTTGGCTTTTGCTCTGACATGCACTGTCAAATGTGGGATCTTATATAGACACGTGTGTGCATTTCTGAATTTACCACAGGTGGACTCCAATTAAGTTGTAGAATCAATGGAAACAGGATGGCAAACTCCAAGTGGGAGTGAAAAACATGAATTTAATTCATTGTAGAATAAGGCTGTATCATAACAAAATGTGTAAAAAGTGAAGGGGTGTGAATACTATACGAATGTACTGTATAATGTTGCATTATCACCATACATAGACACACATGCTTTAATCAGTGCCAGTAGCAGGCCATCAGTAAAAAATGTAGTAAGGGGCCTGGACAGCTGACCTGGGGTATGTCTGACTCTACCTTCATTATGTTGGAGAGGCTTCCATTAATGAACAGCCTCTCTGTTCTGTTAGACAGGTAACTCTCAAACCATGAGATAGCAGAGGACGTAACATACGTCCTCTGCTATTTCCGGTACCGACAGAGATGGCCGTCTCGCTTCGCATTCCTAGAAAACTATGCAGTATTTTGTTTTTTTACGTGTTATTTCTTACATTGGTACCCTAGGTAATCTTAGGTTTCATTACATACAGTCGGGAAGAACTACTGAATATAAGAGCAACGTCAACTCACCATCAGTACGACCAGGAATATGACTTTCCCGAAGCGGATCCTGTGTTCTGCCTTCCACCCAGGACAACGGAATAGATCCCAGCCTGCGACCCAAAACAACGACGCCGTAAAAGAGGGAAATGAAGCGGGCTTCTGGTCAGGCTCCGGAGACGGGCACATCGCGCACCACTCCCGAGCATACTACTCGCCAATGTCCAGTCTCTTGACAACAAGGTTGATGAAATCCGAGCAAGGGTAGCATTCCAGAGGGACATCAGAGACTGTAACGTTCTTTGCTTCACGGAAACATGGCTCACTGGAGAGACACTAACTGAATCGGTGCAGCCAGCTGGCTTCTTCACGTATCGCGCCGACAGAAACAAACATCTTTCTAGTAAGAAGAGGGGCGGGGGAGTATGCCTTATGATTAACGAGACGTGGTGTGATCACAACAACATACAGGAACTCAAGTCCTTCCGTTCACCTGATTTAGAATTCCTCACAATCAAATGTCGACCGCATTATCTACCAAGGGAATTCTCTTTGATTATAATCACAGCCGTATATATTCCCCCCCAAGCAGACACATCGATGGCCCTGAACAAACTTTATTTGACTCTTTGCAAACTGGAAACCACTTATCCTGAGGCTGCATTCATTGTATCTGGGGATTTTAACAAGGCTAATCTGAAAAGAAGACTCCCTAAATTGTATCAGCATATCGATTGCGCAACCAGGGCTGGTAAAATCTTGGATCATTGCTATTCTAACTTCCGCAACGCATATAAGGTCCCCTCCCCCCTCCATCCTTTCGGAAAAGCTGACCACGACTCCATTTTGTTGCTCCCTGCCTACAGTCAGAAACTAAAACAAGAAGCTTCCGCACTCAGGTCTGTTCAACGCTGGTCCGACCAATCTGATTCCACGCTTGCGTCCAACAACGCATTGCGCATTGCGTCCAACAACAACATTTACATTACATTTACATTTAAGTCATTTAGCAGACGCTCTTATCCAGAGCGACTTACAAATTGGTGCATTCACCTTATGACATCCAGTGGAACAGTCACTTTACAATAGTGCATCTAAATCTTAAGGGGGGGGTGAGAGGGATTACTTATCCTATCCTAGGTATTCCTTAAAGAGGTGGGGTTTCAGGTGTCTCCGGAAGGTGGTGATTGACTCCGCTGTCCTGGCGTCGTGAGGGAGTTTGTTCCACCATTGGGGGGCCAGAGCAGCGAACAGTTTTGACTGGGCTGAGCGGGAGCTGTACTTCCTCAGTGGTAGGGAGGCAAGCAGGCCAGAGGTGGATGAACGCAGTGCCCTTGTTTGGGTGTAGGGCCTGATCAGAGCCTGGAGGTACTGAGGTGCCGTTCCCCTCACAGCTCTGTAGGCAAGCACCATGGTCTTGTAGCAGATGCGAGCTTCAACTGGAAGCCAGTGGAGAGAACGGAGGAGCGGGGGACGTGAGAAAACTTGGGAAGGTTGAACACCAGACGGGCTGCGGCGTTCTGGATGAGTTGAAGGGGTTTAATGGCACAGGCAGGGAGCCCAGCCAACAGCGAGTTGCAGTAATCCAGACGGGAGATGACAAGTGCCTGGATTAGGACCTGCGCCGCTTCCTGTGTGAGGCAGGGTCGTACTCTGCGGATGTTGTAGAGCATGAACCTACAGGAACGGGCCACCGCCTTGATGTTGGTTGAGAACGACAGGGTCTTGTCCAGGATCACGCCAAGGTTCTTGGCGCTCCGGGAGGAGGACACAATGGAGTTGTCAACCGTGATGGCGAGATCATGGAACGGGCAGTCCTTCCCCGGGAGGAAGAGCAGCTCCGTCTTGCCGAGGTTCAGCTTGAGGTGGTGATCCGTCATCCACACTGATATGTCTGCCAGACATGCAGAGATGCGATTCGCCACCTGGTCATCAGAAGGGGGAAAGGAGAAGATTAATTGTGTGTCGTCTGCATAGCAATGATAGGAGAGACCATGTGAGGTTATGACAGAGCCAAGTGACTTGGTGTATAGCGAGAATAGGAGAGGGCCAAGAACAGAGCCCTGGGGGACACCAGTGGTGAGAGCGCATAGTTGACAGATACTGTGAACCATCAGATCCTCCTCTCCACCCTCTCCGAGTTGGGCATCTCCGGCGCGGCCCATGCTTGGATTGCGTCCTACCTGACAGGTCGCTCCTACCAGGTGGCGTGGCGAGAATCTGTCTCCTCACCACGCCACCTGGTAGGAGCGACCTGTCAGGTAGGATGCAATCCAAGCATGGGCCGCGCCGGAGATGCCCAACTCGGAGAGGGTGGAGAGGAGGATCTGATGGTTCACAGTATCGAAGGCAGCCGATAGATCTAGAAGGATGAGAGCAGAGGAGAGAGAGTTAGCTTTAGCAGTGCGGAGCGCCTCCGTGATACAGAGGAGAGCAGTCTCAGTTGAATGACTAGTCTTGAAACCTGACTGATTTGGATCAAGAAGGTCATTCAGAGAGAGATAGCGGGAGAGCTGGCCAAGGACGGCACGTTCAAGAGTTTTGGAGAGAAAAGAAAGAAGGGATACTGGTCTGTAATTGTTGACATCGGAGGGATCGAGTGTAGGTTTTTTCAGAAGGGGTGCAACTCTCGCTCTCTTGAAGACGGAAGGGACGTAGCCGGCGGTCAGGGATGAGTTGATGAGCGAGGTGAGGTAAGGGAGAAGGTCTCCGGAAATGGTCTGGAGAAGAGAGGAGGGGATAGGGTCAAGCGGGCAGGTTGTTGGGCGGCCGGCCGTCACAAGACGCGAGATTTCATCTGGAGAGAGAGGGGAGAAAGAGGTCAGAGCACAGGGTAGGGCAGTGTGAGCAGAACCAGCGGTGTCGTTTGACTTAGCAAACGAGGATCGGATGTCGTCGACCTTCTTTTCAAAATGGTTGACGAAGTCATCTGCAGAGAGGGAGGGGGGGGAGGATTCAGGAGGGAGGAGAAGGTGGCAAAGAGCTTCCTAGGGTTAGAGGCAGATGCTTGGAATTTAGCGTGGTAGAAAGTGGCTTTAGCAGCAGAGACAGAGGAGGAAAATGTAGAGAGGAGGGAGTGAAAGGATGCCAGGTCCGCAGGGAGGCGAGTTTTCCTCCATTTCCGCTCGGCTGCCCGGAGCCCTGTTCTGTGAGCTCGCAATGAGTCATCGAGCCACGGAGCGGGAGGGGAGGACCGAGCCGGCCTGGAGGATAGGGGACATAGAGAGTCAAAGGATGCAGAGAGGGAGGAGAGGAGGGTTGAGGAGGCAGAATCAGGAGATAGGTTGGAGAAGGTTTGAGCGGAGGGAAGAGATGATAGGATGGAAGAGGAGAGAGTAGCGGGGGAGAGAGAGCGAAGGTTGGGACGGTGCGATACCATCCGAGTAGGGGCAGTGTGGGAGGTGTTGGATGAGAGCGAGAGGGAAAAGGATACAAGGTAGTGGTCGGAGACTTGGAGGGGAGTTGCAATGAGGTTAGTGGAAGAACAGCATCTAGTAAAGATGAGGTCGAGCGTATTGCCTGCCTTGTGAGTAGGGGGAAGGTGAGAGGGTGAGGTCAAAAGAGGAGAGGAGTGGAAAGAAGGAGGCAGAGAGGAAAGAGTCAAAGGTAGACGTGGGGAGGTTAAAGTCGCCCAGAACTGTGAGAGGTGAGCCGTCCTCAGGAAAGGAGCTTATCAAGGCATCAAGCTCATTGATGAACTCTCCGAGGGAACCTGGAGGGCGATAAATGGATAAGGATGTTAAGCTTGAAAGGGCTGGTAACTGTGACAGCATGGAATTCAAAGGAGGCGATAGACAGATGGGTAAGGGGAGAAAGAGAGAATGACCACTTGGGAGAGATGAGGATCCCGGTGCCAACACCCCGCTGACCAGAAGCTCTCGGGGTGTGCGAGAACACGTGGGCGGACGAAGAGAGAGCAGTAGGAGTAGCAGTGTTGTCTGTGGTGATCCATGTTTCCGTCAGTGCCAAGAAGTCGAGGGACTGGAGGGAGGCACAGGCTGAGATGAACTCTGCCTTGTTGACCGCAGATTGGCAGTTCCAGAGGCTACCGGAGACCTGGAACTCCACGTGGGTCGTGCGCGCTGGGACCACCAGAGTAGGGTGGCCGCGGCCACGCGGTGTGGAGCGTTTGTATGGTCTGTGCAGAGAGGAGAGAACAGGGATAAACAGACACATAGTTGACAGTCTACAGGAGAAGCTACGCTAATGCAAAGGAGATTGGAATGACAAGTGGACTACACGTCTCGAATGTTCAGAAAGTTAAGCTACGTAGCAAGAATCTTATTGACTAAGATGATTAAAATGATACAGTACTGCTGAAGTAGGCTAGCTGGCAGTGGGTGCGTTGTTGACACTACACTAATCAAGTCGTTCCGTTGAGTGTAATAGTTTCTGCAGTGTTGCTATTCGGGGGCTAGCTGGCTAGCTAGCAGTGTTGTTTACGTTACGTTACGTTAAATGAACGACAATAGCTGGCTAGCGAACCTAGAAAATCGCTCTAGACTACATAATTATCTTTGATACAAAGACGGCTATGTAGCTAGCTATGTAGCTAGCTACGATCAAACAAATCAAACCGTTGTACTGTAATGAAATGAAGTGAAAATGTGATACTGACTGTGAATGCGACCGGGTTGTTGAGTTCTATTCAGAAGACGTTGGCTAGCGTTGGCTAGCTAGCAGAGTCTCCTACGTTAAGGACGACAAATAGCTGGCTTGCTAACTTCGGTAAATTAAGATAATCACTCTAAGACTACACACTCTAAACCTAAACAACACAATTATCTTGGATACGAAGATACGAAGACAGCAAAGACAGCTATGTAGCTAGCTAACACTACACTAATCAAGTCGTTCAGTTGAGTGTAATAGTTTCTCCAGTGCAGCTTATCAGTGGACGTTAGCTAGCTGGCTAGTGAAGACTACGTTAGGACGGCGAAATACGATAATTACGCAATTATCTTTGATACAAAGACGGCTATGTAGCTAGCTGAGAAGAAATTGCTAAGATTAGACAAATCAAACCGTTGTGCTATAATGAAATATAATGAAATAATGAAATGAAATGTAATGAAATGTAATGAAAAAATTATACTACCCGCGGGAGCGAAGTGCCGATGCGACCACTCGCTCCAACCCGGAAATAGAACTTGAGGAATACGCTGATTCGGTGAGCGAGTTTGAGAGCATGCTGTCGGGCTGTATCACCGCCTGGTACGGCAACTGCTCCGCCCATAACAGTAAGGCTCTCCAGAGGGTAGTGAGGTCTGCACAACGCATCACTGGGGGCAAACTACCTGCCCTCCTGGACACCTACACCACCCGATGTCACAGGAAGGCCATAAAGATCATCAAGGACAACAACCACCCGAGCCACTGCCTGTTCACCCGCCTATCATCCAGAAGGCGAGGTCAGTACAGGTGCATAAAAGCAGGGACCGAGAGACTGAAAAATAGCTTCTATCTCAAGGCCATCAGACTGTTAAACAGCCACCACTAACATTGAGTGGCCGCTGCCAACATACTGACTAGCCACTTTAATAATGGGAATTGATGGAAATGTATGTAAATTATATCACTAGCCACTTTAATAAACAATGCTACTTATTATAGTGTTTACACACCCTACATTACTCATCCCATATGTATATGTATATGTATATACTGTACTCTGTATCATCTACTGCATCTTTATGTAATACATGTATCACTAGCCACTTTAAACTATGCCACTTTGTTTACATACCCTACATTACTCATTCCATATGTATATACTGTACTCGATAGCATCTACTGGATCTTGCCTATGCCGTTCTGTACCATCACTCATTCATATATCTTTATGTACATATTATTTATCCCTTTACACTTGTGTGTATAAGATTGTAGTTTTGGAATTGTTAGGTTAGATTACTCGTTGGTTATTATTGCATTGTCGGAACTAGAAGCACAAGCATTTCGCTACACTCACATTAACATCTGCTAACCATGTGTATGTGACAAATACATTTGATTTGATTTGATACAATAATGTTAAAAGACCTATAGGCGCTCTGTTTGGAGCTGGCTGGAGAGAGAAAGAATGTTATCCTTGTGAAATTGGCCAATGATGACCATAGAGTTTGAAAAGTCAAAAGGAGAGTGTTTCTTTGTGTTTCTATGTTAAGTATGGTTATTGTCAGCCACTATATGACAGGTTAATTCATTAATGTTAAAGTTTGATGCCCTCTGGTAGCATTTTCTAAGCAACACATAAATTGTAAGCTACCTTCATTAGATACATTTCGATTTCAAAACTTTAGTCCTACAGAACCATGGGATTCTGATTCAGGTTACTACTACAGAGCCAGAGCAAGAGAAGGTAAAGAAAAGTTTTGGTTCCCAATAATATGTCTGACTGAAAATTAAGTGAGTGGTTGCCTCTTAAGCTCCGCGGACCTGGTATCTGGCCCAAACCAACCGCTCAGAGTTTATTTCACAGATATAAATGTTTTTTCTTTTGGGAATGTAATCATACAGTCCTTATCTCCCATCTGGCATGGGGACCGTAGAGGAGAATGCAGAGGATTCTGGTCAGAAGAGTAATTTCCTGCAAAAAGGCGAAAATGTGTAAATAGTATACAAAGAACACTTTGTTGACTATATGTGAACACACACTCTCAGGGACATTAGGGGGGCATTATTATGGGAACATTGGCATCTAGCACCCTTTTTTATCTGTTATTTTATCTGAAATTATGTGAGTTGAGTCACATTTCACCTTCATCTAATACTGTCTATGCCTGCATTCCAAATGGCACCTTATTCCCTACATCTGGAAAATTGAGCCATTTGGGACGCTAAAGGTAAGCACATTGGGCAGGCAGGCTGCATAGATGTGAGAGACTAGATAGATTGTATTTGAACCCCATTGTTACACAGCCCCAGATATTATTTGGCAACCTGTCATTAAGTGCCTTTGAACAAGGTATGGTAGTAGGTGCCAGGAGCATCGGTTTCTGTCAAGAACGACAATGTTTCTGGGGTTTTCACACTCAACAGTTTCCCGTGTGTATCAAGAATGGTTCACTACCTAAAAGGACATGCAGCCAACTTTACACAACTATGGGAAGTGTAGAGTCCCACAGTGGAGGTGTCATAATACCCATAAAACCTAGCATTCAAAAACGTGGTTTTGTGTAGGTTTGCCCTGGCGTGACGTTTTGATAACCATGTAAATCTCTCTCGGACATGGTGACTTTTATCAACATATTCACACAGGAAGCGGCGCAGGTCCTAATCCAGGCACTTGTCATCTCCCGTCTGGATTACTGCAACTCGCTGTTGGCTGGGCTCCCTGCCTGTGCCATTAAACCCCTACAACTCATCCAGAACGCCGCAGCCCGTCTAGTGTTCAACCTTCCCAAGTTCTCTCACGTCACCCCGCTCCTCCGCTCTCTCCACTGGCTTCCAGTTGAAGCTCGCATCCGCTACAAGACCATGGTGCTTGCCTACGGAGCTGTGAGGGGAACGGCACCTCAGTACCTCCAGGCTCTGATCAGGCCCTACACCCAAATAAGGGCACTGCGTTCATCCACCTCTGGCCTGCTCGCCTCCCTACCACTGAGGAAGTACAGTTCCCGCTCAGCTCAGTCAAAACTGTTCGCTGCTCTGGCTCCCCAATGGTGGAACAAACTCCCTCATGACGCCAGGACAGCGGAGTCAATCACCACCTTCCGGAGACACCTGAAACCCCACCTCTTTAAGGAATACCTAGGATAGGATAAAGTAATCCTTCTCACCCCCCTCCCCCCTTAAAATATTTAGATGCACTATTGTAAAGTGGCTGTTCCACTGGATGTCATAAGGTGAATGCACCAATTTGTAAGTCGCTCTGGATAAGAGCGTCTGCTAAATGACTTAAATGTAAATGTAAATGTAAATATTCGGCTCTAATTAGCATTAAAGCAGACATCATGCAAAAGGTTGTATGGGTATGGGACTCATACTGTGATACTCCATTGGAGTCAACATGGGCCAGCCCCGGTGGAGTCAACATGGTCCATGCCCCGGTGATTGAAGCTGTTCTGAGGGCAAAAGGGGTGGGTGCAACTCAATATAAGGAAGGTGTTCCTAATGTTTTGTATTCTTAGAGTATGTCTAATTGCTGTACACTGGATGAGAGCTTTAGGATATCAAAGTGTGAGTGTTCTCACACCACAAATTGAACTGCAAAGTGACTTATCAATGTTCAAATTAGAGAAGTACTATGTGTCATCAGTTTGTTCATTATTGACTTTCCTGGTTAAGTAAGGGTTGTATGAGTAAGTATATTGTTTAACTAATTATAAGCCACAAGTGTGCATTGTTCTGATTGTACAAAATCTCAATTTGCCACCATCAAAGCCAGAGGTTCTGGCTTGCTCCTAAACTAAGATGCTGATCATGTCTTTTTCCATATCAACCCAACTTGTATTATATCCGGTTAACCGTCTCATAAGTAACCACAGCGTCTTATACCACAAAGTGGTGCTTAGATTGCCGCCACTTGTCCTTGGAGATTAAAGTGAAAAATAGTGGCAAGCAGTACAAATGGTCTCTATTGAACAGATGTGTTGGAAATCGTTTAAACCTAGGCAATCCGTTTATGTGATTTATTTCCCTAAGATGATAAGGAGGGATTACTCAGAGAATTAACAGCATGTTCTCTTGTTGCAATTCTGCTCAGACGACAAGTCACATCTGACCGCCATGCGCATGATTTATCATCACAGATACAAGAACATCGGACTCCAAAGTCAACACTGTCTGGCTGCTTTCCTGTCCCTGCCTTGACTGAGAATATTTCCACAGTATAGTGCTTAATGAGGTAAGAGATTAAGATGTCGCCCTCAATCGCTAAGGCTCAATTAGCACGATGGATTCAGAATGACTTTTAGTTTACCAAAACGTTTGGATAGACTGTCATTGAAGTGCTTTTTGATTTAGCTAAAATGAAAAATATAACTTGGGAGGTTATGGCCAGTTTTTTACAGGGTGAAACCATTAACTCTTTTAATGAGGGAAGCTGGCAAATGCTTAAGTGTCATGCAGTAAACAGGATGGTAGCTAGTGCTGGTGGCTTGACCAGGTTTGTTCATTTATATTATGAATGTTAATTCTGAATGTTGGTACTGGAGTAATTACAGCCTTACACAGGTATGTGAGACAATTACTGTAAAGTGTTACTGGAGTGATACTAACATTTTGTTAATGTTATAATAGATTAAGGACAAAATGCTCTGTCCTCACTTATCCTTTCATTCCAAAGGGGTCCAACCTAACCTGGCTCTAATAGGGGTAGCTGTGGAGGACAGGTCAATATGGTCTGTATGAGATGTGGCCAACAGGGGAAAGGATTTATTTGAGTGGTTATATTAAGGCTGCCTCCCAAATGGCACCCGATTCCATTTATACTGCACTACTTTAGACCAGAACCCTATGGGCCCCGGTAAAATGTACTGCACAAATAGGGAAAAGGGTGCCATTTGGGATGCAACGCTAACCTGGGAGATAAAGGACCTCCACCTCCTCAGGTTACCTTTTCTGTGACGCCGAGGCACAATACTCCCCCCTCCGGATTTCACAGCTAAGATATTTAACTTACTAGCACTTGACACTCCCACTGCATCCCAAATGGTACACTAACCCCTTTAAATTGCACTACTTTTGACCAGTGACATTTTGCATTATAAAGGGAATAGTGTGCCATTTGGGAGGCATCCTTCGAAGACTCTGGAGAGGCCACACAATTTAAAACCCAGAGTGCCTGGTATATGGATATTGCCTGAGTCAAAGCCTAAAGGGTAACGATAACTGCTGAACTCTGTGATCCTGTGGAGAAATTGTGTTTTCTGAGAGGTGTGGCTGGCGCCTGACCCCTTGCTTTCCAATAATCTATGTTTTATGAGATTACTGAGACATCATGTTTGCCATGCAGGTGTCCGCCAGATCTATAGTGCCAGCATTTGACCCCATAAACTGTAGCATTGATTAAACATTATGAAATGTTTATAGCCTTTGTGAGTGAGGCACTTATGTTCAGATGTATTTTTCAGAGAAAGAGAGTACTGTATTTGCGAGTTGAAATTGAGGCGAAACTATCCACTTGTTACAATTGGACCAAGTAGAACTGTTCTGAGTTGACCTACAAACGGTTCTTGACCGGTAATAAGCTAAAGAGCTTATCGGTAGATATTCCCTCAGTCTTAATAGGCATCCCAGACATCACCCTATTCCCTTTATAGTGCACTTCTTTTGATCAGTGCCCTTTAGGCCCTGATCAAAAGTAGAGCACTATTTAGGGAATAAGGTGCCATTTAAGATGCAGCTAATAGGCCTATTGTACGGTGTCTGCTGTCAGCTATATTTAGAAACAATGGCTGACAGGCCTGACCTCTGGGACAGTGAGACACACAAACTGGATTACCTGCTGATATCCTGTACTGTACCTCACGACTCTCTTATCCCTGCTCTGTCTCTCCAAGATTATACTACTCAAGAAACCAACCACATGCAAAGCAGAACAAGAGACTAAGATATTCATACTGCTACAAAAAACTTCAGGAGACCCTATTATTCCTAAACAGCATGATACATATCTTGTTGTTAAATAGCTACCGAGCTACAGTATAAGGCTTTGAAGTATTCATTAAGTTATTTCCATCTTTTTCCAAATATTGCCTCTGTTGCTACCAGAAAATAAACAGATCCAGGACATGTGTTATGCACTTGAGTGAGGACCCAAAAGCGGTTTAACAAAAACAGAGTCCTTTAATGTAAACACAGGGAAGACATAGATCCTCTTCAGATGTAGATAATGGAAAAATAGACAACCCGCAGAGAGGGCGACAAATGAAACAAAAAGTCCTTCTGATAATTACAAAAGAGCCCCCTTCTTAGCAGCAGAGGAGAATAGCTGGGTTAGCGGCGACAGGCTGCAGGTCTCTCTGGGTAGGCGCGGGTCGTAGAGGAACAGTGGTACCTGATCTCACGTAGCATCAGATGAACTGGACACAGTACAAACGATAAGACAGTTAGCTGAGTACAGGATGCACTTGCCAGGCAGATTCCGACAGGACGGGACAAGGATGAAGCAAACGAGACGATAGTTTGTTTCTGGCATGAGAAACTCAAACGAGAATCTGACAAAGAAAGAAGCAGGAACAGAGAGAGAAATAGAGACCTAATCAGAGGGAAAAAGGGAACAGGTGGGAAAAGGGTGAACGAGGTAGTTAGAGGAGATGAGGAACAGCTGGAGGAGGAGAGAAAGAAGGTAACCTAGTATGACCAGCAGAGGGAGACAGAGTGAAGAGAAAGAACAGGAACAAGACATAATATGTCAATTTTAGCTTTAAACGTTAGCTGCTGCAGAACCCAGAGCCATTTCCTTTCTAAAACGAATTGTTATGGTGGAGGGTAGGATAACATAATGAACGCCACCGGAATAGGAACACTGGGTGTGGGAGAGAGAACTGAAGCAGAGGCCCACATACTGATGGAGGACCTCTGAACATTAGTGATCCGTCTCACCTCACAGTGGGAGAGCGCCTTATCTCACTCCTAGATTATGGTGCTAGCTTCCTCTGAAAATAAAACATATATTTTTTTCTGTGTGCGTTGGGGTGTGTTTGTGTGTGTACATAACTGAAGTAAACTTGAAACAGGCGAAGAGAAGAGAAGAGTCTTCAGGCAACTGTAGCCAATGTCACTGAGTCCATGGCCTTGCAAGTATAGCCACACTTCAGTCTATAAAATAAGCTTTGACATTATAAAGCACATAGAGGAAAACCCATAAAAGTGTCAGAGACTCCAGTCACCCAGGTGTTTTCTCTGTTACCCCATGGCAAGTGGTACCAGAGCCCCAAATCTAGGACCAAAAAGTTCTACCCCCAATCAATAAGACTGCTGAACAATTAATCAAATGGCCACCGGGGTATTACATTGACCCCTCCCTCCATTTGTTTGTACACTGTTGCTACTCGCTGTTTATTATCTATGCATAGTCACTTCACCCCTACCTACAGGTGCAAATTACCGCAACTAATCTGTACCACCGCACACTGCCAACTGCCGCGTAGGTTAATGGCTTGTAAGTAAGCGTTTCACGGTAAGGTCTACACGTGTTGCATTCAAATAAATAAATAAAGTTTGATTCATTTGATATTTTGCAGAATTACAGACCGGAATGTTGTTGATGTTATACATTTTCATTCACACATAAACAATTATAACAAAGATATTTAACATACATCTATTTAATTGTGTGATCAAGGGCAGAAAAATATACCTACTTCTGATGAATAGATTATCTCTGAATACAGGGACAATGTACTATTATGTTTGCCTGTTGTGCATAATTAGTAATTCATTGTCATTTAACCCTTATGCGGTGTTCATGTTTTTGTTATTCACCCAATGTTCACGGGTCTGATGGACCCACAACATTATTGGGTTTTAAACAGCCATAACAATTTACGTAAAAATACTTAATACTTAATCACAACCGGATGTGATTAGGAGTCCCATAGGGCGGTGCACAATTGGCCCAGCGTAGTCCGGGTTTGGGTTTGGCCAGGGTAGGCCATCATTGTAAATACGTTTTTTTTAAAGAAGGTAAAGGTGAAGGTAAAAAAAAATATATACAGTATATAATAACATGGAATAAATAATGTTTATCTTGAACAAATATAAATGAAAAATTTCATCACTGTTGATGTTTATTGCTTTGAACTGAACAAATTTGAAGGACAAATTTTACCTACAGTATTTTATGGAAATGATAAATGAGCCCCATTGAAAAGAAATGAAGGCCGGTCTACAAACCACATGAGGGACATGAGTTTTACTGTGTGCGTGTTGCAAATGTATTTCTTGCACTTGATGTATGTGCACTGTGTCTTCTTGTTCATCACAACACTTCTTCTTGTTGCTACCGGCTGCAATCTAGAATGATGGGGAAAAAAATTCACTAACATCTCATTCACTCACTTATATATGTAACAGTAAACTTTAGACCGTCCCCTCGCTCATACCCGGGCACCCTCTGCACACATCAACAACAGTCACCCACGATGCATCGTTACCCATCGCTCTAAAAAGCCGCAACCCTTGCAGAGCAAGGGGAACTACTACTTCAAGGTCTCAGAGTGACGTCACCAATTGAAATGCTATTGCTAACAAAGCTAGCTGTTTCACATCCGTTACACTCACCCCCCATTTGACCTCCTCCTTTTCCGCAGCAACCAGTGATCCGGGGCAACAGCATCAATGTAACAGTATAACTTTAGACCGTCCCCTCGCCCATACCCGGGCGCGAACCAGGGACACTCTGCACACATCAACAACAGTCACCCACGAAGCATCGTTACCCATCGCTCCACAAAAGCCACGGCCCTCACAGAGCAAGAGGAACTACTACTTCAAGGTCTCAGAGCAAGTGACGTCACCGATTGAAGCGCTATTTAGCGCGCACCACCGCTAACTAAGCTAGCTTTCACATCTGTTACATATAGTTACAGCTGGCCAATGAAGGAGAGTCAAACACACACACATGCAACAACATCACTCACACGTACTTCCGGTATTGGAATTGTTGGTTCTGTGGATCAGGCTGATGGGGAACCAGCATCCTCCTCCTGAATCCTCCTCATGATGGCTGCAGAAGCTTGGGTCCTTGGGATATTTTGTCTCCTCTAGATTTGAAGTCTTACCAATGCCTTGCCCAACTCCTCGAGAAAGAGCCCTCCCCTAGAGCTTCCCTCTGTTCCAATCTGGGTTCAACGCAGTACCACATTTTTGCCTTTCTTTGGCACTTAGGACACACGGGACATGACGGCTGGGAACACAAACTTATAGGAATTGATAGGCCTGTTCCATGTATTTAACAGCTGAGTTGGGAGCTCTGGCTTGTTCTTTTTTGTACTGATCATACCATTGTCCGCTTCCTTTTGAGGAACTCCTGTCCCAGCTTGTGCAAAGTAAAAAAGTTATTGCATGTGATGTTGTGGCCCATGGAGTCCCTGTGTCACGTCCAGCACAATCCGCATCCCTTGGTTCTTCCACTCCATCTGGCTTCTCCATATACACTTGCAATTTCAACCCATATGATGAAGCAGCATCACAGGCAGCCCAGATCTTGATTCCATATATTACGGGTTTAGACGGTAGGAACTACCTGAAGGGGCAGCGGCCCCTAAATGGCACAAACTGTTCATCAACAGTAATTATGGGCCCATGGTTGTAAAATAAGGCGGTCCACACACTTGTCCCACACTGACCTGATTACAGCTAGCTTGTCTCTCTGCCGCCAAGCTGGTCTGGTGTATTGGTTATCAAAGCAGGTAATCCTGGAAATAATGTGGGATTTTCCCAGAGACATTGTTGCACAGAAAAGTTGTCTGACAGTTTCTGCATGCCACATGGTATCTGTGTATTCCCCCATTGGATCTGAAAACACCAGCAAGGATAAGAACCCAAAAGAATGCATGCAAATGAGTTTGGTCCATCTTCCATCTTTCTCCAAAACACACCTTCCCTCCAAATTATGGAATTCCAGAATTATTTTCTGGATGGTGTCTGGGATGAATAGTTTAAAAGAAGACTTTATGTCCATCTGCGTTGGTCCTGGTTACATCCTTATCACATTGGCATCCATGCAGGGTGGCTCACTCCTTGGGCATGAAGACCATTCAATATCACCACTTGTTGACATCCACATTTCTTCTCCTAGAGGCTGCTGATGAGCTAGTTGCTGACGGGCTGGTCCTGGGGCTTGCTGATGGTCAATCTTATCCTCTTCTTCCAACTCACTGTCAGACACCGAATTGACAGAGACATGATCCTCATATTTGGAAAAGTCGCTCCATCCACACTAGCTTCTCTCTCTCTGCAAATTAAAAATTCTAAAGCCCTCTGAGCAGAGGTTATTTTTGCCATGCTGAATGATTGTGGTATGGAGCCACACATACAAAGCTATGTACTATAAATGTGCAGGAGGATGCACGGTGTGCACTCAATAAAATGTTTTCTTTTACATGTTCTTCACAGAAAATGAGCCAAGAGCAATGTTTCAGGTTGAAAAAATAATTAATTGTATGATTTTTCTTTTAGTAAACATAATAATGGGTCTCACAGACCCGAACACCACACAAGGGTTAAGTACTTTCTCCACAAAGCAGAGATCTCAAGGGTTCCTTTTCAATCTCTGCAATAGATGGACAAGGGCAGCAATCCAAGATTGCAAATCTATTAGAGGTCAACACTGCTAGCTAAGCGTAAACAATGATTGCAAAATATTAAGAGACGGTAGATATTCAGATTCCCGAGTGTTTAATAGTCACATGTGGAGGGGGAGCAGGTAGCTGACTAATGGTAGCTATTGGCCAGTCTTTCAGTTTTGCCATGATGCCCCTGTACTGGGCATCTTAGTGATTGAAGCGGGGTGAACAGGGCATGGCTTGTGTTGCTGGGGTCCCTGATAATCTTCTGGCCTCCCTGAGACACATGGTGTTGTAGATGTCCTTTAGGGCAGGCAGTATGCATCCAGTGGTGTGTTTGGCTGCATGTATCACCCTCTGAAGAGCCTTGTGGTCCGCAGCGGTGGAGTTGCTGTACCAGACTGTGATGCAGCCTGACAGTATACTCTCGATGGCTCTCCTGTAGAAGACTGTGAGTGCCTTCGGGGACAGGCCAAATTTCTTCAGCTACCTGAGGTTGAAAAGTCGCTGTTGTGCCTTCTTCACTATGTTGTCTGTGTGGTTAGACCATTTCAGCGTCTCTGAGATGCGTACGCAGAGGAATTTGAAGTTGGTGACCATCTCCAAGGAGGCCTCATTGATGAGGATGGGTGTGTGGCCAGCCTGGTTCCTCCTGAAGTCCACAATCAGATCTTTTGTTTTCCTAACTTTGAGGTAGACGTTGTTTACGTGGGACCATGACGTCAGAGTTCCTTACTCCTCCTTGTAGGCTGTCTTGTCATTGTTGATTATCTGTCGTGACATTAGCAAACTTGATGATGTAGTTGGAACTGCATGAGGCCACACAGTCGTGGGTATACAGGGAATACAGGAGGGTACTGAGGACGCACCCTTGTGTTGTCCGTGTTGAGGATCAGTGTCGAGGAGGTCATGTTGCCTATCGTCACAACTTGGGGATGGCACGTCAGGAAGTCCAGGACCCAGTTGAGTAGGGAGGAGTTCAGACCTAGGGCCGTGAGATTTGTAATGAGCTTATAGGGAACTATGGTATTGGAGGCGGTGGTCCTGTGTGCGCTTGAGAGAGAGTGAGTAAAAGAGAGAGAGGATTCTGACCAGATGCATTACCGCCTGGTATGGCAACTGCTCTGCATCTAAAAATAAGTGGGGGTACTGCGTACGGAGGGTACTGCGTACGGCCCAGTACTTCACTGGGGTCAAGCTTCCTGACATCCAGGACCCACAGTGCATTGAAAAAATATTAATCCCCCTTGGCCTTTAATCCTATTTTGTTGCATTATAACCTGTAATTTAAATTGATTTTTATTTGGTATTTCATGTAGTTGACATATACAAAATAGTCCAAATTGATGAAGTGAAATGAAAAAAATAACATGTTTCAAAAAATGTAAAACGGAAAACTGGTGCATGCATATGTATTCACCCACTTTGCTATGAAGCCCCTAAATAAGATCTGGTGCAACCAATTACCTTCAGAAGTCACAAGTTTGTGTGCAATCTAAGTGTCACGTGATCTGTCACATGATCTCAGTACATATACCTCTGTTCTGAAAGGCTCCAGAGTCTGCAACACCACTAAGCAAGTGGCACCATGAAGACAAAGGAGCTCTCCAAACAGGTCAGGGACAAAGTTGTGGTCAAAGTTGTGGTACAGATCAGGGTTGAGATATAAAAAATATCAGAAACTTTGAACATCCCACGGAGCACCATTAAATCCATTATAAAAAAATGAAAGAATATGGCACCACGACAAATCTGTCAAGAGAGGGCCGCCCACCAAAACCCACAGACCAGGCAAGGAGGGCATTAATCAGAGAGGCAACAAAGAGACCAAAGATAACCCTGAAGGGAGCTGCAAAGCTCCACAACGGAGATTGGAGTATCTGTCCATAGGACCACTTTAAGCCGTACACTCCACAAAGCTGGGCTTTACGGAAGAGTGGCCAGAAAAAAAAGCCATTGCTTAATTAAAGAAAAAAAAGCAAACACGTTTGGTAGTCGCCAAAAGGCATGTCAGAGACTCCCCAAACATATGGAAGAAGGTACTCTGGTCAGATGAGACTAAGATTGAGCTTTTTGACCATCAAGGAAAATTTTACGTCTGGTGCAAGCTCATCACCCCGAGAACCTCATCACCCCGAGAACCGCATCCCCAAAGTGAAGAATGGTGATGGCAGCATCATGTTGTGGGGATGTTTTTCATCGGCAGGGACTAGGAAACTGGTCAGATTTGAAGGAATGATAGATGGCTCTAAATACAGGGAAATTCTTGAGGGAAACCTGTTTCCGTCTTCCAGAGATTTGAGACTGGGACGGAGGTTCACCTTCCAGCAGGATAATGACCCCAAGCATATTACTAAAGCAACACTCGAGTGGTTTAAGGGGAAACATTTAAATGTCTTGGAATGGCCTAGTCAAAGCCCAGACCTCAATCCAATTGAGAATCTGTGGTATGACTTAAAGATTGCCATACACCAGCGGAACCCATCCAACTTGTAGGAGCTGGAGCAGTTTTGCCTTGAAGAATTGGCAAAAAAATCCCAGTGACTAGATGTGCCAAGCTTATAGAGATATATAATTGCTGCAAAAGATGGATCAACAAGGTATTGACTTCGGGGGGGTGAATAGTTATGCACGCTCAAGTTTTCCGTTTTTTTGTCTTATATTTATCTTCTAGTTCATTTCACAATGATAATATTTTGCATCTTCAAAGTGGTAGGCATGCTGTGTAAATCATATGTTAGAAACCCCCCCAAAATGTATTTTATTTCCAGGTTGTAAGGCAACAAAATAGGAAAAATGCCAAGGGGGGTGAAAACACTCGCAAGCCACTGTACATATGCACACATCAATTTTCCGTTTTTAATTTTTTTGAATAATTAATTTTTATATAAAAATCTATCTAAATTACAGGTTGTCATGCAACAAAATAGGGAAAATACCAAGGGGGATGAATACTTTTGCAAGGCACTGTAACTCTGCTTACAACAAAGTTCCTAACTAGTTGTGTCTTTACTACAACAAATATAGAATGTGCACAACATCTCCCAGAACAGCATTTTCTATGGTGTTTAAAAGAAATTCAGTCTCACCCTTAATTTATTTTGTCTGTCCGGAATGGAGCCTCCACTCACTGACGCTCCCAGCCGGTCTGAGGCGGGTCTCTTTCTGCTCCGTTTTAGTCGGAGAGTGGGCTCCATGAGCCACGTCTAACGCTGTCCTGCACGTACTGTAGGTAACCTCGATCTCCTCGGGAGCAATCAGCAAGCGGAGTTAGCCATCCCATCCTTGTCGCAAATTTGTCAGATAAATTATAAATGAAAAGAGAGACTTGATTCTTCCAACAACAGCTTTATTATAAGATTTGCAAAAATGAAGCAACAACATCACCAAGAATGGTTCAGAGTTGAAAGCTTAACAAACATAGCCGGGTCTCTGCTTTTACAGAGAAAATACAACCCCTTTCTGTATACGTGGCAGTCAGCAGATGGTGTGTAAAAGGTAATTAGTTGTCTGTGCAACAAGGTTGATAGCCTGAGGGCTCAACTGTCTAACTGCATTCACAACAAGAAACAATATATTGTACTCCTTTCTGCAAGTTTCCATACATGTGACTTTCTGTAAATAGTAAACCCAAGGGATGTCACATGCTGCGGTTGCACCCAAAACTCTCTTGGCTGTAAGCCCAGTGTTATGACTAAGTCACACCAAGATACATTTGTATCAGGTTTGAAAAAACACTAGCATATAACAAGAGCCTATTCTTTAAGCTGTAAACCAAAGAATAGCGGGACTTACTTTGTACTTTGCCACGACACAGTGAATGAGATTATAGTTGTGAAGTTGTATATAGTCATGCCAGTGTTCAAGAAAACTGGTGAGGACAATGTCAATGAAACCACATATTTTTTCTACTTTATGCCATTGATGACTAATCTCTTGCTGCACTATACGTCCTATCCGATTATGTTTAGCCAACACCCTATTACTTTCACCATGATCTGTTTTCCTCTCACAGGAACACATTCTGGAGCTTGAGCACATGCAAAACAATATGTTTAAAAGGTACTTACATGCCATGATTTTGACTTTCATTCGAGCCTTGTTTTTTGATCTGTTTATTATGTTATGTGAATAATAGAGCATTTAACAACCTTGCATTGCAGTCTGGTATCTTTATTTACTTTCAACAACAGCAAATAATCTTATAATCATAATTTTCAGTATCGTCACAGAGTCTTTTTCGCAAAATGATGAAATAGACTTTGTGATTATACAAAAGATTATACCATGGACCTCTGCATTTCAGAGGCCCAACAGTTGACTTCTGAGGACATAGCGCCATAGTCTGCCCTGTGACATTCTGCAATGAATAGATGGCAGACATGGTAGAGGCCAGGATGGTCCACCATGCAAACAGGCAGTTCTGGGACCTGTCTGCATCTTCTGTTGAACTATTTAAAACAGTACAATGATATAGCAAATTAAGATGCATTATGTATTTTGATGACAAAACTAAGTAGCCTACACACCTGTGGAAGTTTGATGCTTTTAAGGTCCGACTCCAGCTCCAACTGACAGGTTGAATACCCTGTGCTTTTTTTGCCTTCTTTTTTTAAGGGGGAGGGGGTGGGCTCTAGACAATTATATCAGCCAATCAGGGCTGTATATGTAAATATATTCAAATATGTATCTTCATGCCCACACAGTCAGACTGAAAATTTCAGTGACCCAAGGAAGCTCATAGAAATAAATTATAAAAAATATGTTTTGTAGTTATATTCAATAAATAACACAAACACTGAGATTTGTTAGACATATAGGGATTATAGGGGCTTTAAGAAAACGCCAAATGGGAAACCTACATGTTTAAAGGTATGGCCTAAATTCTCCATACAGGATCCATCAGAGGTTCCAGACGCCATCAGATATCTAGTCTCGCATACAGCTTTTATTATGGTTGATTTAATGGCCTTGCGGTTACTGACATACGAAGATCGCATTAAAAAGACTGGTTTAGACTCACAAAAGTTGCTTTGGGGTCTGATTGTTTTCAGATCTGGCAGACCACTTCAGGGATGCATTGTGTGTGGATTTCTGCTCAGTCTGGACACAATCAGGCTACCGGAAGGACATACAGTGGGCGACGTCATTAGCACACAATGACGTCATCAGCACACAATGACGTCATCAGCACACAAGTCTCCAGAATACGTGTGTTTTTTGGAGGAAATACATGTTTGCTGACCTCAAAATGGTTTGCTGACCTCATTAGCTACAGTAATTAGCTACTGCCATCAGTTGTTGTTGTGTTATTATCCTATTTTGTCTATTCCATCATTTGTAGAATGCATAAAGGTATTTGAATGTAGCGCAGGGAAAAGGGAATCCAGACACACTGTGGACACAGTAACATGTAAATGTAGGTGTAGATGCATGATGCGTTCGGAATTCCATGATCAGCACTTTGGGAACAGAATACTAACACTACATGAACAGTCAAGTTTAGACACGGCTTCAGTCGCTCAACAATGACACCAGCTACAATGAGTGGAATGTTAGCTAAACAGACCAGTACCGAGGCAACTAACTTAGTGGGATTCCACATAAAGATTCCTTTCTCGTGATGTCAAAGTATGTCCTACATGCTTCCTGCATCCTGCAAGGTTATCCAACAGCATTATTCCTCAAGTAGCTAGAATCCTTGGCAACTGTCCTTGGGAGGTTCAATCGAGTTCCTTATGTATCACTCGGCAGAGTGACATAAACAGCACCATCCGTTCCCTTAAACATTCATCTATGCTGAAAAGAATATGATAGTAAGATCCTTTTTTCACCCTTTCCATTTTCCCTGAATGCATCCCAAATTGCATCCTATTAAGTATATAGTGTACTACTTTTGACCAGAGATCCATGGCCCTGGTCAAAGGTAAAGGGAATAGGGTGTCATTTGGCACACAAGCACTGTCTACCTCAATTATCTAAATGAAACCCATCACTCTCTGGCTGTCATGTGTGATAGCCATCACTGTTGATTGGGACCAGTGGAGTTACACACACACACACACACACACACACACACACACACACACACACACACACACACACACACACACACACACACACACACACACACACACACACACACACACACACACACACACACACACACACACACACACACACACACACACACACACACACACACACACACACACACACACACACACACACACACACACTGTGCATAAGACAGCTCACATCTCTGTGGCTCCAAGAGTCTAGCGTTAACTCCCTAATGACTGCCAATGACCAGAACTGTCCCATATCCTAATACTATACTGTCAAACCAATCCCTACAACCCACTCTTTCAGTGAATTAATATGTCTGATTTGCTCATAACCTGTCCATAACTAAGATTACAGCTTATTAGCTATATGTTTTAGAGTAGAAGTAATATTAAGGTTTTCAGTTGGGCTCATACCTAACCGTCTATGAACTACATCCAGATTCACTTCATTGTCCAAAATAAAATGATTTCAGAAGTGCATTCACTTGGCTATATTGCAAATCTGAGTCGAAAAACCTTGATCCCCATTGGAAGGGAAAGAAATAAAGAAAATCATATTTCAAAAAGGGTGAAAAACATCCTGGCCATCAGCAATAATTGTTATTTCTCAATATATTAGCTAGAGTATCTCTGATCAAGGTTAGCAAAGTATTTTTGAAGGGGAATAATGGTGTCCTGCTGAGGCAACCTTGACCCCTAGTAAAGCCTTAAAGTAGAATGTGAATGTGTGTAGCAATCCGAGCGTGACTGATTATTGTATATTAGAGATATTCAAGGTCAATGCAGAACATTAATGGAACCTCTGTATGTGAATTGAAGGCTACTGGATATCAAGACTTAGTCAATCATAAGCTATCAATATCAAGATTTAACCAATTGTAAAAAATGGCCTTTCAAATGTATTAAAATTAAATAAGTCTTTACATTATTTGAGTAGCAAGTATTTCTTTTAAGGGTTTTGGACTATGTTAAATCATTCCACGTTCCATTTTAGATGGAGTAATCTAGTTCTACTAATAAATAAGAGGAAACCCATAACTAGCCTACTGATATTGTTGCACTCACTTTGTCTAGGGGTCCTAAGCCTAGTTACAGAATCTGTAACCTGAATTAATGTGTGCATTTATGAAATCACAGTGTTAAATAAATTGGGTTAAATTTGCACAGACGCTGTTTCATCCTTTCCTATACTTAAATTGCCCTTGCCTTACGATTGCATCTGAAGTTGGGCTTACAACTAGGTTATCCTCACCAATAGGCAATAGTTCTCCTAAATAATATGAGTACAGCTACTGCAATTTGATGGCATTGCGTTAGTGTTACTACTTGTCTTTTTCGGCAGGTAGACCTCCTGTAGAACCATGTCAAGATAAAGTATCCAGGGAAAAAAAGATAAATGAAAAATGTTGAGCAAGGAAAAATTAAGACGTTGGCACAACACGGAAGTGTGACATCATGAAGAGGGATCAGACATGAGAGACAAAAGACTACAATTTACTTACATTTTAAAACATTAACATATAGTGCGGGTGTGTATGCATCTATCAGCTGCAACTTAACTAGGTATTTCTTTGCAGCACTTGACCATATGACTGGACAATAATCAAGATAAGATCAAACTAGAGTCTGCAGGACTTGCTTTGTGGAGTGTGGTGTCAAAAAAGCAGAGCATCTCTTTATTAACAATTTAATCAATATATTTTGACCATGAAAGTTTACAATCTAACACCAAGTAATTGAGTCTCCTCAACTTGATCAACAGCCACACCGTTCATTACCAGATTCAGTTGAGGTCTAGATCTGATTTTTAACAAATACAATGCTCTTAGTTTTATAGATGTTGAGGACCAATTTATTACCAACCACGCATTCTAAAATAGACTGCAACTCCTTGTTTACGGTTACAGTGATTTCACTAGCTGTGGTTATTGACGTGTATAGCGATGAATCATCAGCATACATGGACACTCAGGCTTTGTTTAATGCCAGTGGCAGGTCAATGGTAAAAAAATAGAAAAGAGTAGAGTGTGAAGAGAGCTGCCCTGTGGTACACCACCCTTTACATGTTTAACATTAGAGAAGCTTTCATTCAAGAAAACAATATGTGTTATATTAGATAGATAGCTATGAATCCACGATATATAAGTTTTCTAAGAGCTGGAAGCAAGCTAATAGGTTGGCTGTTAGAACCAGTAAAGGCTTATTTAACCTTCTTGGGTAGCGAAATGACTTTGGCTTTCATCCAGACTTCAGGACAAACACTTTCCTCTAATGTCAGATTAAAGATATGACAGATAGGAGTGGCTATAGAGTATGCTACTATCCTCAGTAGCTTTCCATCCAAGTTTGTTAATGCCAGGAGGTAAGTCATTATTGATCGATAACAACAATTGTTACACCTCTCCCACACTAACAAAAAAATGTAACTTACAATGCTTTTCTTTCATTATTTTGTTCTGCATGTGTACAATGGCTTACTGTTTGTTCTTGGCATTTCCTGCCACAATTGGCCCACTTTGGCAATGAAGAAATCATTGAAATAATTGGCCACATCAAATGGTTTTGTGATGAATAAGTCATCTAATTTGATGAAAGATGGAGTTGTACTCAAAGTTTTTTTCCCATCATTCTTTATATCATTGATCTTGGCTTCATAATATAGTTTCTTCTTCTGTTTGTTGAGTTTAGTCACACAATTTCTCAATTTGTAGTAAGCCAGCCAGTCAGACATGCAGACACTCCTTTTCCCCCATCTATTTCAACCATACAGTTGTTCAATTCCTCATCAATCCATGGAGCCTTGACAATTCTAACAGTCAGTTTCTTAACTGCTGCATGTTTATCAATAATTGGAATAAGCAATTTCATAAATTCATGCAGCGTCTGTATGCTCCTGTATAATCACATCAAATAAGCAAATATTTTTAACATCCCATCCTCCAAATAAGTCACAGCACAAAAAATTTGGGATCTCTTATACACTATTTTAGGCCCATCTTTTTTTTTACCTTTCTTGGAAATAGACACTATATTTTGATCACTGCAAGCAATGGAATGAAGTTATACAGCATTCATGTGATCAATGCATGAGGATTCTAAAGTTCCTGTAGTGTTTGTAAACTCCCTGGTAGGTTGATTAATAACCTGAACCAGATTATAGGCACTTGTTGACAAATACAACAGATGTAGCCCTGAAATGCTTACTTACAAGCCATTTTTTTCTCCCTTATTTAACAAGCAAATCAGTTAAGAACACATTCTTATTTTCAATGACGGCCTAGGAACAGTGGGTTAACTGCCTTGCTCATGGGCAGAATGACAGATTTTGACCTTGTCAGCTCAGGGATTCGATTTGGCAACCTTCCAGTTACTAGTCCAACGCTCTAACCACTAGGCTATCTGCCACCCCTTAACCAACGATGCAGTTTTAAGAAAAAAGAAAAAAATAGAATAACTAATCATTAAAGAGCAGCAGTAGTTAACAATAGCCGGCCTATACACAGGGGGTACCGGTACAGAGTCAATGTGCGCAAGCACCGGTGTCGAGGTTATAAAGGTAATATGTAGATGTAGGTAGAGTAATTAAAGTGACTATGCACAGATAATTACAGAGAGTAGCATCGGCTTGGAAGGGTGGGGAGGTGGGGGGCAATGCAAATAGTCTGGGTAGCCATTTGATTAAATGCTCAGGAGTCTTATGGCTTTTGGTAGAAGCCTGGGGTAGAAGCCTCTTGGACCTAGATTTGGTGCTCCGGTACCGCTTGCCGTGGGGTAGCAGAACGAACAGTCTATGAGTAGGGTTGCTGGAGTCTTTAACTACTTTTAGGGCCTTCCTCTGACATTGCTTGGTATAGAGGTCCTGGGGGCATGAAGCTTGGCCCCAGTGATGTACTGGCCCGTACGCACTACCCTCTGTAGTGCCTTGCAGGCTGAGGCCAAGCAGATGCCATACCAGGCAGTGTTGCAACCCTTCAGGATGCTCTCGATGGTGCAGCTGTAAAACCTTTTGAGGATCTGAGGACCCATGGCAAATCTTTTAAGTCTCCTAAGAGGGAATAGGTTTTGTGGTGCCCTCTTCACGACTGTCTTGGTGTGATTGAATCATATTAGTTTGTTGGTGATGTGGACGCCAAGGAACTTGAAGCTCTCAATGATGATGAGAATGAGTGTGTGCTCGGTCCTCCTTTTCCTGTAGTCCACAATCATCTCCTTTGTCTTTATCACGTTCAGGGAGAGGTTGTTGTCCATGCACCACACGGTCAGGTCTCTGACCTCATCCCTATAGGCTGTCTCATAATTGTTGGTGAGCAGGCCTACCACTACTGTGTCATCGGCAGACTTGATGATGGTGTTGGAGTCGTGCCTGGCCGCGCAGTCATGAGTGAACAGGGAGTATATGAGGGGACTAACTAGGCACTCCTGACGGGCCCCTGTTTTGAGGATCAGCATGGTGAATGTGTTGTTACCTACCCTTACCACCTGAGGGTGGCCCATCAGGAAGTCCAGGATACAGTTGCAGAGGGAGGTGTTTAGTCCCAGGATCCTTAGCTTAGTGAATAGCTTTGAGGGCACTATGGTGTTGAACGCTGAGCTGTAGTCAATGAATAGCATTCTCACATAGGTGTTCCTTTTGTCCAGGAGTGAAAGGGCAGTGTGGAGTGCAAAATACATTTCATCATCTGTGGATCTGTTGGCGGTATGCAAATTGGAGTCTAGGGTTTTGAGGATGATGGTGTTGATGTGAGCCATGACCAGCCTTTCAAAGCATGTCATGGCTGTAGACCTGAGTGCTACGGGTCGGTAGGCAGTTAGGCAGGTTACCTTAGTGTTCTTGAGCACAGGGACTATGGTGGTCTGCTTGAAACATGTAGGTACTACCGAATCAGTCAGGGAGAGGTTGAAAATGCCAGTGAAGTCACTTGCCAGTTGGTCAGTGCATGCTCTGAGTACATGTCCTGGTAATCCTTCTGGCCCTGCGGCCTTGTGAATGATGACCTGTTTAAAGGTCTTACTCACATCGACTACAGAGAGCGTGATCACACAGAGACCCAGAACAGCTGATGCTGTCATGCATGTTTCAATGTTACTTTCCTCGAAGCGAGCATAGAAGTTATTTAGCTCATCTGGTAGGCTCATGTCACTGGGCAGCTCTCGGCTGTGCTTCCCTTTGTAGTCTGTAATTTTTGTAGTACAAAAAAAATATATATATTTTTAATAGTACAATCGTTGTACTATTCGATCTTAGTCCTGTATTGATGTTTTGCCATTTTTAAAGTTAGTCGGAGGGCATAGAGGGATTTTTTGTAAGCTACCCGCTTCTTGAAAGCGACATCTCTATTCTTTAGGGAGGTGTTTGGTTTGGTACATCTGAACATATTCCAGTCTGTGCTAGCAAAACAGTCATGTAGTTTGGCATCTGCTTCATCTGACCACTTTTTATAGACCGAGTCACTGGTGCCTCCTGTTTTAATTTTTGCTTGTATCAGGAGGATATAATTATGGCCAAATGGAGGACGAGAGAGAGCTTTGTACGCATCTCTGTGTGTGGAGTAAAGGTGGTCTAGAGTTTTATTTTCCCTCTGGATGCGCATTTAACATGCTAATAGAAATGAGGTATAACTGATTTAAGTTTCCCCAGCCACTAGGAGCGCTGCCTCTGGATGAGAGGTTTCCTGTTTAGTTATGGCGGTATACAGGTCATTGCATGTGATTTTAGTGCCAGCATCGGTCTGTGATGATATATACACACCTACGAAAAATACAGATGAAAACTCTCTAGGTAGATAGTGTGGTCTACAGCTTATCATGAGATACTCAGGCGAGCAAAACCTTGAGACTTCCTTAGATATCGTGCACCAGCATTTGTTTACAAATATACATAGGCCCCCACCCCGTGTCTCACCAGAGGCTGCTGTTCTATCCTACCGATAGTGTATAACCCACCAGCTGTTATTAATTTATTTCAGCCACAACCTGGTGAAACATAAGATATTACAGTTTTTATTGTCCCATTGGTAGGACATACGTGCTTACAGTTCTTGCCATTTATTTTCCAGCAATTGAACGTTAGCTAGGGTACAGATGGCAAAGGCAGATTAGCTACTCGTCGCCTGATCCTCACACGGCACCCCGATATCTTACCGCGAAATATCTGTTTCTTTCTCCAGCGAATGATGGGGATGAGGGCCTATTCGTGTGTTTGGAGTATATCCTTCCTGTCCGACTCATTATAGAAAAATTATTTGCCCATTTCGAGGTGAGTAATCGCTGTTCTTATGTCCAGAAGCTCTTGTTGGTTAAAAGAGAAGGTAGCAGCATCATTATGTAAAAAAGTTACAAGCAATGCGAAAAAACAAACAAAACAGTACAGTTTGTTAAGAGACAATAAAACGGCTGCATTCCTTTCTCCAGCAATGGTACCAATTGAGCGGACCACTTGATGAAAACCAATCAATATTAAGGTATCCTGACTGTTAGCCCTCGGTGGCCTATGTCTCTGAATTTATACAGCAACACCACCCCTATAGGCATTCCAGTCTCTTCTGTAGATGTTATATCCTTGTATTGCTACTGCTGTATCATCAAAGGAATTATCTTAGTTAGTCTCAAAAATGGCAAATATATTAATCTTATATGATGTTAGCATGTTATTGATTTCATAAACCTTATTTCGAAGGCTACATATAAACTCGGCAACTAAAGAAATCCGCTTTTTCAGGACTCTATCTTTCAAAGATAATTCGTAAAAGTCCAAATAACTTCACAGATCTTCATTGTAAAGGGTTTAAACACTGTTTCCCAAGTTTGTTCAATGAACACAATTAAGGAACATGCACCTGTGGAACTGTCGTTAGTGTCTTAACAGCTTACAGACGGTAGGAAATTAAAAACTGAAAAGGCCTTTCTACTTACTCTGAAAAACACCAAAATAAATATGCCCTAGGTCCCTGCTCATCTGCGTGAATGTGCCTTAGGCATTCTGCAAGGAGGAATGAGGACTGCAGATGTGGCAAGTGCAATCAATTGCAATGTCCGTACTGTGAGATGCCTAAGACAGCGCTTCAGGGAGACAGGACGGACAGCTGATCATCCTCACAGTGGCAGACCACGTGTAACAAGTCCTGCACAGGTTTGGTACATCTGAACATCACACCTGCGGCACAGGTACAGCATGGCAACAACAACTGCCCGAGTTACACCAGGAACGCACAATCCCTACATCAGTGCGTAGACTGTCCACAATAGGCGGAGAGAGGCTGGACTGAGGACTTGTATGCCTGTTGTAGTGCAGGTCCTCACCAGACATCACCGGTAACAACATCGCCTATGGGCACAAACCCACCGTCGCTGGAGCAGACAGGACTGGCAAAAAGTGCTCTTCACTGACGAGTCGCGGTTTTGTCTCACCAGGGGTGATGGTCGCCTTTGCGTTTATCGATGAAGGAATGAGTGTTACACTGAGGCCTGTCTTCTGGAGCGGGATCGATTTGGAGTTGGAAGGTCCGTCATGGTCTGGGGCGGTGTGTTACATCATCATCGGACTGAGCTTGTTGTCTTTGAAGGCAATCTCAATGCTGTGCATTACAGGGAAGAAATCCTCCTTGTGGTATCCTTCCTGCTTGCTCATCCTGACATGACCCTCCAGCATGACAATGCCACCAGCCATGCTGCTCTTTCTGTGCGGGATTTCCTGCAAGACAGGAATGTCAGTGTTCTGCCATGGCCAGTGAAGAGCGCGGATCTCAATCCCATTGAGCACGTCCGGGACCTTTTGGATCTTCAGGATAGTCCTTGTTGAGGAAGATGCATGTTCCTCTCAAGTTCTTGGCTTTTTCATGAACAGTTACCTTGTCCTTGAACCTCAGGAACTTGAACACTATTGTGGCCCTGTCACCTGGGCCGGTGGTGGGTTTTCCAGTCCTGTGTGTGCACTCCCCCCTCAAGGTTGTCAGTGAATCTTTCCCTCCAGGTCTTATGTGGAGGTTCAGCAATTTTGTCTGCAACGTTGTGCCGCCTTGATTGTTCCTCTAGGTAATCAGATTTATTCGTCATTGTTATCATGGATTCACATGCATAACTGATGTCCTCTTAATGACTTACAGATTTCTGTCATCTTGTTGTTCTGCTGTTAAACTCAAATGCAAACTGTTCTTCAGGTCCTGGACCTCACAGGTCAAATTGTTAATTATTTATTAGTTGACTCCACCAGTATTTGGACACTTGAAGCTATTTTCTTGTTGTTGTAACAACTGCTTGTAGAAATCTTATTGTTCATTGAAGGATCTTTCACCTGTGATAGAGAGACACCGCTGTCCTTAACGGTACTCCCACCGGCTTCGGTCTTTGTCATGGTAGGAACGTAGGCTACGCTGTTACTCCTTCTGGTTCCAGACAGGGCAGGTTGCAGGGCAGATGGAATCAGTAGCAAACAGCAAGGATTAAAACAGTCACACTCCAGGAACAATCAGTGGTCCTAGACGCAAGGCCTGTGGACTGTTTACAAGCTGCTAAGGAAACTTGGCTAGCTTGATAGCTAGGCTGGTGTCTGCCCCAACCAGGGAACAATGACCTATTTCTCTGAAAAAAATAGACCTGCTATTGTTCCCTGTAATACAATGAATGTCCCACATCTTAATGTGATGTTACAGTATATGTTGACAATTTTTTGAAACTAAGTCAGTTAATTCATAGTCATTTTGCAAAAGAAAGCCATGAGTAAGATACACGTGTCAATGCATGCCACCTTGATGTTTGTCCAGCACCACATAAATTAGACGAGAAAAACAAATTCTTTATTGCAGCCTGGTAATGTGTCTTCCTATAGCTCCACTAGAGCTGGAACCCAGTGAGTTGGCCATTTGTCTGTGTCCCCAGCATGTCCCACGCATACACCCACCCAAACCACAAACCAGCAGCTTGAAATGAGATTCAGTCGACTGCTTAATCTCTCTGTTCTGCTTAGCTGTGATTAATTGACCGAAGTGTTATTTATGGAGGGACCCACCACAGCCACTCACACAACCATCACATACCACATTAATACATTTTTGTACACACTCGCTCACTCACTGTTTGAGCTAACAAAATGGCGGATTAGCCTCAAAGTCTGTAGCCAGGTCTTAAACGCCCAATGAGCAGGCGTATACCCTCAGTCTGAACAAAATTACAGTTTATATTATATTATATTTTTTTATATATTTTTTTACAATAACCATACATAAAGAAAAGACAATAAACAGACGTGCACAAATTTCTACAAACTATTTTGTGATATAAAACTTTTACATTTCATGTATTTGAAAATGTCTACATTCGTTAGTTCAAAAAAACAGTGTGCAATTTGATGTATTCGGAAAACAAAAGGACCAAGTTCAGTGTCTGTAAGGAAATGCTATGTGGTTAAATGCTAACTTGGTGTCCTTGCTCATTACAGTGTCAACGGTTTCGGAATGACACTATATAATCAGATTTTTATCATCTGTAATGTCTTCTCCGACAATTAGCCCAGTCTGTGAGATGATTTAGAGAGCTATCATTAAAGAGCTGTCAGTGAAAAAAGACATCACGGTGTGAAAGGACCCTTAGATCAATACACCAGTATCCCTCAAAGACCCCTGGAGCATGTCATTAAGACCACAGCTCTCTTCCCAGGGCTTAACAATTATGTTTGACTGCAACTAGGTAGCTTTACTGACCCCCATCAATACTCCACCAATAACCTTCATTCAGTTTCTATTATAACCAACCCAGTCACTAGATACTTGAAATTTGAAACAGAATGGATTGGGGTCGAGAATGGCTTAAATCCTCACCCGAAGCAACCAGGCCATTTCAAATACATTGTTAGGTGGGGTTAATCTAAAAACAGTTTGAATACCTTACATGTGCATTTTTAAAACACATAGCTTACCTTTCAGAAAGGTGTGGGTAGTCGTATGCAGATAAACTCTTTAGTACATTTGATAAATGAGAAACTCTTGTCTGGTCTAGTCTGAGAGAACTGGGTCTAGATGATAGATGAAGGAGCAGCACTGTGTAAAGGAGAGCATGTCCCTGTGACGTCTTCCTGGAGCCCCTCTGTCTTTCAACATCCGTTTTCTCCTCCTGTCTCTCATCTTGGCCTGAGCCGCCCTCCTTGTCTCTGGAGTCTAATCTGTCTCTATATCAAGCACCCTCTTTAGTTAGAGACCTCCACCTCATCCCTCCATCCCCTGTCCTCCTCCACTTTGCCACATCGTCTATATTCTATTCCTCTCTTCTTGTCTACCTAATTGGTGGGTGAACACCACGAAGTAGCCCTCTCTCCAATGTCCCATGGTCCTGAAGGGCCTCTTCTCACTCGTTCTCTCTCCCACTGCCCATCTCCTCCACCTCCACCCCCATCCTTCTCTTTCACTCCTCTGTTCATTATTCATTACGTTTCCCTTTGGAGCCAGTGAGAGCGAAAGCACTGCTGAATTCAGAGGCGGACTCCACAGCTAGCCCTGGGGTAACTGAGAGATGGAATGGGTGTGTGTGTTTGCATTCGTTCGTGTGTTAGAAGGAGAGCGAATTTGGGGAGACAAATATGACTGAGTGAAGGAGAGATATGTGGATGAATATGGAGGTTAGCATAGATAAATATAGCAAGAGACAGAGAGGGATATGAGGGTAATGTGAAAGACAGAGGGCGGTGCAAGCCTGACAGACATGTTCTAAGCCCTCAGTTTACCAGTCAGAGATCTCCTCCTCCTGGAGCTGCTGCAGTCGTAGTCAGGCAGGATTGGAGGATGGCTCATACTGTACACACATACTCTCCCTCAATCCACCTCTTTCTCTCTCACACACACACACACACACACACACACACACACACACACACACACACACACACACACACACACACACACACACACACACACACACACACACACACACACACACACACACACACACACACACACACACACACACACACACACACACACACACACACACACACACACACAGTGAGGGAGACAGCAATAGAGAGAGACAGAGGGCGCTCCGCTAGCCGGCCACTAAGCAATGCCCCAGAGAGACAGACAGAGGTAGAGAGATGGAAAAAGGGAGTGAGAAAAAGAGAAAGAAAATGGTGAGGAGTGCACAGAAAGTCCTGCTCATTCCTCCTCACAAGCCGACAGCTGTCATACCTGTCAGAAGAAGTCCCACCAGGTATGGAAAATGTTTTAAGTTATGTGCGCGTGAGTGTGTGTGGATGAGAGAGAGTGAGAGTGAGAGAGAGAGAGAGAGAGAGAGAGAGAGAGAGAGAGAGAGAGAGAGAGAGAGAGAGAGAGGAGAGGGGGAGAGGGAGGGAGAGAGAGAGAGAGAGAGAGAGAGAGAGAGAGAGAGAGAGAGAGTTTAAAGCAAGTCATTTGTTTGTGAGTGTGTGTGTGTTAGAGAGAGAGGGAGGGAGTGATAAAGAAAGCAAGGAGCGGGGTTTATTGCAAGTCATTTTTTGGTGCTAATGACCGCACTTGCAGTCTCCAGTGGTGTGCATGTTGTAAGCCTTCTTCTCTATCCCTCACTGGAGTTAAAGATTCATGCTACTGCCACTGCTACAGCTGATGTAAGGGAGTGTGAGAAAGTGTGAATTTTGATATCTGATCCATCTAATGCATGCGCAGCGCTAGCTCCAGACAAATATAAATGCACTGCAGGAAAAGGAGACTCAACTCCATTATTAGCAGAGGTCTTTCTCCGCATCAAATTTAATCTCTCTCTGAATTATTATTATCATTATTATTTTTTTGTTGTTGAAAAAGAACAGCATACAGGCTCTTGTGTTGGAATGCATAGAAATGGGGAGAAATGTTTGACTGTTATTAAATGTTATGGAAAAACTACAGCATATTCGTGGTTGTATGGAAATAAATGCTATGAAATACGATGGGTTGCTTGCTATGAAAAAACACAAGTCAACTGTCGGATGTTGAGTTGTTCCTGAACCGGATTCTACCTCGTCAGACTCTGCTCAGTGTTTGTATTGTAATTGTTATCTCTGTCTAGAAAGGTGAGCTCAACTGCAGGATGGGTGGCAGTGAAATGTTTTTGATATTTCCATTGGAGTGTGAGCTAATTTATGGAAGCACTGTTGTTGTCATTTTTTTTTCTTTTTAATTTTTGCTTTCACAACAGCCGTTGAGCATCAAATCATTGCACTACATAATAATGCTTATGTAAAGCTTCTGTCAGAGTGTTTCCACGTTCCACATTAGGAACTGATTATCTGTATTCTGACCTGACAGTTCCAGCCCTCCATTGTACAACCTGGGCTGACTTTCAATCATTGTGTTCCATTTCCGCGAATTCTGGTGAGAGGTTGGTTTCGTGAGGATGGCTTTGGGAGTATGCTGTACTGGCTTTCATCACTTTAAATTCTGTGATGCAAACTGGACATCCAAGACTGGTTTCCCAGACACAGATTAAGCCTAATCAATGCAACACTTTAAATTGAGAATCTCAATTGAGCATTCTTCTTAATCCAGGACTATAGGTTTAGTCTGTGTCCAGGAAACAACCCCTAGAGGATAATGACAATTGCATGATGACCTCTCATGATCACTCTAAACTAGCTTAAGGGGATATAACGCTTTTATTCTGAAAATAAAGGAATTGATGAAAAGTCGGACTTGATGGCAGAGTTATCCCCATCTCTTCCTGCAGTCTTGAACAGTGGCTCTGTTTAAGTCTGTGTTTGAAGGACAGACCTTGGTGTCAGCATGATGGTCATTGATGAAGGGCACGTGTCAAACTCATTCCACGCAGGGCCGTGTGCCTGCCGGGTTTTGCTCCTCCCTTGTACTTGATTGATGAATTAAAGTCACTGATTAGTAAGGAACTCCCCTCATCTGGTTATCTACAGTAAGTCTTAATTGAAAGGAAAAATTAAAAACCAGCAGATACTGGGCCCTGTAAATGGTATGCATTAGTCTTGTAATGGCTCAAGCTTGCTTTCTCTAGAGACATACCTGAAACGTAATGGCACAAATGGTTGCCGTGCATAACCCAAGTGGTCACTACACTTGGTGGCGGATGACGTGAGTTCCCCCCTTACTATGTAAAGGGTTTTGAGCACCTAGGTTGAAAAGGCATTTTATAAATCTAATCCATTATTATTATGGTTGATTATTTGTATGATTATTATTAGAAGTAGTACTAAAACACTGAATCTACATTTAACACTGTTGCAGTGTCTATACGGTCCACACTTTTCTAGTTCTTAATTAACAGACTGCTTAGAGTAAAACCTTATTTGCATATTCTCCAGAGTGCCATGCCTTTCGAGTGAATTTTAGAGTTACCACCCATGACTATATTTGTTAGTGACATAGACCTGGATGTTGCATTCATCCATTCTTTGTCCTGGACTGTTTCTTGCTGTTGTTGACCAGACTCGAACTTGGTCATGCCTGTGGTTTGTGCAGTGAAAGCATCCGATTTGGACTGGAAAGGTGTTTTAGTGTTGACGTGGGGGTGGTTGAGCAACACTGGGCTGTGACTGGAGCAGAGATGGATGGAAAAGTAGGGGGATTAGGCATTGAGGAGGATGTCACAAGTGTAGTGATGGAGGTGAAAAGGTGGAGTAAGAGTAGTGCGGGTAGATGTGAAGAAGAGGAAGACCAAGGTTCTTTGCAGGTCTCATCAGAGGAGAGGAGTGGTGAGAGAGGTTTGGTTCGCAGTGTTGTGTGAATAGAAGTGGAGTTCAAGGTGTTGGTGAAGTTTGAGGACAAGGGTGGAGTTACTGCGATAAGTCCGATCGCATTGGTCTAGTGATTTGAAGAGTAAAGTAGGAAAGATTGTGTCTGCTAAACGTCTTGGATGAGGTGTGTTGATGCTAAACAGTGTGAGAAGGCTCACACACTCAAGCAGGTATGAAAACGTGTGGTGTATAGTAGCATATTTTTCTTCAGCTGGCCATGCTTTCCACCTGGCTACCCCTACCCCGGTCAACAGCCCCCCCCCCCACACACACACACAGCAACTTGCCCAAGCCTTCCCCATTTCTCCTTCTCCCAAATCAGTCAGCTGGTGTTCTGAAAGAGCTGCAAAATCTGGACCCTACAAATCAGCCGGGCTAGACAATCTGGACCCTTTCTTTCTAAAATGATCTGCCAAAATTGTTGCAACCCCTAGTACTAGCCTGTTCAACCACTCTTTTGTGTCGTCTGAGATTCCCAAAGATTGGAAAGCAGCTGCGGTCATTCCCCTCTTCAAAGGGGGGGACACTCTTGGCCCAAACTACTACAGACCTATATCTATCCTACAAGCGAGGTCTTCGAAAGCCAAGTCAACAAACAGTTTACCGACCATTTCGAAACCCACCGCACCTTCTCCGCTATGCAAACTGGTTTCAGAGCAGGTCATGGGTATAGCTCAGCCACGGTCAAGGTCCTAAACAATATCTTAACCGCCATCGATAAGAAACAATACTGTGCAGCCGTTTTCATTGACCTGGCCAAGGCTTTCGACTCTGTCAATCACCACATCCTCATCAGCAGACTCGATAGCCTTGGTTTCTCAAATGATTGCCTCGCCTGGTTCACCAACCACTTCTCTGATAGAATTCAGTGTGTCAAATCGGAGGGCCTGTTGTCTGGGCCTCTCTCTGTGGGGGTGCCACAGGGTTCAATCTTGGGCCGACTCTCTTCTCTGTATAAATCAATGATGTCGCTCTTGCTGCTTGTGAGTCTCTGATCCACCTCTACGCAGACGACACCATTCAGTACACTTCTGGCCCTTCTTTGGACACTGTGTTAACAACCCTACAGACGAGCTTCAATGCCATACAACTCTCCTTCCGTGGCCTCCAACTGCTCTTAAATACAAGTAAAACTATATGCATGCTCTTCAACCGATCGCTGCCTGCACCTGCCACCAGTCCAGCATCACTTCTCCTGACGGTTCTGACTTAGAAAATGTGGACAACTACAAATACCTAGGTGTCTGGTTAGACTGTAAACTCTCCTTCCAGACTCACATCAAACATCTCCAATCCAAAGTTAATTCTAGAATTGGCTTCCTATTTTGCATCAAAGCATCCTTCACTCATGCTGCCAAACATACCCTCGTAAAACTGACCATCCTAACGATCCTCGACTTCGGCGATGTCATTTACAAAATAGCCTCCAATACCCTACTCAATAAATTGGATGCAGTCTATCACAGTGCCATCCGTTTTGTCACCTAAACCCCATATACTACGCATCACTGCAACCTGTACTCTCTCGTTGGCTGGCCCTCTCTTCATACTTGTCGCCAAACCCACTGGCTCCAGGTCATCCACAAGACCCTGCTAGGTAAAGTCCCCCCCTTATCTCAGCTCGCTGCTCACCATAGCAGCACCCACCTGTAGCACGCGCTCCTGCAGGTATATATCTCTGGTCACCCCCAAAACCAATTCTTCCTTTGGACGCTTCTCTTTCCAGTTCTCTGCTGCCAATGACTGGAACAAACTATGAAGATCTCTGAAACTGGAAACACTTATCTCCCTCACTAGCTTTAAGCACCAGCTGTCAGAGCAGCTCACAGATTACTGCACCTGTATATAGCCCATCTATAATTTAGCCCAAACAACTACCTCTTCCCCTACTGTATTTATTTATTTATTTTGCTCCTTTGCACTCCATTATTTCTATCTCTACTTTGCACATTCTTCCACTGCAAATCTACCATTCCAGTGTTTTACTTGCTAAATTGTATTTACTTCGCCACCATGGCCTTTTTTTGCCTTTACCTCCCTTATCTCACCACATTTTCTCACATTGTATATAGACTTATTTTTCTACTGTATTATTGACTGTATGTTTGTTTTACTCCATGTGTAACTCTGTGTTGTTGTATGTGTCGAACTGCTTTGCTTTATCTTGGCCAGGTCGCAATTGTAAAGGAGAACTTGTTCTCAACTTGCCTACCTGGTTAAATAATAATGAGAAAAAAAAAAATAGCCTATCAGTGCTACTAAACTTACAGGATCCGGTACTGACAGAAAAAGTGGGGTATTTGAGTTGCTATTTGCAAGCTTATGTTCTGAAACCATTGCGTTGCTATAACTGTCGAAGGTTTGAGCATGTGCCGGTGAGGTGTAAAGGCAAAAGGAGACATGTGAAGAGAGGGGGAGAACATGCTTATGGGGAATGTGGAGATCCAGTCAACTCCGTGGTAAGTGAGTAATCTAAAAAGATCAGGCAGTAAAGTATCTAGGGATCACAGGATTGACATGGGGAAATGTGAGGTTAAGTTAAGTTGAGTTAATTCAGGAATCATGTCTTGGTTAATTTTAATAAGGGTGTTAATCCTCCAATGGAACATGAGAAGTTTGATAGCCAATGGAAAACAGTTCTAGCAGTTTCTTGAGGATTTATCAGCTAAACTAGATGTGATATGTCTCCAGGAGACATGGTTTAAAGTTACTCTAGATGTTATAGTTGAGCAGGAGTATGTAGTGCTAGAAGTGTGGTTAGGAAGGGAATCTGGTAATAGTGAACTTTTACAGCCCGTGTAAGTGACTGGAGTTGATGGCCCTTGGGAGTGTAGAAAGTCAAGATAGGAGACAGGTGATGTGGTGTGGGGATTTTAATGCCCACAGTACATTCTGGGGAGGGTCACAGAGTTATGGAAATGGTAAAAGTGGAAATGAATCTGGCCTGGATCTTACTCTGATCTCGAGTTCAATGGCAGGCAGATGTAGTTGGGAGGTATGGGAGGAATCTACAAGTGGTAGTGATAACTACCCAATCATGTGTACTGTCGGAATGAGGGTTTTAAGATACAGCAGGAAATTAGATGGATATTTCGGAAAGCAGAAGGGGGTCAGTTTCAGGAGTTGAGTGAACAGGGACTGTTGCAGTTGGATCTCAGTGTAGATGTATATAGAAACAGTGAATGATGTAGTAAAAGGAGCAACAGTCGGGGCCGGAAGGCAGGTGACACCCATAGGTACACAGGTGAGAATGAGGAAGGCAGTTCCCTGGTGGACTGAATAGTGCAGAGACGCTGTGAAAAGTATGAACGGGCCATTCAGGATGTTGAAAAGGTTCTATAACTATCCGTAACTGATACAGTATAAACAAGCACAAGCAGTAGTAAGGAGGATCATGATATGATGTTGAAGGAGGGCCTGCTTATCAAACTGGATAAAATGGGGGTTGAAGGAAGGGTTTTTAACAGAATAAATTACTTATTCTTTCAACGCTCAATACAAGTGAGGGTGGGGAGCTCTATGTCAAAAATGTATGAGGTAGATAATGGTATCCCCCCAGTGAAGTGTGAATAGTCCTTTATTATTCTCCATTATGATTGATGATGTATCTCCCAGGTGAGACCAGATATTGGGAGGTCATTGTTTGCAGATTATGGGGCACTAAGGAAGAGAGGGAGAAATATTTCCCATGCAGTCGGAAGAGTTCAAGATGTGATCAGAGAAGTTGAGCAGTGGTCCCTCAGGTGATGCTTCAAGTTCTCAGTTGAGAAAACACACCCTGTGTTTTTACTACAAAGAAGGTTGGGGAGGAAATATGCCTGAAGCTGTACAGGAGGAATCTGGAGAGGGTGGAGAGTTAAGGTTCCTGGAGATCTGGTCTGACACTTGAATGACATGGGTGGAACATATTAAAACCTCTTAGAGATAGTGAGACGCTAGCGTCTCAAGTGGCCAATAGGCTCGGGAAATGCATTTAGCGCATATTCAAATAACGCTCTGGATAAGAGCGTCTGCTAAATGACTTAAATGTAAATGTAAATGTAAAACGCGATAAAACTCAAACTTTCATTAAATCACACATGCAGGGTACTCAATTAAAGCTACACTCGTTGTGAATCCAGCCAACATGTCAGATTTTTAAAATGCTTTTCGGCGAAAGCATGAGAAGCTATTATCTGATAGCATGCACCCCCCCTGAACCACCTGAACGAGTTGTAAACAAAATCATTAGCGTAGCCGGCGTTACACAAAACGCTGAAATAAAATATAAAACATGCATTACCTTTGACGAGCTTCTTTGTTGGCACTCCAATATGTCCCTTAAACATCACAATTGGTCCTTTTTTTCGATTAATTCTGTCCATGTATACCCAAAATGTCCATTTATAAAGCAGGTTTGATCCGGAAAAAAACAGCTTTCCAAAACACGTCACTACAAAACATTTCAAAAGTTGCCTATAAACTTTGCCAAAATATTTCAAACTACTTTTGTAATACAACTTTAGGTATTTTTAAATGTTAATAATCGATCAAATTGTAGACGGGGCAAACTGTATTCAATAGAGAAAGTAAACAAAACATACCCCTTTTTCCCTCTTGCGTAACTATCAACAGTGTAACGTTGTTCCAGGATGTTCCTCTTCTTCGTTTCACCAATGATTAACTTCAACCTAATTCCAAAGACTGGTGACATCCTGTGGAAATGGGTGCTATCTAATTTCCCTTGGCAAAAACAATTGAGGGAACTGTCAGAGGAAAGACATTTTTTTTATTCTGAACAGTTTTTCCTTGGAGTTTTGCCTGCTACATAAGTTATGTTATAGTCACAGACATGATTGAACCAGTTTTAGAAACTTCAAAGTGTTTTCTATCCACACCTACTAATCATATGCATATAATATATTCCTGGCATGAGTAGCAGGAAGTAGAAATTGTGCACGCTATTTATCCAAAAATGGAAATGCTGCCCACTATCTCTAAGAAGTTTTAACAAGGTCTCCTTGCAGCACTGGACCACACAAGGGGACAATAATCAAGATTAGACAAACTGGAGCCTGCAGAACTTGATTTTTGGAGTGTGGTGTCAAAAAAAGCAAAGCATCTCTTTATTACAGCTAGACCTCTCCCCATCTCTGAAACCATTGAATCTATATGTTTTGACCATGACCGTTTACAATCTAAGGTAACGCCAGGTAATTTGGTCTCCTCAACTTGTTCAACCGCCACACCATTCATTACCAGATTCAGCTGTATGGCACTTAGGGAATGATTTGTACCAAATGCAATGCTCTGAGTTGTAGAGATGTTCAGGGCCAGTTTATTACTGGTCACCCATTCCAAAACAGATCTCAACTCTTTGTTAAGGGTTTCAGTGACTTCCTTAGCTGTGGTTGCTGATGCGTATATGGTTGAATCATCAGCATACATGGACACACATGCTTTGTTTAATGCCAGTGGCAGGTCATTGGTAAAAATAGAAAAGGGTAGAGGGCCTAGAGAGCTGCCCTGTACACTACACATTACATGTTTGATATTAGAGATGCTTCCATTAAAGAAAACACTTTGAGTTATATTAGATACGTATCTCTGAATCTACGATGTGGCAGAGGTTGAAAATCCATAGCACTCAAGTTTTTTCAACAACAGGTTATGGTCAATAATATCAAAGACTGCACTGAAATCTAACAGTACAGCTCCCACGACCTTCTTATTAGCAATTTCTTTCAACCAATCGTCAGCATGCTGAATGTCTATTGTTAATTTGTTTACAGAGAAATAGCATTGTATTTGGTCAAACACAATTTTTCCAACAATTTGCTAAGAGCTGGCAGCAAGCTTATAGGTTAGAACCAGTAAAGGCCGCTTTACCACTTTGCCTTCCCTCCAGGCCTGAGGACAAATACTTTCCTCTAGGTTCAGATTAAAAATATGACAGATAGGAGTGGCTATAGAGTCAGCCACCATCGCCAGGAGGTTTGTTATTATTGATTGTTAACAATCATTTTTCCACCTCTCCCACACTAACTTTACAAAATTCAAACTAGAACTGCTTCTCTTTTATTATTAGTTTTTTATGCATGAATATACTTGCTCACTGTTTGTCATGGGCATTTCCTGCCTAAGTTTGCCCACTTTGCCAATTAAATAATAATTAAAATAATTGGCAACATCAAATGGTATTCTGATGAATACGCCATATAATTTGATGAAAGATGGAGTTGAATTTGCCTTTCTGCCCATAATTTCATTTAAATTATTCAAGTTTTTTTCCATAATTTTTTATATCATTGATCTTGGTTTCATAATAAAGTTTCTTCTTTTCAGTGTCTTCGGGAAGTATTCAGACCCCTTGACTCTTTGCACATTTTGTTACATTACAGCCTTCTAAAAGTGATTAAATTGTTTTTTTCCCCGACACACAATACCCCATTATGACAAAGTGAAAACAGGTTTTTAGAATTTACGTAAGCATTCAGACCCTTTACTCAGTACTTTGTTGAAGCACCTTTGCAGCAACTACAGCATTAAGACTTCTTCGGTATGATGCTACAAGCTTAGCACACCTGTATTGGGGAGTTTCTCCCATTCTTCTCTGCAGATCCTATCAAGTTCTATAAGGTTGGGTGGGGAGTGTTGCTGCACTGCTATTTTCATATCCCTCCAGAGATGTTCAATTCTGGACTCTGCTGAAGCCACTCAAGGACATTCAGAGACTTGTCCCGAAGCCACTCCTGGATTGTCTTGACTGTGTGCTTAGTGTCATTGTCCTGTTAGAAGGTGAGACTTCTCCCCAGTCTGAGGTCCTAAGCGCTCTGGAGCAGGTTTTCATCAAGGATCTCTGTACTTTGCTCCGTTAATTTTTGCCTCGAACCTGACTAGTATCCCAGTCCCTTGCACTGAAAAACATCCCCACAGCATGATGCTGCCACCACCATGCTTCACTGTGTGGATGGTGCCAGGATTCCTCCAGATGTGACACTTGGCATTCTTGCCAAAGAGTTCAATCTTTGTTTCATCAAACCAGAGAATCTTGTTTCTCATGGTCTTAGAGTCTTTAGGTTCCTTTTGGCAAACTCCAAGCGGGCTGTCATGTGCCTTTAACTGAGGATTGGCTTCTGTCTGGCCACTCTACCATAAAGGCCTGATTGGTGGAGTCCTGCAGAGATGGTTGTCCTTCTGGAAGGTTTTCCTATTTCCACAGAGGAACTCTAGAGCTCTGCCAGATGGCCATTAGGTTCTTGGTTCCTTCCCTGACCAAGGCCCTTCACCCCCGATTATTTAGTTTGGCCGGGTGGCCAGCTCTAGGAAAAGTCTTGTTCGTTGGTCTTGGTCGTTAAATGGAACTTCTTCCATTTAAGAATGTTTGAGGCCACTATGTTCTTGGGGTTCTTCAATGCTTGGGGACCTCATGGCTTGGTCTTTGCCCTGACATGCACTGTCAACTGTGGGGCCTGATATAGACAGACATGTGCCTTTTTAAATCATGTCCAGTCAATTGAATTTAACACAGGTGGAATCCAATTAAGTTGTAGAAATATCTCAAGGATGATCAATGGAAACAGGATGCACCTGAGCTCAATTCCGAGTCTTATAAAAATAAGGTGTTTCAGTTATTATTAATTCATTAATTTTTTATTTAACCTTTATTTTACTAGGCAAGTCAGTTAAGAACAAATTCTTATTTACAATGACGGCTTACACCGGCCAAACCCGGAAGATGCTGGGCCAATTGTGAGCCGCCCTATGGGACTCACAATCACGGCCGGTTGTGATACAGCCTAGGCTCGAACCAGGGTGTCCGTTGTGACGCCTCAAGCACTGAGATGCAGTGCCTTAGACCACTGCGCCACTCGGAATGTAAATAAGATATTTATTTTTTTAGAAATTTACTTCTAAAAATTAACACCGGTTTTCGCTTTGTCATTACGGGCTATTGTGTGTAGATTGCTGAGAAAAAAAATACATATTTAACCCTTTCACACGTACCATCACACGGGTGTGATCGTTCTATAGTGATCCCTGAGCGTACGATCACACCCGTGTGATTAGAACTCTTATTTAGAATGCTTATTTAGAACGGCCAGTTTTGAATGACACAAGAATCAGCATTTGAGCAGGCCACACTTTTTTTCAGAAACGTTTTAAACAAGCACAGTCTTTACAAAGTTATGTACAGAATGTGAGCAGGTTATTTGTGGATGCAATGTTCAGATATTCACAGAAGTATCTATAGCATAACACAATCATCCTAACTGGAAAAAAATAGGCTACATTTATCCTAACATTAACTGAGGAAAGATTGACACCAACACAAGCAGTCATATAACTCTGGGCTGACTTAAACTACAATATGAATTAGCTAATAGCAATTACCATGTATAATTAATCACATCATGGGGGAGCTCACCGTTGATCAAATAATTGAATAAAACTCTTTTTTGAAATCGAAAGTAATCCGACGATGATAGCATTTTGTTATAGCATCTTCAGTCCGACAGACAATTACGTGAAACCCAGAATGCATTGTATGTCAACAAACATGGCTCCACACAAATATCTGGAATTAGCTTAGCTCGTCATAATCAGTACATCCTTCAAAAAAGTATTTTGCACACACTCTATGCACCCATTACAATCTATGGAAGAATCGGAATGCATGATGTGTCATCAGTCATTGAAAAACATGAGAATAATACAGTAAATATATGAATAATTACCACACAAAACATTTTCTGATAGTGATTTATTGATTCAAATGGCACGTGCATGCAGTCAATCACTTAAGCTCTCACTCCCAGTCATTCAGTGTTGTTGTTTGTGTATGTAGCTAGTGAGCTAAGCTGTAGCATTAGCAATGTCTTTCAAAAGGAGACAACTCACAAGTGCCTAAATAAGTCAGAAATGTAAAAGAAAAACTTGCTAGAAAATCATTTGAAATTGACAAATTGAAAACAGACAATTAAATAAATACAGGCTGTGTGCCTTGGTTTGAGGGCATTGTACTGTCGCGTAACAATCCCATTCTGGAATGGAGAGAACGTTCTAACATCACGTGCATAAAAAAACTCACGCTGGGGCGAACGATATAGAAAGCATGAAAGGCTTAATCATGAAAGGCTTAATCAATTTTAGAATAAGGCTGTAGCGTAACACAATGTGGAAAACGTCAAGGTGTCTGAATACTTTCCGAAGACACTGTATAGCGGCATCAAGGTCTTCACTGGACAACAATAGTGTAGCATATGGATCAGCAGCTCCGACATCTTTAAAAAGCTAGATGTAATCCAGGCTCAAGCTCTAAGAATATGTTGTGGAGCAGTCAGGGCCTCCCCAGTGGCAGCGCTGCATGTAGAGTTGGGAGAGCTGCCGTTAAAGTTGAATGAAAACAATTAACCATGAAATATTGGGAAAATCTTCAAAGTCATAAGGTTACACATCCTACAAAAACATGCATTCATCCTCCCAGAGTGCTGGGAGGATGAATGAGATCTGAAAACAAGCTTTGGCTGGATAGGTAATGGCATGGAGAGAGAGATGGGACTGTTTGGGAAAAAGTTCATTCCCTCTGTGGTTCTTCCTGCTATCCCACCTTGGTTGCTCCCTCAGCCAATGATAAACCTAGGGTTGCTTGAGAGGGTAAGAGCTGGTGAGGAAGGAGTAGATCCAGTAAATATTGTAAGTGAACATGTAAGAATGTAATACTATGTTGTCTTGGGTATATTCACTGGTGGATCTAAGGACCTTTAAAGGACATTTGCAACTTTTAGTGTTCCTGAGTTAAAGGTGGCATTGACAAAAAGAGCAATGGATCATTTATCCGTATACACAATGGAGTTACTGGCTATATTCTTGGCTGTTGAGTGGGTTTAGGAGGTGAGGCCAGACAGGGTAGTCATCTGCTCTGACTCATGTGCAGCACTGATCAGCTTAAATGTATTTGTGGCACAGAGCAGACAATGATGTATTGTATGAGACTTTGCAGTGCCTGTTTAGGGTGAGATAGATGTGTGTATTTGTGAGGTCCCTCTTGGTACTAACTCATGTGTGAGTAGAGGGAAATGAGGAGGTGGATGTACTTGCCAAGCAAGCTCTCAAACATCTTAGTGTTGAAATGGAAATGCCAATCAATAAAGCAGAAGACAAGGGGTTAAGGAGACAAGAGTAATGGGTAGGATTTAAACCTTCCCGGTCTCTGGTCCACACTCCAGTCCAGTTGTTGGTGGTAATGCATTGATTGAAATCGTTTTCAGTCCTATGGCCTTCACCAAGTGAGATCCTAAGTGAATTTGATATCATTAATACCACACATATTTCTAAAAAGGCCTAGTTGTTCTCTAATACAGTTATCACGGCTTGCAAAGTGATTCCTATTGGAGCCAGAGTGGGGATAGTCAATATTTTCTACCCACAAACCTTAATTCAGAATGACTGACAGGATTGGGAAAGACTTTAGATATGAGACTACCTGAAATCATCTAAACTGAAACAACCAGGTGCAATAAGTCCAAGTAACAGATTGGATTCGTTTAGAAAAATGTATGTTATGTATATTTGAGTAGCATAAGATGAATTAATCAATCAATGTACAGTACATGCAAAAACAAAAAATATTGAAACAAACAATTAATAGAGCATGCTGGGAAATATTATTATGATGGGCATGGTTTTGGCTCAAAACTGGTTATTAACACCAACACGGGTTATTTTCACGCCAGCTCACTCAAGTGTTTTTCTTTATTTTTACTATTTTAAACAATGTATAATAATACTCAAGACATCAAAACTACTAAATAAAACATGGAATAATGTAGTAACCAAGAACGTGTTAAACAAATCCAAATATATTTGATATTTGAGATTCTGCATCAACAATATAATTGTTACACTAAAAAATCAACACAAGGTAACACTGGCCAATTTGCTGTGCAAACTTTTCTTCTGGCATTGCATTACAGTGGATGACCCTTCATGTCATAGTGTTTAATTGATAATATAGCACCTGATCCATACTTTTGGAATATACAGTACCAGTCAACAATTTGGACACCTGCCCACTCAAGGCTTTTACTTTATTTTTACTATTTTAAACAATGTAGAATAATACTGAAGACATCAAAACTACGAAATAAAACATGGAATCATGTAGTAACCAAAAACGTGTTAAACAAATCCAAATATATTTGAGATTCTTCAAAGTAGCCACCCGTTGCCTTGATGACAGCTTTGCACACTGTTGGCATTCTCTCATCCAGCTTCACCTGGGATGCTTTACCAGAGTTCCCACATACGCTGAGCACATACGTTGGCTGCATTTCACTCTGCGGTCCAACTCATCCCTAACCATCTCAGTTGGGTTGAGGGCAGGTCATCTGATGCAGCACTCCATAACTCTCCTTTTCAACATTGCTGCCCTGAATTTAACAGACGCTATCGACAAAGATCAGGGAAAAAAGTTGTGATGGACTACTATCTGGAGGACATTCATGCCTTGCTGACTCTTTCTGACTCTGAAAATTAATCAGATGATGAGGAAATCCCTGATTTTGGTATTTCTTTTGAAATTGAACCAGAATTGTTTGAGTCTTCTGATGACAATGAGGGGGAAGAAATGGTGATCAACAGTGTTGTTGTCACGGAAGAAGTTGACCGAGTTTTTAAATCAGTGAAATTCCCGGTGGGAGCAGAGCAGGATTTGAAATGCGGAGGGAGTAGAAAAGAGAACACAGAAGGCTGTCTCTGGATTACATCTTCAAACTACGGGAAGGATTTACATCAGACATCAGACCAGGCCCTCATCCCTGTCATTCGCAGGGAAAGAGATGGAGATATCGGGGACGAAGGGCTGGGTTCCTTGTAAGGATCCGACGACGACTGGATAATCTGACTTTACATCTGGTCCTATTAGCCAACGTATAATCATTGGATAATAAAATAGACGAGCTACAAGTATGTATATCCTACCAAATGTACATTAAAAACTGTGATATCTTATGTTTCACCGAGTTAAGACATGAATAACATATAGCTGGCGGTCTATATATGTATTTGTAAACAACTGCTGGTGCACAAAATCTAAGGAAGTCTTGAGGTTTTGCTCGTCTGAGGTAGAGTGTCTCATGATAAGCTGTAGACCACACTATTTCCAAGAGAGTTTTCATCTATATTATTCGTAGCTGTCTATTTACCACCACAAACTGATGCTGACACTAAGACCACACTCAATAAGCAAACGGGAAAATGCTCATCCAGAGGCAGCACCCTAGTGGCCGGGGACTTTAATAGAGGGAAACTTAAATCTGTTTTACCTCATTTCTTCTAGCATGTTCAATGTGAAACCAGAGGGAAAAAAACTCTAGACCACCTCTACTCCACACACAGAAAGCTCTCCCCCACCCTCCATTTGGCAAATCTGACCATAGTTCGATCCTCCTGATTCTTGCTTACAAACAAAACCTAAAGCAGGAAGCACCAGTGACTCAGTCAATAAGAAAGTGGTCAGATGAAGCAGATGCTAAACTGCAAGTCTGTTTTTCTAGCACAGACTGGAATATGTTCCGGAATTCTTCCGATGGCATTAAGGAGTACACCGCATCAGTCACTGGCTCTATTAATAAGTGCGACGATGACGTCGTCCCCACAGTGACCATGTGTACATATCCCAACCAGAAGCCATGGATTACATGCAACTTCCACTCTTTTGGCAACTTCCGCTTGTTTGTATTGCTAGTAGTATGGGTTGGGATTATGGTTAATTGTTTAGCTAGCTAGCTAGCTACATGTCTAAACAAAGACTCCACTATGCAAGTAACCATTCCACTGTACTGTTTACACCTTCTGTATCCTGTGCACGTGACAAATAAACTTAGATTTTATTTGATATAATGTGTGTTTACCAGAGACGGTCATGTGAAGGACAACATGACGGCACCAAAATCATATTAGGATATAGAACTAGACTGTGAACTTTTACTACTACTTTTTGCTACTTTTTTCACCACTTTTAGTCTTGAAATGTTTGGTGGTTTACTACACTACCTTACTTTTATTTGCACGTGGACTCATATGTGAATCCTTAAAGAGATGGGTTTGGCTAAGCCTTAAGAGGGTGTGAACGATACTGAATGGGTGTAGACAAAGAAGAGCTCTCCAGTAGGTGTACCAAAATATTCTAGGTCCATTGTCTCAAAAGTGGGGTTAGAAGTTGATCAACTTTCAAACCAGAATGACTTTCCCATTGTTCCTCAGCTGCAGTGTATGTTATACCATTTTCCAGTTCTGAGGCTCTACTTTTATCCAATATTTAAAAAAAATGTTGCTACATAAGACCAAATCAAGGTGGTGGGTTACATGTGAACTGTAACTGATTTGAACTTAATGAAACATTTTTTATACTACATTTACCTTCCTCGCATAAAAAGGTGGATGGAAACCTAGTTTATGTCATGGAAAAACAGGTGTTCTTAATGTTTTGTATGCTCAGTGGATGTACCTGTGACGTGTACCTTTTACTTTTTTGTACCCCAACGGACCAACACTATACCCTAACCATACTGTTATTTTTGGGTGTGTTAATACATGTTCAAAGCAATAAGTACTAACCTGGTGGCACTGCAGAATCATTGGTGCACTCAACCAAGAGGTTGCAAATTCAAAGCATTCATGTATATTTTATGTCAAGTGTCCTTGCGCACTGCTATTTTTACATGGATGTAAAATTGGTGGTGATAATTGGACACTTATTTACTTGATTCCGGGCAGCTTTTAGCAAAGTGCAGGAATGTATTCTTGCCAATTAGTCTGTAGCCACTTCTCTTTTATGTTCACATACCTGGTTGTGAAACAGGTCTTTTTACAAAACCATCTGTGGAATCTGAATGGTTTGAGCTACAAACACGCAAACTCGCAAACACGCACATGTAATGTTTTGCTCTATGAAACTCACAAGCTACACAAGGGTTGTAAGAAGGTAAGGAGTTATTCTACAGTACATAGAAGAGCTTAGGAAATCCAAGGACATAGTGTCAATAATACTGCAATAAGCTCACATAGTTGTCACAAACTCCAAACAGTTGTCACTGACCAGTTATATTCACTATTCCACTGAGAAATCATTTCTGTACTTACAGCATTCATATACATTCATTTTTAATGGATTTTTGCTTTGGTAGATCTTTTTTGTTGTCGATACAACTCATGAATGCAACTGCTTATGTCAGATTGCTTTGTGTTCTGTAGCTCTGCTTGTCCTGAAAATGGTAAAACACTTTATTTTGATGTGTTAAACCTCTACTGGATCAGTGTCCCGAAATCAGGACAGTTACTGCTCAATATGCAATATTTGACTTGAATGGCGTTGTAAACAAAAGCCAACTTTCCGGGACATAGGCAGGGACATAGGCATGTCTTACATGGTTAGAAAGCTTAAATTATTGTTAATCTAACTGCAGTGTCCAATTTACAGTAGCTATTACAGAAAAAGACCATGCGATTGTTTGAGGATAGTGCACAACAACAAAACAATTTTATCAAGGCAACTGGTTTGATACATTCCCCTCTGACTGTAAATAATGTACTTATATTCAGTAATCTTGCTCTGATCTGTCATCCTGAGGGTCACAGGGATAAAATGAATGTTACGACTCCCACCGAAGGTGGCTCCCCTGCCTCTTCGGGCGGTGCTCGGCTTTCGTCGTTGCCGGTCTACTAGCCGCCACCGATCCCTTTTTCCTTTTCTGTTAGTTTAGTATTATTAGTTGCACCTGTTCCTTTTTGTGCATCTTGATTTTTGTCTACTTAAACCTGTTAGGCCCGCTTAGGTTTGTGCAGAATGTTACTCTGTTGGTTCGGGATGTGTTTTCGCTTTGTTTTCTCCGGACTGTTTGTCCTGTGTTTGGGCTGGTCAGTGTTATGCGCCCTGTAATTTGGCGTGACCGTTTTGTGCCGGAGAATAAATCATTACATTTCACCGAACCCTCTGCTCTCTGTGCCTGACTCCTACCCACCACTCCTAGTAAACCCTGACAATGAAGTTTAGTTTTTTATGTCCTAACATGATCCATGTTGCATACAGAATTTCACATGAGTTCTGACTCTTTCAACTTGCAACAAAACAATTTATGAAATCTAATCCACTAAACCTTGTCTCACCCAGTCATGCTCGGGTTTCTGTAAAATCCTCTGACACTCTAGAAGGCAACCAAACCTTGTTTCATCATTCTATGTTACATATTGGCTACACATCACGTCAATTAGCCCATGAAGGACAGCCATCATTATGCACCAATGTTCACTTAATTGACAGTGTATTGGTCCAATGGTTACCTATGGTTTTGAAACATAGCTAGCTAGATAGCCAATGAGCTGTGCTGTACATGAGAATGTGATTCCCCTTTGTAGGAGTAACAGCCATTGTAACAGCTCACCCCCTGCTAAAATAAAGGTTAAATAAAATAAATAATATTAAACTTGAGTTCTAACTGATTTTAAAAATATCCTCAATAGTGGTAGACTCCTCCATCGCCCACTCATTCAAACGTAAGACCTGGATCCTCCAGTCTGACCCCTCTGCTGCCTCTGACTCCACACCCATCCCTGCCCGGCCATCTAAAGGTGTGAAGGTTAGTACCTTTTATGTAGGGAAGTTAATGATCCATCACGTATGACATTCCTGGGAGTGTGTAAACTATTTTTTTCTATAGTTATGTACTAAGTTATGTACCAATTTGGCCACTTGGGTACATTTGGGCAAACTCGTGAGGGACACATGGGAGACTTGATACCAAATATTATGAAGCACTCTCATTACTGAATGTATCAGTCTGAAACTTTGCACACACTGTTGTGGACACAATCTAAATCACATCCAGCTTCCTATGTCAATGTATGGCCTTTCTTTTGCATTTCAAAGATGATGCAACACAAAAATAAATAGAAAACACTTATTTTTGTCCTATCCTTTATCAGATAGATGTGTATATGGTGTATATTGTCCAACATTAACTTCACATCTCCACGAACTTCAAAGTGTTTCCTTTCAAATAGTATCAAGAAAATGTATATCCATGCTTCAGGTCCTGAGCTACAGACAGTTAGATGTGGGTATGTAATTTTAGGCGGAAATTGAGATGAAGGGTCCTATCCAGAAGAGGTTTACAGCAACATGAAAGTTCACATGTTCCAGAAATAATTTCTTCCCCAAAACTAATTTAGATGAAAAATAAAATATTTACGTTCAATGCCTCTCCTGTGAAGTGGTGAAGTGTGACATATGCCTAGCTTACTGAAAAGGGTCACATATAAGGAAATATGTCAATTGAAATAAATTCATTAGTCCCTAATCTATGGATTTCACTTGACTGGGAATACAGATATGTTTATGTTGGTTAAAATGCCTTTAATGTCTGAGCAGTACCACCAGATACATACAGTGCATCCGGAAAGTATTCAGACCCCTTGACTTTTTCCACATTTAGTTATATTTCCCCCTTCATCAATCTAAGCACAATACCCATAATGACAAAACATTACATTGGCATAGGTGTTCAGACCCTTCACTCAGTACTTCGTTGAATCAACTTTGGCAGTGATTACAGCCTCAAGTCTTCTTGGTATAACGCTACAAGCTTGGCACACCTGCATTTGGAGATTTTCTCCCATTCTTCTCTGCAGATTCGTTCAAGCTTTGTCAGGTTGGATGAGCAGTGTCGCTGTATAGCTATTTCTAGGTCTTTCCAGAGTTCGATCATGTTCAGATCGTTGTTCTGTTGGAATGTCAACCTTCGCCCCAGTCTGAGGTACTGAGTGCTCTGGACCAGGTTTTCATCAAGGATCTCTCTATACTTGGCTGCATTCATCTTTCCCACGATCCTGACTAGTTTTCCATTCCCTGTCGCTGAAAAACATCCCCACAGCATGATGCTGCCACCACCATGCTTCACCATATGGATGGCGCCAGGCTTCCTCCAGATGTGACGCTTGACATTCTGGCCAAAGCGTTCAATCTTGGTTTCATCAGAACAGAGAATCTTGTTTCTCATGGTCTGAGACTCCTTGTCATGTTTAGTCATATATTGTCATGTCTTGTCCTTGTGCTTCCCCTTCTGTTCGTTTCCCCCTGCTGGTCTTATTAGGTTCTTTCCCTCTTTCTATCCCTCTCTCTCCCCCTCCTTCTCTCTCTCTCTCTCTTTATCTTCCGTTCCTGCTCCCAGCTGTTCCTCATTCTCCTAACTACCTAATTTACTCTTTCACACCTGTCCCCTATTTTGCCCTCTGATTAGAGTCCCTATTTCTCCCTCTGTTTTCCGCTTCTGTCCTTGTCGGATCATTGTTTGATGTTTGCTGTGCTGTGTTCTTGTTCCGTCGTGTTTTTGCCTTCTTCAGATGCTGCGTGTGAGCAGGTGTCTATGTCAGCTACGGCCTGTGCCTTCCCGAAGCGACCTGCAGTCTGTGGTCGCGTCTCCAGTCGTTCCTCTCTACTGACGAGAGGATTTCAGTTTTCCTGTTTGTATTTTCCTGAGATAATTTCCAGGATTATCGTTTTTGTTAAAGACTGGAATAAAGACTCTGTTTCTGTTAAGTCGCTTTTGGGTCCTCATTCACCAGCATAACACTCCTTTTGGTGCCTTTTGGCAAACTCCAAGCGGGTTGTCTTGTGCCTTTTACTGAGGAGTGGCTTCTGTCTAGCCACTCTACAATAAAGAACTGATTGGAGTGCTGCAGAGATGGTTGTCCATGACATTTCTCCCATCTCCACAGAGGAACTCTGGTCCTCTGTCAGAGCTTCTTCTATTTAAGAATGATGGAGGCCACTGTGTTTTGGGGACATTCAATCGCAGCAGAAATGTTTTGTCACCCTACCCAGATCTGTGCCTCGACACATTCCTGTCTCGGAGCTCTACAGACAATTCCTTCGATCTTTTGGCTTGGTTTTTGCTCTGACATGCCCTGTCAAATGTGGTACCTTATATAGAAAAGTGTGCCTTTTTCAAATCATGTTCAATGCATAACATTTACGACAGGTGGACTCCAATCAAGTTGTAGAAACATCTCAAGGATGATCAATGGATACAGGATGCACCGGAGCTCAATTTCGAGTCTCATAGCAAAGGGTCTGAATACTTATATAAATAAGGAATTTCAGTTATTTTTTATTGTAATACATTTGCAAAACATTCGCTTTGTCATTATGGGATATTGTCTGTAGATTGATGAGCATTTTTTTAGAATAAGGTTGTAACGTAAAAAAAATGGGAGAAATGCAAGGGATCTGAATACTTTCTGAATGCACCATATTTGTTAACAAGAACATATATCCACACTTTCAAAAATAAGAATATGGTTATGGTACAATGTTATTCTCTGGTTTACAAAAAGGTCAAAGCACAATCCCCATAATGATAACTGCGATTATAAGGTAAACATGGGAACTCACTTGATACTAGTCGGTATCTTTTAGGGTACATTTGCAAATAATCTAGTATAATTGTAAATTTTTCTACACAATATTTTAAATATAACGTACAATCATTACTGCACTTTGAAATGTAGGTGGGGCAATGTGCTGGCTCAGACTCATTAGCATTTTGAGGTTAAAATAGGTTTTATTTGAGCCAACCGTCAATACAGAAGAGTCAGTGACGGCACAGTAGGTTACTGGCATGTATTACTGGTGGCAGACAATTTTTGTGAATTTTATAATAACTTACTCACAAATTATTTCCAGTAGTGATGTTACCTTTGATACCAGAGGCATCGCTAAGCAGTTTACTTTCAAACAGTGTGCCGATGCTTGTATAACTTTATCAGAAGTACATGGTCAATGACCTTCAAAGCTTTTGTTGTTGTCAAACAGCCAGTTTTGGTAGAAGACATGTATGACGTCATCTATAATAATTTGCATACGCTGATCATTAACAGTGATATTGGTCCCAGGGTTGTAAAGCAGGGGAAGGTCCACCCACTTATCCCACACTGACCTAATTGCAGCTAGCTTTTCTCTCTGCCGCCGAGCTGGTCTGGTGTCTCGGTTATCGAACTGGGTAATCCTGGCAATAATGTGGACGTTTTCTAGAGACATTGTTGCACAGAAGAGTTCTCTGGCAGTTTCTGCATCCCACAGGGATTCTGTGGATCCCCCATTCAATCTGAAAACACCAGCAAGGGTCCTTCTGTAGCTCAGTTGGTAGAGCATGGCGCTTGTAACACCAGGGTAGTGGGTTCGTTCCCCGGGACCACCCATACGTAGAATGTATGCACACATGACTGTAAGTCGCTTTGGATAAAAGCGTCTGCTAAATGGCATATATTATATTATATTATAAGAACCTCAAAGTATGCATGTAAATGAGTTTGGTCCATCTCCTTCCACCTCTCTCCAAAAACACGCCTTCCCTCCAAATTAGTGCAGTCCAGAATGATTTTATGGATGTTGTCTGGGATGAACAGTTCAAAAGAAGTTAATGATTGTAATAACATTGTGTAGGTACCTGCAATACATTGTGTAGTTTCACACTCTGCAAAGGGTAAAGAGTGAAAGAAAGTGGGAGAAAGGTAGACAGGCAGGGAGACAGAAGCAAGAAACTATGTTGAAACAGAAAGCCCAGGGAGGAGGAAGACAGAGTGAAGGCAAACAGCAAACCTTTTTGTTTCATTTTTACTTGTTTTCACCTACACACACACTTTTCCACACTTTTATTACTCTTGGATCCAGTGGAAGGGAACACCACATATGTAATATAAATGTGTAGGGGGGTGCACAGTGTGCACTCAATAAAAATGCTTTATTTTACATGTTGTTCACAGGAAATGAGCCAAGACCAATGAGTCTCAGGTTAAAAAAGAATTAATTGTATCATTTTTCTTTTGGTAAACATTGAAAATTGGTCCCACAGACACAAATTCAAATTCACAGCATTAAGTTTCTGTTATATTACTGGAAAATGCACAATAACCAATTTATAGTGCAGCTCATTAGTGACACATGCTCTTAAAAAATGTGCAGAGTAGACGGTATCAAAGGAGGTGCTGAACTTGCATCGTCATAACCATCAAACACTTATTTAGTTATTTAACCTTTATTCACCTAGGCAAGTCAGTTAAGAACAAATTCTTATTTACTTTGATGGCTTACCCCGGCCAAAGTCTCCCCTAACCTGGACGGCGCTGTGCCAATTGTGCACCACCCTATGGGACTCCCGATCATGGCCGGTTGTGATACAGCCCGGGATCTAACCAAGGTCTGTAGTGATGCCACTAGCACTGAGATGCAGTGCCTTAGACCACTGTGCCACTTGGGAGCCCCTCATATTCAATCTCATATTCAATCACTTAAACTGCTACAATTCCACTGACGATTGGCACGAATACACATATATTTGACCACATTCCCTAATATGCTTATGAGCCCCAAATACAAGTTAAATGGGCGTTATAAACTGACATATGGAATTGTTTTAAGATGGTCTTACCATAGAGTGGTCATATTAGTTTATATATTACTTTTCGTGAGAAGAGCAATTTCGGGATGTCCCATGGTCTGAGAAACACTACTGTAGCTCGGCCACCTTCCACCGCAGATGCGGAAGGCCATCATTAAGCGGATGTGGTGGATTGAGAGGCAGTTTATGGAAAAGATCTGATATCTCTTGCTTAAACCGAAATATTTTGATGGGGATTTTTTAAATTATGTAACTTAGATGGATGCTCTGGTGCGTCAATAGACTAGGGCGATTTCTATAGCGAGTGGGTCGTCTCTGATATTGGCACGAGCACTCTAGCCAACAGCGCTATCTGTCCTCTGCTGCCTAGAGCGCACATATAGCCTATTATTCTGGAAAAAAGAGCAAGATTATTGTTATTTGTCAAACGGCAGCCATGCAATGATTACAATGTCCAATGTTCCCTCAATGTTTTGCGGCTCTGAGCAAATGTTTGGTCTTGTGAGAGGAAACTTGAACGTTGTGAGAATTTACAGTGAACACTGAGGCTGTGCACTTACAGTTTAAGACAGTAGCCAATAGGCTATTGTGGCTATTTGAGCATAATGTAGGGCCACCAACAAAACAAATGAAGCAAACCCCATAACATTTTCACGTGGAAATAGCTTTTGATTTCTATGATATAGGCTACAATGGTTTTCAATGCAGTTCTACATTGCATGAGCCTTTTGGGTTTGACATTATTTAATGATTTTTTTTACTTGGTCTGTAACACCATGTACCAAATAGGTGACGTAAATTGCATTGTATAGTGTTTACCACTTTACAAAATACAAGAATTAGACAATTTTTGCTTCCCCTCTGCCTATTTGCTTATTTACATATTCAAGCCTGTCTTAAAATACAACGCTGCCTATGGGCATTTGTCAAAAGGAGTGCACTACATAGGGAATAGTAGAGGCAGTCTTGTCAGCCAGGAAGAGCCCACCTCAGAGATTGAATATGAGGTAGTAGATGAGACATTGAAAATAAACATTTCATTACAGATGCTAAATGAGAAGATCCTTATTCGCCACCACCCACTGGCATAGACACGTCACTACACAAACCACTCAGGAGACAGCCGCACTTGCACACACAAACATGTACACACGCAGAGAGAGAGAGAGAGTTGCACACACGAACATGTACACACACACAGAGAGAGAGAGAGAGAGAGAGAGAGAGAGAGAGAGAGAGAGAGAGAGAGAGAGAGAGAGAGAGAGAGAGAGAGAGAGAGAGATGCTCATGCGCACACAAACACACACAGTTCAGGACACACACACACTCAAACCCCAGTGTGGGTGAGCATGCTCTTGATTCTTGTAGTTCAAAATCAAATTGTATTTGTCACTTGAAGTTTTTAATTTAAAAAACAGCAGCAGTAAAATAACTATAGCAAGGCTATTTAGAGGTGGTACTGGTAAAGAGTCAATGTGCGGGGGCACTGGTTAGTCTAGGTAATTGAGGTAATATGTACATGTAGGTAGAGTTAAAGTGGCTATGCATAGATAATGAACAGAGAATAGCAGCAGCGTAATTGAGGGGTCTGGGTGGCCCCTTGATTAGCTGTTCAGGAGTATTATGGCTTGGGGTAGAAGCTGTTAAGAAGCCTTTTGGACCGAGAATGGGCGCTCCTGTACAGCTTGCCATGCAGTAGCAGAGAGAACAGTCTATGACGAGGGTGGCTGGAGTCCTGATAATTTTTAGGGCCTTCCTCTGACACTGCCTGGTATAGAGGTCCTGGATGGCAGGAAGCTTAGCCCCAGTGATATACTGGTCCGTTCGCACTACCCTCTGTAGTGCCTTGCGAACAGAGGCCGGGCAGCTGCCATACCAGATGCTCTTGATGGTGCATCTCTGGAAACCTTTGAGGATCTGAGGACCCATGCCAAATCTTTTCAGTCTCCTGAGGGGGAATAGGCTTTGTCGTTGCCTCTTCACGACTGTCTTCGTGTGTTTGAACCATGATAGTCTGCCTCACTGCAACCCTGTCGATGAGAATGGGGGCGTGCTCAGTCCTCCTTTTCCTGTAATCCACAATCATCTTGATCATATTGAGGGAGAAGTTGTTGTCCTGTCACCACACGGCCAAGTCTCTGGAGGGGACTGAGCACACACCCCTGAGCGGCCCCCATGTTGAGGATGAGCGTGGCGAATGTGTTGTTGCCTACCCTTACCACCTGGGGGCAGCCCGTCAGGAAGTCCAGGATACAGTTGCAGAGGGAGGTGTTTAGTCCCAGGGTCCTTAGCTTAGTGAGTTGCTTTAAGGGCACTATTGTGTTGAATGCTGAGCTGTAGTCAGTGAATAGCATTCTCACATGGTGTTTGTTTTGTCCAGGTGTGAAAAGGCGGTGTGGAGTGCAATAGAGATTACATCAGCTGTGGGTCTTTTGGGGTGGTATGCAAATTGGAGTGGGTCTAGGGATTCTGGGATAATAGTGTTGATGTGAGCCATGACCAGCCTTCAAAGCACTTCATGGCTACAAACTTGAGTGCTATGGGTAGGTAGTCATTTAGGCAGGTTACCTTAGTGTTCTTGGGCACAGGGACAAACTGCTTGAAACATGTTGGTATTACAGACTCAGTCAGGTTGAAAATGTCAGTGAAGACACTTGCCAGTTGGTCAGTACATGCTCGGAGTACACATCCTGGTAATCCATCTGGCCCTACGGCCTTGTGAATGTTGACCTGTTTAAAACTTCTTGACGCTACCCATCCCTGTCGCGGGATCATTTTCGCCAGCAACTGCTGAATAGCATAGTGCAACAGTCAAATAATATTACTAAAAAACATTCATATTCATGATATCACAAGTGCAATATTGCAAAACACAGTATAGCCTTTTGTTAATTCACCTGTCGTCTCAGATTTTGAAATTATGCTTTAAAGCGAAAGGAATCCAAGCGTTTGTGTAACTTTATCGATAGCCTAGCATAGCATTATATACAGTGGGGCAAAAAAGTATTTAGTCAGCCACCAATTGTGCAAGTTCTCCCACTTTAAAAGATGAGAGAGGCCTATCATTTTCATCATAGGTACACTTCAACTATGACATACAAAATGAGAAAAAAAATCCGGAAAATCATATTGTAGGATCTTTTATGAATTTATTTGAAAATTATGGTGGAAAATAAGTATTTGGTCACCTACAAACAAGCAACATTGCTGGCTCTCACAGATCCGTAACCTCTTCTTTAAGAGGCTCCTCTGTCCTCCACTCGTTACCTGTATTAATGGCACCTGTTTGAATTTGTTATCAGTATAAAAGACACGTGTCCACAACCTCAAACAGTCACACTCCAAACACCACTATGGCTAAGACCAAAGACCTGTCAAAGGACACCAGAAACAAAATTGTAGACCTGCACCAGGCTGGGAAGACTGAATCTGCAATAGGTAAGCAGCTTGGTTTGAAGAAATCAATTATTAGGAAATGGAAGACATACAAGACCACTGATAATCTCCCTCGATCTGGGGCTCCACGCAAGATCTCACCCCGTGTGTTCAAAATGATCACAAGAACGGTGAGCAAAATTCCCAGAACCACAATATTGCACAATATTGCACTTGTGATTTCATGAATATGAATGAAGAAGACCTAGTGAATGACCTGCAGAGAGCTGGGATCAAAGTAACAAAGCCTACCATTAGCAAGGCATTGAAGATGAAATGTGGCTGGGTCTTTCAGCATGACAATGATCCCAAACACACCGCCTAGGCAATGAAGGAGTGGCTTTATAAGAAGCATTTCAAGGTCCTGGAGTGGCCTAGCCAGTCTCCAGATCTCAACCCCATAGAAAATCTTTGGAGGGAGTTGAAAGTCTGTGTTGCCCAGCAACAGCCCCAAAACATCATTGCTCTAGAGGAGATCTGCATGGAGAAATGGGCCAAAATACCAGCAACAGTGTGTGAAAACCTTGTAAAGACTTGCAGAAAATGTTTGACCTCTGTCATTGCCAACAAAGGGTATTTAAAAAAGTATTGAAATAAGCTTTTGTTATTGACAAAATACTTATTTTCCACCATAATTTGCAAATAAATTCATAAAAAATCCTACAATGTGAATTTCTGGAATTTTGTCTGTCATAGGTGAAGTGTAGCTATGATGAAAATTACAGGCCTCTCTCATCCTTTTAAGTGGTTGAACTTGCACAAGTGGTGGCTGACTAAATATTTTTTTGCCCCACTGTGTATATAAATATATAATTTTTCTTAATTTTGAAATGTAAAAAAAATTATGTATCACAACTGTAGTGCCCTGGTCCTTTACAACTCCTGTATTAGTGAACTAATATAGCCGTCTGCAGCATGGGAAAAACATTTCTCTCACAAAGTACTACTGTATTTTACAGGGCTGGTTTACTACTACTGTATTCAGGGCTGGTCCTGGTCCTAAACATTCTGAGACAAAAATATTGCTTCCCCAGTAAAACTACAATAGTCCCAGTAAGCAAAATTATGTTGAAAAGATATCTAAAAGACTTGTTGTCCAGACATTGAATTGGGTTCAATTTAGGTTCTGAATAAAAGGTGAAAAGACAAATTTTATGGACATTGAAATCAGGTTAATTTTCAGCTTTGATTTTTTTAAAGGCTTTATTTATAGATGTCAATGCCTGGACCAAATAAAGGCCAGTCCAGAAAGGACCAATTCTGAACCAGAAATAGATGTCTATGTTTGGGCCAATCAAGTCTGGTCCAGACCAGACCAAAAGCCAATGTCCGTGGACATGGAAATCAAGGCTTGCCTGGACTGCTGCTCTGGCCAGGATTTAAAAAAAGACGCCCAGTGTCGGCCTACAATGGAATTTTGTGAATGCCCATCCGTGTCAGGGTCCCGTTTGTAAAACAGGCTGTTGCGTTGGCTTTATTAGTCTTGATTCCTGTGATTAATCAATTTGGCTATTTAAGCTCTGAGGGTCAGCTACCCAACTTTATCAGGAGTTATTCTAAGCCCATTTGCAATGTGTTTACACAGTGGGAAATGCACAATTATTTTATTTTTCGCTATGATTGGCTAGCCAAAAATGTTTGGATACAAACTTGAAACCACTGATCATTACTACTTAGCCCATGGAGTGAAACTCCTGGACATCAGCATTGAGCAGCCTAATTATCCATTCCATACTGTCTATTTTACATTGACCTGTCCTGTTTTTAGGATATGTTGTTTGGGCACCATTTAGGTTAGGCTATTTGATTGGAGAAACCTGCATGTGGTGAAACGTGTCTGTCTCATTAAATTGACATCCATTTCATCTCTAGCCTGTAGGCTACAGAGAAGGCCACATACACTTTCTGCCATATACTATATGATTTATGTTAAATCATTTTTTTGACAGAACATTGGTGGAGCGTGGCAACGATGCGTCTCTCTAACAGCACCCTGAAGAGGCACACTGGGAATGGACAAGCAAGATATTTTGCGCCCCTGCCTTTGACAAAGTAGGCACTGCTTATAACAGGGCAGCATCAGCGCTCACCTAAAAAGCCCATATGCCACTGACTGAGAAATGTTTATTACTTGGGGCAGAATTATGTGAGGTTATAGGTGTTGTTGGAGGTGTGTCTTGGTCAGTTTAGCTCAGAAAATGCCTCACTCTTCAATTTGCCGCCATAGGTGACCACGTAATCCTGCCTAATGACCGGGCCAGCTTAGCATGTTTTTTTTAGAGGACAGATATAGCCCTCTGCTGAGCTGGAAACAAAAGTAGTGCACTGGGCCTTTTACTAGTCCTGTATCAATGTCCCCCCCCCCCCATTTGCAGCACCCCCACCCCACCCCAAACGTCTTCCTGCAGCTATAGTCTTTGGTACATTATTGGTCTAGCCTATACTCTGTCTTTCCTCTAGCCCATACTCCAAAATTCAACAAATATCATAATGTTTCCTTTGACCTGACTACAATAAATAAATGATTTATTGTGATGGTGTTTATAAAATTGATTTATTCAACTTTTTAAAATGTAGATGCTCCGAAGGTGTGCATCAGCAAATTGATTGTGTGGAGGCGCTAAACATGTTTACGTTAATTAGCGGTCAATTACCGTGAGACCAGCAATGTTTTGCATGACAATAACCGACTGACAAAATGTCATGAACGCCACAGCCCCTACTCTGAAAAGCCATAACTGGAATGGTGCAAAAATCCCAAACCAGAAAATGTTCAGCCCTCCAGGGGTTTTAAGCCGTATTTGCATATTTCCCAGGGTGCCTTTCAAGTGAATTTTTGTCTTACCTGTACCATCCATGACTGTTTTGCTAGTGACAGACACATGGTTTGCTGCATTCATACATTTTCAGTCTTGTGGCCTTCACCAAATGAGATCCTAAGTGAATATATTGTTAAGTCATAAGGCCTTCTCTTGAGGAGATATTTGTACAGTGGACTTAAACTCAGTCTACAGGCCACATGAGGTCTGCAAATCACATTATGCTGGCTTGTAAAGTGATGTGTAATTCCTATTGGAATCCAGCCAGAGTGAGCATAGCTAAATTTTGAAATTACTATTCACTGACCTGCAATCAGAATGACTAACAGGGTTGGGAGTTAAGGATATGAGACTACCTTAAACATATAAACTGGAACAACATTTTCAGTAACGGGTGCAATAAATCCAAGTAACAGATTGGAATAGTTTAGATAAATATATACGTTATTTATGTTTCAGTAGCACGAGATGTATTTATCAATCAATATTCAAGCAAACAATTCTAAAAGAAGCATCCTACAATAGAGTATGCTGGGAAATATGATAATGATGGGTGTGGTTTTATTAACACCAACACTCAGGTTATTTTACACCACTGAGTGTTTATTTAACTCCCCAATCAACACTATAAATGTCACATTGCAAAATCAACACTAGTTAACACTGGCCAATTTGCTGTGTGCTATGAAAGGGACACATCTGCAGGCTTCCATACATGTTTAAAACCTTTCTCCCAACCTCCATGAACCATTTAAGATGTTGGTATGCCTCCTAGCCACATTCAGGGAGTGATTCATATGGGACTATTAATCCTTACTCTGGGAAAAGGGAGCACCTATGCGACATACACCTATGGTTATTTCTATCTGAACCCATTCCCCCTCCATCATTCTATTCTATCACAAGGGCTTCAAGAGAAATATCAATTCGATATCAGTCTAGACAGTGTAAAGATATGGGTAACCTTTCAATTATAGTTTAGCTCCAGACACTATTCAACCTGAGATTGATTGTTATACTGTATGTAACTACGGCCTCATATAGATTAGCAAGCAGAGATTCCTGATTAAATATCATGAGGTAAAAGCCCAATATAGGGGGAAATTAACTGTTGTACTAGTCAGAGGAGAGAGGAGACCTGATGTGTTTCACTGATAACAAAACATCAGTGTGCCGAGCGGCCTGCCTGTCAAATCCTGCGCCCTTCATATGCAATGCAGAGATTGGGAAATCTGAGTGAGATGCAAATTGGAACACGCTAAAATGGACAAGCGTCCCTATTAATTCACAAACCCAAGATGAGGGGAGGTGCAGGGCGCTGTCCACACATTACCCACTCACCGCATCCTACACCTCCCCCCACCCACCCACCTCAACCCTTCCACACTCTCTCCTTTATCCTGTCTCACTCCTTCCCTGCTCTATTCTTTCTCCACCTCACCCATTCTCCAAACAATCCTTTTTACCGCTCAACCCTTTCCACTCTTTCCTTTCACCTTTCGCTCGACCTGCAGTGTCCTAGTTCTCCTCTGCTGCCCAAGCCTTTATCAATCCAACCGACATGAACCGGTGTATTCTCTCTCTCTCTCTCTCTCTCTCTCTCTCTCTCTCTCTCTCTCTCTCTCTCTCTCTCTCTCTCTCTCTCTCTGATGTGCTCGACAAGGGGCTATGCGAAACCTAACACCTCTCGCTACTGTACCACCTCCTCTCAACAGGGGGTCTAGCTGACAGCAGGATGACTTACCTGTCTATGAAAGGCTAATGCGAAAACCCCAGAAGCACATTGAGGAGAGAGGAGGGAAAGGGGGCCCCTTATCAATAGTGATAACCTGACCTGCGTTCCAAATGGCAATCTATTCCGATAGTGCACTATATATGGAAAAAGGTGCCAGAACTCCAGTAGCTTCACCCTTAGTTTAAGCTTCCCAGACACTAAAGATTCCCAGCGCTGCAGGGATATGAACACATTACTGTCCATGAGTGTCTCTACAATGCTCCTTGTTATCTTTAAGATTTCATCATGTTATCGTTGTTCATGTATTAATAACAAAGCTGCCTAATGGTGCCCTGGTCGAAAGTAGTGCACTATATAGTGAATATGGTAACATTTCCAACACAGAGCTTGTCTTGGCTATGTGAGTGAGAGTATTTTGTCCCCTGCATTGGCCAGCAGATGGGTGCTGTCTGCAACGTCCTGGCACTCCTGCAGTGCTGTAAGAGATGATGTATGTGTCCCAAATGGCACCCTATTCCCTATATGGTGCACTACGTTTGACCACGGTCTACAGGGCTCTGGTCAAAAGTAGTGCAGTACAGAGGGAATAGGGTGCTATTTGGGACACAGTCATGAAGAAAGACTCAAGAACCCAGCCATTATACACACAGCAGATGGGACATTCTCCCTTCTCTATACCCAGCTCTCATTAAAAAGCCAAACGACATATAGGGTGGTTGGAAAGTACAGGGACGTTTTCTAATTTACCACCAACAAGAAAGGTGACTCCTAGTGCAACAGATAAGCTCTGTTTAATTTGGCATGTAAACAGAAGAAATGACACCATCTGAGAACTCTCATCCCAGAGACCTTTACTGTTATGGAGATGCAGGAGAGACATTTCCACTTTACTATATGTGTGTGTGTGTGTGTAGGGGAAGGCAGGTAATCAATATTTATTCGAGGTTAGGACAGATGGCGTTTTGGAGAGGAATGCTCAGGAGTCATGTATCCCAAATGGCACCCTATTTACTATAAAGTGCACTACTTTGACAAGGCCATTATATAGCAAAAATTGTGCCATTTGGGATGTAGCTGAGAACATATACAGAGAGTTCTTTGGGAGAGGGGGTGGGTGGTGATAGGAGGGGCTGTGCCATGCGGTCGGCCCACATGACTCAGTGGGAGTCATCACCACAATAATTACCTCGCAGTCTAATCTGTTTTTAAAACCTGCTGCTGTTTCAATGCTTTAATTACCCACAAGTGTTGGGGAGGAAGATTTGTGAGACCAACGCATACAGCAAACAAATGGTGTGGCTTTTGCATGTGTTGGGGAGGTTTGTTTGTGTCCGTGTGTATACTTGTACAATCACAGTTAAACTGAAAAAAAAGGAAATGGTTCATTTCATCCATAAATGTAGCTGCATCTGAATGTTTACCCAAGACACTTTAACTTGTTTGACATTCATGTATTGTACAGATTTGGATGTTCGGCGTCTGTTTGACAATTAAGCATTTCCTCATTTTAAAGCTGCAACTTCAGTTAGAATGGCACTCAGGAAGCCGGTTTTACTGCCCGTAGCCTGAAAACAAAAGTATCTCCTCTCCTCCTGAATCTCTTCATGGAGGTTAAGGTGTACAATCTCAGGGTGGAAGAATAAACGGAACAGTCATCCACAAAAGAGGTCATAGTTATTAGACATGGATTTTTTGTCTGTGAAAAATCTCCCTTGTTTACGTGATGAAACCAAAACTGTAATTATCTACAGGTGTTTGGCTGTCAGCCCCATCAATTATGTGCAGAGAGTACCAGAACATATAATTGGTTCTGTTGCCAAAAACGGTTTCAAATTGGCATGTCACTGGCCTACACACAATACCCCATGAGGTCAAATTGAAATGATGTTAACATTTTGTAGAATATTTCAAAGACAAATACACAATGCAGAGGACGAGAGGTCAATAGAGTACTAACGATCAATGGAAATAGTGTTTTTTCTGTAATATCAATAGGTCAGAGACTCATAGCTACATGACAAGTTCTCATTGGTCAAAATTGTTTATACATTGAATCTGAAATAGACTACTTGTTATTTGCCATTGGCCCAGATTTATTGCAAGGAATTCTACTAGAAACTACTGGACCCCGTCTTACATCCCATCTCAGCTTTTGTACATATGAAATCGAATGGAATATATGTGAACATGATGGTTAACAACTTTGCAGTAGATTTTTTAGTAGATACGGGTGCTGTAGATATGGGTGCTGTAATCAGTGTATTGCCCATTTCTTATACAAAACATATACACTGCCGTTCAAAAGTTTGTCTATTACATACAGTGTAGTCATTTTTAGTGTTGTAAATACTTTTGTAGCTAGAAACAGCTGATTTTTTATGGTAAATCTACATAGACTTAACCAAAACAGAAAGAGGAGTGGGAGGCCCCGGTGCACAACTGAGCAAGAGGACAAGTACATTAGTGTGTCTAGTTTGAGAAACAGACGCCTCACAAGTCCTCAATCTTTTTTTAAATGACAAATTAATAGAAAATGAAAAGCTGAAATGTCTTGAGTCAATAAGTATCCAACCACTTTGTTATGGAAAGCCTAATTAAGTTCAGGAGTAAACATTTGCTTAACAAGCCACAAAATAAGTTGCATAGACACACTCTGTATGCAATAGTGTTTAACATGATTTTTGAATGACACATACAATTTTTTGCATGACACATACAATTATCTGTAATGTCCCTCAGTCGAGCAGCGAATTTCAAAACACAAAATCAACCACAAAGACAATGGACATTTTCAAATGCCTTGCAAAGAAGGACACCTATTGGTAGTTGGGTATTTAAAAAAAATAGACATTGAATATCCCTTTGAGCATGCTGAAGTTATTAATTACATTCATGTGGTGTATCAATACACCCAGTCATTGCAAAGATAATTTTTCCTTCCTAACTCAGTTGCCAGAGAGGAATGTAACCACTCAGATATTTCATTATGAGGCCAAAAGTGACTTTAAAACAGTTACAGGGTTTTATGACTTTAAAGGGAGAAAACTGAGGATGGATCATCAACATAGTACTTACTCCACAACAATAACCAAATGACAGAGTGAAAAGAAGGAAGCCTGTTACAGAATACAACTATTCCAAAACATGCATCCTGATTGCAGTAAGGCACTAAAGTAAACCTGCAGAAAATGTGGCAAAGAAATTGAATTTATGTCCTGAATACAAAGCATAATGTTTGGAGCAATTTCAGCACACCACTGAGAACCACTCTTCACATTTTCAAGCTATGTGGTGCTGCATCATGTTATGGGTATGCTTGTCATCAGCAAGGACTAGGGAGTTTATGATAAAAATTAAACAGAATAGAATAGAAAGTCAAAATCCAAGAGGATAACCTGGTTGTCTGCTTTCCAACAGACACTGGGAGACACATTTACCTTCCAGCAGGACAATAACCTGCGCCATAAGGCTTACATGGATTTGCTTACCAAGACGACATTGAATGTTCCTAGAGTGCTCTAGTTACAGTTTTGACTTAAATCGTCTTGAAAATCTACTGCAAGTTTTGAAAATGGCTGTCTTAGCAATGATCAACAACCAACTTCACAGCTTGAAGAATTTAAAAATAATAATGTGCAAATATTGAACATTCCAGGTGTGCAAAGCTCTTACAGACACCCAGCAAGACTCACAGCTGTAATCGTTTCCGAAGGTGATTCTAACATGTATTGACTCACGGGCGTGGATACTCATGTAAACGTGTTATTTCTTTCACTTTGTTATTATGGGGTATTGTGTGTAGATGGGTAAGAAATAAAATATATTTAATACATTTTGAATTCAGGATGTAACACAACAACATGTGGGATAAGTCAAGGGGTACGAATACTTTCTGAAGGCACAACTATGCAACCATAATATAATAATTATACTGAACAAAAATGTAAAGTGTTGGTTCCATGTTTCATGAGCTGAAATATTTGTGCAATATGCACAAAAAGCCTATTTCGTTAAAAGCTTGTGCACAAATTAATTTACATTCCTGTTAGTGAGCATTTCTCCTTTGCCAAGATATGCCACACGGGTCAGGTGGATGAATTGTCTAGAAGCTGATTAAACAGCATGATCATTATACAGGTGCACCTTGTGCTGTGGACAATAAAAGGTCACTAAAATGTGCAGTTGCCACAGATGTCTCATGTTTTGAGGGAGCATGCAGTTGGAATGCTGACTGCAGGAATGTCCAACAGAGCTGTTGCCAGATAAATGAATGTTCATTTCTCTACCATAAATCTACTCCGGCATCATTTCAGAGAATTTGGCAGGACGTCCAACCGGCCTCACAACCACAGATCACGTTTAACCACGCCAGCCCAGGACCTCCACATCTGGCTTCTTCATCTGTGGGTTCGTCTGAGTCCAGCCACTCGGATAGCTGATGAAACTGAGGAATATTTATGTCTGTAATAAAGCTATTTTATTGGGAAAAACTAATTCTGATAGGCTGGGCCTGGCTCCACAGTTGGTTGGCCTATACCCTCCCAGGACCACCCTTGTCTGCTCCCTTGCCCAGTCATGTGAAATCCAAAGATTAGGGAGTAATGAATTTATTTCAATTGACTGATTTCCATATATGATTTCCATATAAATGTATATTATTCAAAGCCATCTATATACCACCACAAACCGATGCTGGCACGAAGACCACACTCAACGAGCTGTATAAGGCAATAAGCAAAGAAGAAAATGCTCATCCAGAAGTGGTGCATCTTTTTTTGCTGAGTTTATGAACATGCAGCTATCTTGAAATTGTTGCATGTTGTGTTTATATTTTTGTTCCGTATAGCATGAACCAGTCTGTCATGAACATAGCCAACCACCTGCAACATAGCTGCACCCCCGGGTAGCTTCGCTCTCATTATATTTTATGACAATATTTTACCTATGCAACATAGCTACTGGACCTCGGGGCTGACAATCATTATCATATTGCAATACTGCAGGATCTCATGTAGGCTCCAAAATCTCAGAATCAAACATGTAACTTTGTAGCAGCAGAATATCATGGGCCAATGATCTTGAGGGTGAAGCCAGGACTGATTAAGAATCAGTAGCAGTGCGGATGCAGAATTGGGTGGACCGTAGCTCAGAGCTAGCTCGCAGCGCTGATGAAAGAACCAGAGCATTGATGAATTCCAGTATCTTGTCATTAGTTGCCAGCAAAAATGTTCAACAGAGGTTTGCCATGTTCCGCTTGTGCTCAGCATGCAGGTAGCATAACATGAAAGAGAGGACAAAGCAGTACTAGATCTGGTGCTGATGACTGATGTTATATGCTAATGCATTCATCTAGGGTTGTACGAGAGTGTGGCACAGGATACAGACAGGGTGGGATGGACAACCGCAGAGGTCGATGAACACCCTGCGGGTGAAGAGGCGACAGTAGAGCTGTCGAGAGCACCCCAGTACATGCTGACATTCCACTGCAGAAACCTGCGGCAGTGACGGCTGAAAACAGGCAATGATATAAGTAGATTGTTGCACCACCAAAACATCCAGATCAATAACGATAGAGTGGTAATCATCCAACTCCTAGTGGGACCAAACATATATGGAGATCATCACTGGTGGAGAGGGACGGTGTGTCACCATGGGTGTAGTGGACACAGTGCCAGCGGGATCTGAGAGGGGGAGAGCTGCTAGAGGCTGTGAATGTAGAGAAGACAGTAGCGCCACAAATGCCCTGAGGTAAAGCATATCCTCAACTTGGAGCTGGCCAGCTTGACAGAGAGGAAATGTTGTGAAAGCAGGTGCACTGTATTTGGACACCCCTTCAAATTTGTGGATTCTGCTATTTCAGACACACCCGTTGCTGACAGGTGTATAAAATCGAGCACACAGGCATGCAATCTCCGTAGACAAACATTGGCAGTAGAATGGCCTTACTGAAGAGCTCAGTGACTTTCAACATGGCACCTCCATAGGATTGTCAAAATTCTGCCCTGCCAGAGCTGCCTAGGAGCAACAATGGTGCTGAAGCAAGTAGAGTGTAAATATTGTCTATCCTAGGTTGCAACACTCACTACCATTATCCAAACAGTCTCTGGAAGCAACATAAGCATAAGAAATGTTCGGCGGGAACCGAGAAGCCGCACACAAGCCTAAGATCAACATGCGCAATGCAGTGGCCGGTAAGCCAGGCTCCCCCCCAAAGAAATGTAAATACAGAACATGCTGTAATTGATCTTTCGTCACTCTGAGCTTCATAATTTTTCTTAAATTTACAAGAGGCGGAAAGCATCTTAGCAAGTGAAACAGCGCCCCTCAGTCTCTTTACGTGTAGGCCATCTATATGATGCCACTTGGTCCAAACAAGTATTACAATGTTGCCACCCATAGCAAGGGACAAAACAATGAATTGCCAATCAGCGTTGAGCTAAACTGAGCGAGCTCAACTGCGAATGGTCCTGGCGCACCAAACAAAAGTGTCAAAAGAAGCCAGCTTTCAAATCCCATTGAGAGCATACATCATTGACAGAAAAACTTGAATTTTTGCATATCGTTGTGTTGTTGTCCTCTGGTGGCTAGCTAATCAGCTAATATTGGCCCTTTCCTAAATTGCCCATGGATGGAGATAGGGATTTGGACTTGTGGTTTTACTTAATTCTCTGTACTGGCCAATTATTAATATAAATAATAATAATATATGCCATTTAGCGGACGCTTTTATCCAAAGCGACTTACAGTCATGTGTGCATACATTCTACGTATGGGTGGTCCCGGGAATCGAACCCACTACCCTGGTGTTACAAGCGCCATGCTCTATTATTTGGCTATGAGCAAACAGAATATTAGTAAAAATAGATTTTCACTGGACTGTTACTTTAACATAGTAACACCATTTTGCATGTGTGTTTTTGAATCTGTGCCTACCATCATTGGCAAAGAAGTCAGGACCCTCTTTCTTCATAAGAATACTGGCAAGCTGTGCTTGACTGGCCAGGCAGTCACAGTCATAGAATTTCTGCATTATATTGGCAATTCTGATCCAACCATTCATTCATACATTGTTTTGCCCCTGGCCTGAGAGGATGGAAGTTCAATATGTACAGTAGCTAGATGTAGAAGGATGATGGTAAAGTTGCCCATGAATGGAAGTTAGGTTAGTGAGCAAACATTTTTGATCGGTAGTTTAGGACAACAAAAAATAAAAGTGTGTACTGTATGACAGAGTGATACACTGTTTCGTCAACATGAAATAGAGGATAGGATTGCCGTTTCTCTTCAAGTAGGGTGAGTCAACATAGGGTGAGTCAATTTCTACTTGCATGAATGTGCACACACACACACACAGAAATCAGAACCACGGACAGTCACATTGTAATCATTTAGATGTCACTGTATTAGACTAAGCAGAGGTGATTTGATGTTGAAATTGAAATGGTGTTGGAATAGTGGATGCAGCTCCTGTGGTAATTGTCTGTGTTTCTAAATCAATAGTTGATTTTTTTAACCTTTATTGAACCAGGTAGGCCAGTTGAGAATAAGTTCTCATTTACCACTGCGACCTGGCCAAGATTATGCAAAGCAGTGCGACAAAAACAACAACACAGATTTACACGTGGGAAAAACAAACGTATAGTCAATACAGTATATACAGTATACAGTATATACAATACAGTATATACAATGTCTGCAAATGTAATATTAGGGAGGTAAGGCATTAAATAGGCCATAGTGGCGAAATAATTACTATTTAGCATTAACACTGGAGTGATAGATGTGCAGATGATGATGTGTGAGTAGAAATACTGGGGTGCAATAAGAGCCAAAATAAATAACAATTTGGGGAATGAGGTAGTTGGGTGGGATATTTACAGATGGGCTGTGTGCAGGTGCAGTGATCGGTAAGCTGCTCAGACAGCTGATGCTTAAAGTTAGGGAGGGAGATATAGGTCTCCAGCTTCAGTGATAAAAAAAAATCATTCCAGTCATTGGCATCAGAGAACTGTAAGGAAAGGTGGCCAAAGGAGGAGTTGGCTTTGGGGATGACCAGTGTAATATACCTGCTGGAGCGCATGCTACGGGGTGGGTGTTGCTATGGTGACCAGCGAGCTGAGATAAGGGGGGGAATTACCTAGCAAAGACTTATAGATGACCTGGAGCGAGTGAGTTTGGCGATGAGTATGAAGCGAGGACCAGACAACGAGAGCATACAGGTCGTAGTGGTGTGTAGTATATAGGTCTTTGGTGACAAAAATGGATGTCACTGTGATAGACTACAGTACATCCAATTTGCTGAGTAGAGTGTTGGAGGCTATTTTGTAAATTACATCGCCGAAGTCAAGGATCGGAAGGATAGTCAGTTTTACGAGGGTATGTTTAGCAGCATGTGTTCAGGAGGCTTTGTTGCGTAATAGGAAGCCATTTCTAGGTTTAGTTTTGGATTGGAGATGCTTAATGTGAGTCTGGAAGGAGTGTTCACAGTCTAACCAAACACTTAGGTACTTGTAGATGTCCCCATATTCTCAGTCAGAATCGTCCTGATTAGTTATGCTTGTCGGACGGGCGGGAGGGTGCTGGCAGCGATTTGTTTAAAAGCATGCATTTAGTTTTACTAGCATTTAAGACCAGTTGGAGGCCACGGAAGGAGTGTTGTATGGCTTCGAAGCTCGTCTGGATGTTTGTTAACACAGTGTTATAAGAAGGGCCAGAAGTATACAGAATGGTGTTGTCTGCGTAGAGGTGGATCAGAGAATCACCAGTAGCAAGAGCGACATCATTGATATATATACAGAGAAAAGAGTCTGCCCGAGAATTGAACCCTGTGGTACCCATGACCAGCTCGGAAACCGGATTGTATAGCGGCGAAGGTACGGTGGGATTCGAAATGGTTGGGGATCTGTTTATTAACTTGGCTTTCGAAGACTTTAGAAAGGCATGGCAGGATGGATATAACAGTTTGGGTCTAGAGTGTCTCCCCCTTTGAAGAGAGGGATGACCGTGGCAGCTTTCCAATCTTTAGGGATCTCAGACGATACGAAAGAGAGGTTAAACAGGCAGGTGTTGCAAAAATTTTGGCGGATAGTTTTAGAAAGAGATTGTCTAGCCCAGCTGATTTGTCGGGGTCAAGATTTTGCAGCTCTTTCAGAACATCAGCTATCTGGATTTGGGTGAAGAAGAAGTGGGAGGGGGGAGAGCTTGGGCAAGTTGCTGCGGGGGGTTCAGAGCTCTCGGCCGGGATAGGGGTAGCCAGGTGGAAAGCAAGGACAGTGGCAGAAAAATGCTTGTTGTAATTCTTGATTATTGTGGATTTAACGGTGGTGACAGTGTTTCCTAGCCTCAGTGCAGTGGGCAGCTGGGTGCTCTTACTCTCCATGGACTTTAGTGTCCCAAAGCTTTTTGGAATTTGTGTTCTGAAAATGTTGAAAAAGTTAACTTGCACTACCATGCTGTATGCAATATGCTTTGTGGACTTCACTGGACAGAGGTTGCTATATGATTTTGTGACAAAAACAAAGGTGTGGTTAAATGTATTCTGCCATCATGTCTTCTTATTGTCTCTACCTTTAGGTTTGGACACACCTACTCATTCCAGGGTTTTTCTTTATTTTTTTAAATGTTCTACATTGTAGAATAATAGTGAAGACATCGAAACTATGAAATAACACTGATCCTTCTTGAGTTGCTAGGAAGGCAACTACAGTAGTTAAGTGTTGAGTTCAAGTCTGGTCCTCTCTCCTGATATAAAAATAAGAATTTAAACCCTTAACACCATATTATGATGTGTTTGAAAACAAATTGATAGACACATTTTGCAATTAACGCTAAGCTAATTTGGTACATATATCATTTCTAAACAGCATTACATTGTCTCTCAAGTTCTTATTTTTCCTGTTTTGCTGTCCTCTCTCATCTCTCATCTCTGCTTTCCTTCTGCCAATGGTTGTGCAAAAAAATACGTAATTTTGGCTATGTGAGAACAGACCTTACAACAACATTTTGTCTATCAATTTAAGGGAGGTGTAAAGTTAAGAGACTTTTCTGTCATTTTTGTTTCCATCCCCTCTGCCTTGCCCTGTGTGCAGCCGGGACAGATGACAGAGCAGCAGTACAGTGTTATGTGTTTGACCTGCCCAACTCCTCCGCTATCTGAAGTTTGACATCAGCACAAGGCTGATGCTATGAAACGAATGCAGTGCAAGTGCTCTCAAGGCAAGGCTCCGTCTCTCCCTCGCTCTCTCTTTCTCGATTTGTGTCTCATTCTCCCTTTTCTTCTCTATTCCCTCTTTCTCATACTCTTTCTCCCTGTCCCCCCCCCCGTTATCTCGATCTCTCCCTTACTCCCTCGTTCAGTTGTATTTAACCATACACCTCATCATTTAGCACATTACAAGGAGAAACATCTGCGAGTAAGCATTTCCTTCAATCATATTTGTGTTCATCTGGATAGAAGAATATGGTGTCGTTTCACCGGGTGCGAAGTCATGTTTTAATTTAACTATTATATTAATACGACTATTCAAAACAATCATATTCTAAAAGTACCCAACGACAATCCAGCTGCTGCTGGTTTAATGACTGGAGGTACAACTGAGATTTCAGACAATCAGCGTGATTACCACACAAATAGCACTTTGATTGAAGAGCAATACAGGAGGGCGCCAGCCTAAAACCATTGACAATGGAATAGGCCTACACATGCTCACACAAGTCTAACATAGGGTAGTTGGAGATAGTTTGCTACAGTAGTTGGACTGTATATTATGGTTGAACCACTCAACATAGGCATCAAAGGCCTTGTCAAGTAATTGAACCTGAAGCTTGTATTATTTACATATCATTGCAAAAACTCATCCGTCGTGATCATTAGTCTATTTATGTGTTAGAGATGGATTTAGGCCGTTGTAAAGTGAACAAATGTGACCATCAAACTATCTTTCCTCCTGTCAACATGAATTGAGATTTGTTTTTTAAAAGTATGGTGAGGTCTTATGACATTAACTGAGTTGTTGACGTGTGCCAAGCATGTAGAATGTACAGTGTGTTTGGAAAGTATTCAGACCCCTTGACATACCACATTTTGTTACATTACAGCCATATTCTAAAATGTATTAAAATCGGTTTCTTCTCTCATCAATCTACACACAATACCTCATAATGACAAAGCAGAAACAGGTTTAGAAATTTCAGCAAATGTATTTAAAAAAAATGAAATAATACGTTTACATAAGTATTCAGACCCCTTACTCAGTTCTTTGTAGAAGCACCTTTGGCAGCGTTTACATCCTTGAGTCTTCTTGGGTATGACGCTTCAAGCTTGGCATACCTGTATTCAGGGAGTTTCTCCCATTCTTCTCTTTAGATCCTCTCAAGCTCTGTCAGGTTGAGTGGGGAGTGTCACTGCACAGCTATTTTCAGGTATCTGAAATGATTCAAGTCTGAGCTCTGGCTGGGTCACTCAAGGACATTCAGAGACTAGTCCCGAAGCAACTCATTCATTATCTTGACGGTGTGCTTAGGTTCTTTGTTCTGTTCGGTGGTGAACCTTCGCCCCCCAGTCTGAGGTCTTGAGTGCTCTGGAGCAGGTTTCATCAAGGTTCTGTCTGTAATTTGCTCCATTCATCTTTTCCTCGATCCTGACTAGTCTCCCAGTCCCTACCGCTGAAAAACATCACCAAAGCTGATGCTGCCACCAGCATGCATAACCGTAGGGATGGTGCCAGGTTTCCTCCCGATGTGACTCTTGGCATTCAGGCTGAAGAGTTCAATCTTGGTTTCATCAGACCAGAGAATCTTGTTTATCATGGTCAGAGAGTTCTTTTGGTGCCTTTGGCAAACTCCAAGTGGGCAGTCATGTGCCTTTTACCAAGAAGGCCTGATTTGTGGAGTGCTGCAGAGATGGTTGTCCATTGGGTATTGACCTCCCTAGCCAAGGGCCTTCTCCCCCGTTTGCTCAGTTTGGCCGGACATCCAGCTCTATAAAGAGTCTTGGTGGTTCCAAACTTCTTCCATGTAAGAACGATGAAGGCCACTGTGTTCTTGGGGACCTTCAGTGCTACATAAATGTTTTGGTAGCCTTCGTCAGATCTGTTCCTCAACACAATCCTGTCTCTGAGCTCTACGGACAATTGCTTCAACCTCATTGCTTCGTTTTTGCTCTGACATGAACTGTCATCTGTGGGACCTTATATATACACATGTGTGTACCTTTTCCAAATCAGGTCCATTCTATATAATTTCCCACATGTGGAAACATCTCAACGATGATCAATGGAAAAAAGATGCACCTGAGCTCAATTTTGTGCCCCATATCAAATGGTCTGAATACTTATGTAAATAAGGTATTTCTGTTTTTTATTGTTAATACATTTGCAAGCATTTCTAAAAGCTGCATCACTTACATGTAGTGATGGTTTCGAAATAAGCGGATTAGTAAAGGATTCTTCCAAGTGTATTTTAAATCCATGTATTTAATGTTTTAAAGGGATTTTGCTGATTATTGTCACGTTCTGACCTTCCTTTTTATGTCTTTGTGTTAGTCTGGTCAGGGCGTGAGTTGGGGTGGGTAGTCTATGTCCTTTTTTCTATGATGTATTTCTGTGTTTGGCCTGGTATGCTTCTCAATCAGAGGCAGCTGTCAATCATTGTCGTAGCCTGTTTTCCAGATTTGGGTTGTGGGTGATTAATTTATGTTTAGTGTCTGTTCACCTGGCAGAACTGTTTTGTTTTCTCTTCGTTATTATTTTGTGTAGTGTTCAGTTTGTTCAATTAAAACATGACGAACACTTACCACGCTGAATTTTGGTCCTCCTCTCCTTCCACCAACGAGAAGCATTACAATTATCTCCCAAAGTGTGACATCTATGACTGTATTAATTCCTAATTCTGAATTTGTTTATGTCATGGCAACGAATGGTAAGGTTAAAGACAGCTAGTTTGCCTTTGATGCTTGTCAGATCTTATACAGTGCCTTGGAAAAGTATTCATCCCCCTTAGCGTTTTTCCTATTTTGTTGCATTACCTGTAATCTAAATGTATTTTCATTTTTATTTCATGTAAAATGGACATACACAAAATAGTCCAAATTGGTGAAGTGAAAGAAAAATAGCATGTTTCAAAAAATTATACAAAATAAAAAAATGAAAAGTGGGGCGTGCATATGTATTCACCCCCTTTGCTATGAAGTCCTTAAATCAGATTGGGTGCAACCAACTACCTTCAGAAGGCATATAATTAGTTAAATAAAGTCCACCTGTGTGCAATCTAAGTGCCATATGATTTGACACATGATCTCAGTATATATATATATATATATATATATATATATACCTGTTCTGAAAGGCCCCAGAGTCTGCAACACCACTAAGCAAGGGGCACCACTAAGCAAGGGGCACCACCAAGCAAGCGGAACCATGAAGACCAAGGAGCTCTCTAAACAGGTCAGGGACAAAGTTGTGGAGAAGTACAGATCAGGGTTGAGTTATAAGAAAATATCAGAAACTTTTAACATCCCACAGAGCACCATTAAATCCATTACTAAAAAATCGAAAGAATATGGCACCACAACAAACCTGCCAAGTGAGGGCCACCCACCAAAACTCTCAGACCAGGCAAGAAGGGCATTAATCAGAGAGGCAACAAAGAGACCAAAGATAACCCTGAATGCTCCACAGCGGAGATTGGAGTATCTGTCCATAGGACCACTTTAAATTGTGGACTCCACAGAGCTGGCCAGAAAAAAAGCCATTGCTTAAAGAACAAAATAAGCAAACATGTTTGGTGTTCACCATAAGGCATGTGTGAGACTCCCAAACATATGGAAGAAGGTACTCTGGTCAGATGATACTAAAGTGGAGCTTTTTGGCCATCAATGAAAGCATTATGTCTGGCACAAACCCAACACCTCTCATCATCCCGAGAATACCATCCCCACAGTGAAGCATGGTGGTGGCAGCATCATGCTATGGGGATGTTTTTCAACAGCAGGGACTTGGAAACTGGTCAGAATAGAAGTAATGATGGATGGAGCTAAATACAGGGAAATTCTTGAGGGAAACCTGTTTCAGAGATTTGAGACTGGGACAGAGGTTCACCTTCCAGCAGAACAATATCCCTAAGCATACTGCTAAAGCAACACACGAGTGGTTTAAGGGGAAACATTTACATGTCTTGGATGGCCTAGTCAAAGCCCAGACCTCAATCCAATTGAAAATCTGTGTCTTAAAGATTGCTCTACACCAGCGGAACCCATCCAACTTGTAGGAGATAGAGCAGTTTTACCTTGAACAATGGGGAAAGATCCCAGTGGCTAGATGTGCCAATATTATAGAGACCTACCCCAAGGGACTTGCAGCTGTAATTGCTGCAAAAGGTGTCTCTACAAGGTTTTGACTTTGGGGGAGGGGGGGGTGAATAGTTATGCATGCTCAAGTTTTCATTTTTTTGTCTTATTTCTTGTTTGTATCACAAAACAAATATTCTGCATCTTCAAAGTGGTAGGCATGTAGAGCAAATCAAATGATACAAACCCCCAATAAATCTATTTTAATTCCTTGTTGTAAGGTAACAAAATAGGAAAAATGCTAAGTGGGGTGAATACTTTCGCAAGCCATTGTAGCTATGTACACTTCAAATCAAAGTTTTTGTACTCTCAATATACCACAGCAAGATGTCATTCTAATAATAGATTTGTGGTTGTGTTGGATGTCAAAATGAATTTTTTTAAATGGTGGTGGAAGAGCCACTTTGTAATATAGGATTCAGTACTCACATACTGTAGGCTCCAGCAGCTGAAAGCTCTTAGATGCCATCTCTTGGTAGGTTCCTTGACTCCCCCGACTGCGGCAAAACTCGTGTCCTATGTGAGTCACTGCAGTATAGGTCCATTCTGGCTTTATACAGTACATGGGTCATCAGATCTCAGTAGGCACTTTTATACAGCAAATATCAATAATGAGTCCCATATGACACCCTATTATTCCATACACACTATTAAGGAAATAGAGTGCAATATATATCTCTGACCTCACAGGCACAGAGAACTTATGAATAAATAACGACTCACCACATCCAACATTATCTGTTTTTAGAACAAGAATGTAAGGAGATGGAGGCCTCTTTTCTGCTTTCAAAGTCATCTATTTGAAATAATTTCCCTCTGTGTGTCAAGTATTTCTATGGCTGGGTCCAATTTATTTTGAGGGGATTTAAGGAAGTTAAAACTCATGAAATGTAATTAATCCCTCTATATCTCTCTCTCTTCCAGGAAAGACAGAATGGTCACCATAATCAACTCCAGTTTCTGGTAAAACTACAAAAGTCATTGTCCGTCCATTTTCTACTCTAGACCCTGGCTGTTCCATGATGTAAGTGAAGCTTGCTGTGATTCTCCTCAATTGACAGTTAGACCATGAACCTTAGAGACTCTATCGTTGCACGGACCAGGCCTTCCCCAGTTTGGATTTAGAGCCACCCTCATCTATCCATCGAAACCGCCAGCCACGTGAGGCTGCAGCGGTGGCCGGTGGTGGTGGCGGTGGTGGGAGGACCTTCACACATAGCGCAAAGCACGCTGGGATATTTTTCCCAAAAACACACTGAGGCACCACCATGAGGAAATCCACCACCTCCTGTCTTTGTCACATACTGGTCTGCCTTTGCTTCATCCAGAGGTGCTATGGGGCTAGCCATCATATCCCAGCCGACAAAGTGACCATCGCCAAGAACCAGACCAAACTGGCCAATGGTGAGACAGAAGTGCACCACAGGCCTAAACGTGGCTGGATCTGGAACCAATTCTTTGTTTTAGAAGAACACATAGGACCGGACACTCAATACGTGGGAAAGGTATCGTATTGTTTTGCCCTACTTCACAGTATGTTTGTAAACAACAGCTTATTTCATTCCAAGGAAACTTGGCTCTGGCTGTGTCTCAAATGACACACTACTGTATGTCCAACATGGTGCACTACTTTTGACCAGAGCTCTAGGAGCCCTGGTTGAATGTGGTGTGTTTTTCTGCACGGCAGTTTTGTCTATTGGAAATGCATTGCGGCAGTTACAGGTTCTATTCTTAAGGGGATTTGCCTTGTTGGTAGTCTGGATGCTTTTGTTCTGTCTAATTATGTTGAAAACAAATGTGCATCCAAAATAGCACCATTTTCCTTATATAGTGCACTACATTTGAACAAGGCCCGTAGGACTCGGGTCAAAAATAGTGCACTATGTATGGGATAGGGTGGCATTGGGTTTGCAGATTCAATCTCACTCGTTAATTTTGTTAAGACACAAAAAGGTCTGTCAAGTCTGAGCGGTTTAAGCTACAAACTAATATGACTCCACCATCAAACGCTGAGACTCTCACAAACGTTCACGGGACTCGTCTGAAGCTAACCCGGTACAGACCGGTAAAAGAACGAATCAAAATGTATAGGCTTTTTTGGGACCAAGGTTACACATGGAGCCTTTATTTTTATTTTTATGCTTCCTATATCTCTCAGATGCATGTCAGACAACTCAAACCATACTTCCCTTTGATAAATGTTTAGTCTATCTGTTTTGCCATGAATGTGTTATTCGGTACGTTTCCATGGTCTAATAGCAGTAAGGCCAAATTCCAATGCTTAGTCTCTTAGGGAAGATTCAATTGTGAACAGAGCTTTTTACAGCAACCTCTCAGTTGCAAAAATATAACATCTTTGTTTGTTTGAATTAATCCTAGTACCAAAATTGAGTCATGTTACACAGGGGCTCCATGGATGGCTCTTTGTTACATAGTTAAAGTGTGAATTGACTTGAATGTATTTGTCAATTTATATAAAATGTATAGCCTACTGCCAATATATACCTAAAGAAATGTATAAAAAATAACAGAACACATAACACTTATTTATATCCACAGACTGTGGTCCATTAGTGGCCTATACAGTACATCTGAGCGACATGTCATTCCAGCTATGGGCTCAGACTGTCACATCAGACATTATGGATGTCACAAAGACTGAGAGGCAGGCACTAGAGATGACTGGCAGTCGTAACCTTGTGCTCAGAGGGCAAGAGCAACCCAGCAGGTCTGGTCTGCGTTCGCTATGGTGACTTCTCTGTTCCTTAACCAGTTTCCCATGGCTTATTTGGTATGTCCTCAGCTTACAGATTGCCTGGCCCCCTTATCTCCTGAAACGTGGAAATGTGTTTCTCCGCTGCAGTGATCATTATTCTAGGCACTCGGGCAGAAGCTAATCCCTTCAACCACACTCAGAGAGAAAGAGAACGAGGGAGTTGGATCACTCCTCTCTCTCTCTCTCTCTCTCTGACTGCACGCACATGTGTGTGCATTTCAATACAGAGACGGGAAAAGGATGTGAAATGAAGAAATACAAATATATATATATAAAAGCAAGAGCAGCCCAGAGAGACAACAGATAGAGGTGGAAAGAGAGTGAGAAAAACACAACCTAACCCCTCTAATATCCACTAAATATGATTACTCAGCATCACCACTAAGTTGTTTGTTATGATCACAGGGATGACAACCAGAAAGCAAGGCTATAGCACAGATGCCTGGGTAGTAGTGTTAGACTAGGGAAACACATATCTTTATGGGTGTTATTTAGTGATGAAACATGGCATGGCTAACGTTATAAGATGCATGAGTGAACTGAAAAATCCCCAAGGTGCCACCAAAACATTCTCTCAGCATTTCCTGTGGTTCTGTCTGTATTATTGCAGCTGACTAACTGAAGTAGTACAAGGGTATTAGGGAATAGAACATCCTGATTGAAACTGCGTTGTTGTTTAATTGCAGTTTTTCAGTTTGTCACTAATTGCATGAAAGAATAATTACTTCCGTGGATTATATTAACATTACATAGAGCTACTGCTCATCCTTTGATGTCTCTGATTGGCTGGCTGTCTCTATCATGCTTAATAGATAATGGGCACTCTTCTTTTCATCCCTCTACCTTAGAGCGAGAGAGAGTTACGGTTGTGTGCCAAAAGGCACTTTATCCCCTTCAATGTGCACTACTGGTCAAAAGTACTGCTCTAAGTAGAGAATATGGTGCCATTTTGGACTCAGATAACATGGTGAGGAAAGCAACACAAACATGAACAGCTAATTCTTTCTGTATTATAATAGGGCCGTTAAAAACAGACATACAAATGATTAGACATTAATTAGACACGCTACATTTGAATGGAGAGAGATTATGTTTCTTGACGGCAGGAGAGAAACTTGCCAACATTTAATTATGTAGTTGTGGGATTGGTGTACCATGTCCTAATGTGGCTAGGAGACAGAATGACCCTTAATTAAGCCAAGACAGAGGAGGATTCATTCGTCACATTCAAACACTATATTCTTCTCATCACTGCACTTGGTAAAAAACAATGCAGACACTAGCAAGCTGCAAAGGAGGAGTGGAAGGAGAGGTTTCTTGTGTAGGAATAGAGAGAAATTATAAGTGGTGTCTTTTTGCAGGCACTAACTCTGGACAAAGCCTGTGTGGAAATTAGTGACATTTTTGTAGGGTTTTTGGATAAACATTGAAAATATGTTATTTTGAGAGCTTCATCAGCTAAAGTCCCTTTTTGTGACTTTTGAAGCTTTAATGTAACTTAAAAAAGCAGATGAAGTACATGAAGGAATCATACTTTAAATTGTATTGCTTGCATAGACGTTTAGCACATGTTATTGCAGGTGTCGTGAGTGTTCCAAGCTCCAACAGTGTAATAATATCCAACAATACACAACAATATACACAAATCTAAAAGCAAAAGAATGGAATTAAGAAATATATAAATATTAGGACGAGAAGTGTCAGAGTTCGGAGTATACAGTTGAAGTCGGAAGTTTACATACACTTAGGTTACAGTCATTAAAACTAATTTTTCAACCATTCTACAAATTTCAAAACTATAGTTTTGGCAAGTCGGATAGGACATCTACTTTGTGCGTGACACTAGTCATTTTTCCAACAATTGTTTAGAGACAGATTATTTCACTTATAATTCACTGTATCATGACTCCAGTGGGTCAGACGTTTATATACACTAAGTTGACGGTGCTTTTAAACAGAAAATTCCAGAAAATGATGTCATGGCTTTAGAAGCTTCTGATAGGCTAACTGACATCATTTGAGTCAATTAGCCTTTGTACCTGAAGGCCTTCCTTCAAACGCAGTGCCTCTTTGCTTGACATCATGGGGAAAACAAAAATGAGAAAAAAACATTGAGGACCTCCACAAGCCTGGTTCATCCTTGGGAACAATTTCCAAACGCCTGAAGCTACCACATTCATCTGTACAAACAATAGTACACAAGTATAAAAACCATGGGACCAAGCAACTGTCATACCGCTTAGGAAGGATACACGTTCTGTCTCCTAGAGATGAATGTACTTTTGTGTGAAAAGTGCAAATTAATCCCAGTACAACAGCAAAGGACCTTGTGAAGATGCTGGAGGAAACAGGTACAGAAGTATCTATATCCACAGTAAAACAAGTCCTATATCGATATAATCTGAAAGGCCCTCAGCAAGGAAGAAGCCACTGCTCCAAAACCGCCATTAAATAACCAGACTACGGTTTGCAACTGTACATGGGGACAAAGATCATACTTTTTGGAGAAATGATCTCAGGTCTGATGAACCAAAATAGAACTCTTTGGCGACTCTGAGATGCTGGCCTTCTAGGCAGAGTTCCTCTGTTCAGTGTCTGTGTTCTTTTGCCCAGCTTAATCTTTTCTTTTTATTGGCCAGTCTGAGATATGGATTTTTCTTTCTGATTGGCATTTCCTGTGTATGGAATATGTTGTGCTTCAGGAGCCGGTGCATCCCAGCTTTGAAGTATGTACATCAGAGTTATTCTGCAGCTGTTCCAACAGCCTTAACTCCTCTGGCTGTTCCAGCTGAGCTCTTCTCACAGTCTGTAAAAGGCAATCATCAGAAGTATTACCAAGGGTTAGTGGTACCGGAGCAATGGCAGAGAAGACTGACACATTTGAACCCCATGTAAATTCGTAGCTTCTGATTGGAAGAAATGCTTCTCGCTCTTATAGTGTAGAAACCAGTAGCAATTGTGTGCGATATCAATCTGGACACCACTGAAGTACATGAAATCAGTTCCCAACACGACAGGAACAGCAAGGTTCTTGGTATGTAGAATAACTGAAGAAATCATATAGGAGCGGTTACACAGGCGGAACTCGACCTCACTCCATCCAAGTGGTCGTTTAGCCTCACCATCAGCCAGATATAGTGGACCTTTTGTCCACGGCTTCAAGTTGCATTGTGGACCTTTAATCTCCTTCCGCAGTTTCTCATTATGCAGTGTTTAGGATGACCCGGTGTCCAGGATGGCTCTTCCTGTCCATGGGCCTATGGACAGGGTTAACACCAGATGGTGCGGTATTAACTGAAAGGAAGTGGATGTCGACGGAGTGTATAAGCAGTGACTCTTGGGGTTTCAGCTCTGGTCAAAGCACCCACAGCAGGATGGTCGTTCCTTCGAAGGGAGTTAGGTCTGTTGGCCTGTTGTGACTTCTGGTTTCTGGAAGGGTTTACTTGATACTGACTTGGACATCTGGTTGAAGAATGTCCCTTTTTGCTACATCTCCAACAGAAAACGGGAGGGTTCTTGGCTGGAGACTCTGGCTGTTGTTGATGGTCTGGCTTGGGGAACTGTTTGGGTGTCTGTTTCTTTCTCTGTTCATATTTTTGTTGGCATTCTCTGTCCTTCTCGAACTGCTGTCCCAGTCGAACTAGTCCCCCGACAGTGGTGACGCTTTCTCGGAGTTGACTGGCTAGTATTGGGTTGATGTTCTTCAAGATCAACTTAATGCCCTCTTCCTCCTCAATGCTAGGTTTCCACATTCTGCACGGGGAGTGGTGACCATATGCAAAGTCACGGATACTCTCTTTCTCTCTTTGCACTCGATTCCTGACTCTGTCAGCCAACTCATCGGTGTAGTCCTCAGAGAGAAATGCAGAGGACAACTTGGCCTCAAAGTCAGCCCAGGAGGTAGTGGTGAGACGTGCCACATCCCACCAGTCTCGAGCTATCCCATGCAACACATTCCTTAATGTGGCAAGGAGTTCTTCGTCAGCCATGGGATTGAGGGCAAGAAAGTCACAACATTTTCCAGATACATTAGAAGATCAAGACTGTCATCCTTTTTACGAAAGGTGGGAAATTGCCATTTAATGGGCATGGCCCCCACATGACGTCTACTCAAATTACCATGAACAAGAGAGCTAGGAAGGGTTGAGGAAACAGAGGGTGACGGAGTTATCAGACCATGAAAATGAACACCAGGATGCAAGGTGGATTGCGTCCTACAAGGGGTGGCTGCAGTATGGCCTCGTCTCTCCTGAGGTGCCAGCATGCCTCTCAATGGTCTGAACTGAAGTGGACACCAGAGAAGCAATGTGCAAGCAGTTGTGCCTAATGGAGGCCATGTCAACAGACTCGTCATCCAACATTTTACCACATTTAGAGAGCTCGGACTGCAAGTGGTCTACAGTGTTAACCAGGGGAGAAAAAAAAACAGAATTACCGTCCTTGAGGACCTCAGTGTGATGTTGCAGGCGCCACTGGAGAGTGGCAGTGAGTTGGTTTCTTTGGTAGTCAATGGTACCAGTAATTTCCCATCTTCCACTCTCACTGAGCTCTGTCAGCGTGTGGGTTAGAGTGCTCCTTGAGTCTCTGAATTCCATTGCACTCTGATGTTGCTCTTCCCTCAGACATTTGAATTGATGGTGGATTAGAGTTTTGGAGATGTTCTTGAGTCCGTCGAATATCAAGGATGTCACCTTGAAGTTGTAAGACTACAACCTCTGGTGATCAACCAGAGAGGGGTTGGGTGTCAGAGGGAGGGCTAGCTCAGAACCTCCACACAGGTCCATGTCAATAAGTGAGTAACTAGTTAGACCTCATGTGGCCTGTGGTCAAGACCGAGCATTCAGATTAACAGGGCTCTGGCCCAAATCAACTCCATTATCTTCATTCACATTATGATTTGTATTGTCAGCTCGATGGTCAGAATGACTATGTGTATTCCCATTGACAGGTATGATATGGATGAGCACATTTTCTTGGGGTGAATCCATTGTTTTAATTGGTTATTTCTCAATGTTGAGAGGTCCCATCTGGGGTGCCATTTTTTATGTAACAGTTTTGACTTGAGGTTGTTGTTTGTAGGGGTGCCAGATAGGTTGTGCCTACCAGAGAACATATTGATTTCTCCTTTTGGTTTGGGAGGGAATGAGTCCCGTCTGACCCGTCAAGTCTACACCAATACAAAAGTCCGGATGGACATACACTTTTCATAAACTCTTGAAACATTGGAAAGAACTTCAAAACAACTGTATTCTTTTGCATAGGTTGTATTACGAACACAAATTATCACAAACATAATAAACAACAAATAATGAGCTCCGGTTCCTCTACAAAAGTTCTGTACTTCAGGCCTAAAAGAGTCCAGCCCGGTAAATGAGCTCAGAGACCTAAGTCACGCAATGTTTTTAGTCCATTCATTTAGTGTAGCGTAAACCCAATCTCAATCATACAATCAAAATATCAACTCTTTTACCACACAACCATAAAGAATATCACAGCTCAATATGTCTTCAACTAAAACTCACCACATAAATCATCACGGTATACATCACTCTAAAACATATGAAATACCGTATTCAAAATAGTTGTAGTCAGTCAGATGATCCAATCCGCCAACAGATCACAGGCCACGAAGAACCAGAGGAGAACAACTGAGATGTGTATTCCAAAGTAAGCAATGAGTGGATCCGATCCTGGTTAAACTTGCGACTAGGCTACAAAGCACACTTTTACATACAACAAAACAAATGGAGGGAAGATGCTTCGGAACTGAGGGTTGAACACATCCTCATGTCTCCATCACAACCCTACTTTTGCGCAGCTGATGCTGGCATTTTCATTTAGAATTAAAGAAAAAGCGCCCTAACTGAAGGAGAAGCACTGAGACGGTTCAGACAAATTCAGAGCCATCACAAGCTGCCAGTCGAGGACTTGTGAGGCGTCTGTTTCTCAAACTAGACACTCTAACGTACTTGTCCTCAGCTGTTCACCGGGGCCTCGCACTCCTCTTTCTATTCTGTTTAGAGCCAGTTTGCGCTGTTCTTTGAAGGGAGCAGTACACAGCATTGTAGGAGATCTTCAGTTTCTTGCCAATTTCTCACATGGAATAGCCTTCATTTCTCAGGACAAGAATAGACTGACGAGTTTCAGGAGAAAGGTCTTTGTTTCTAGTCATTTTGAGCTTGTAATCAAACCCACAAATGCTGATGCTCCAGATACTCAACTAGTCTAAAGAAGGCCAGTTTTATTGCTTCTTTAATCAGGACAACAGTTTCAAGCTGTGCTAACAATTGCAAAAGGGTTTTATAATGATCAAATAGCCTTTTAAAATTATAACCTTGGATTAGCTAACACAACGTGCCATTTGAACACAGGAGTGATGGTTGCTGATAATGGGCCTCTGTACGCCTATGTAGATATTCCATAATAAATCTGTCGTTTCCAGCTATAATAGTCATTTAATACATTAACAATGTCTACACTGTATTTCTGATCAATTTTATGTTATTTTAATGGACAAAAAATATGTTTTTCTTTCAAAGCAAGGACATTTCTAAGTGACCCCAAACTTTTGAAAGGTAGTGTATATAAAAATAGTTAGGACACACCTTCAAATGTTTGGATTCGGCTATTTCAGCCACACCCGTTGCTGACAGGTGTATAAAATCGAGCACAAAGCCATGCAATCTCCATAGACAAACATTTACAGTAGAATGCCCCCTACTGAAGACCTCAGTGACTTTCAACCTTGACTAGAATACAGTGTATACACATGAAATGGGTAAAACCGTAAATAAACATGATTAAAGTAACCGCTGTTCCATGTCTAAATACACAGGGCAGCAGCCTCTAAGGTGCAGGGATGAGTAACCGGTTGGTAGTCGGCTAGTGACAGTGACTAAGTTCAGGGCAGGGTTCTGGGTGGAGGCCAGAGAGTGATGGATATTTAACAATTTGATGTCCTTGAGATAGAAGCTGTTTTTCAGTCTCCCGGTCTCACCTTGGATGCACCTGTACTGACCTCGCCTTCTGATAGCGGGGTGAAGAGGCCGTGGCCCAGCTGGGTGAGATCCTTTATGATCTTCTTGGCCTTCCTGTGACACCGGGTGCAGTAGATGTTCTGAAGGACATACGCTCCACGTGATGCGATGGTCTGACCGCACAACCCTCTGAAGAACCCTCTGGTTGCGGACGTTGCAGTAGAACAATTATGGACAGAACTGAAAAAGCGTGTGCGAGCAAGGAGGCCTACACACCTGACTCAGTTAAACCAGCTCTGTCAGGAGGAATGGGCCAAAATTCACCCAACTTATTGTAGGAGGCTTGTTGAAGGCTATCCAACACGTTTGACCCAAGTTAAACAATTTAAAGGCAATACTACCAAATACTAATTGAGTGTATGTAAACTTCTGACCCACTGGGAACGTGATGAAAGATCTAAAAGCTGAAATACATCATTCTCTCTATTCGGACATTTCACATTCTTAAAATGAAGTGGTGATCGTAACTGACCTAAAACAGGGAATTCTTTCTAGGATTAAATATCAATAATTGTGAAAAACTGAGTTGAATGTATTTGGCTAAGGTGTATGTGAATTTCCGACTTCAACTGTGTATATATATACAGTATATACACACTACTGGTCAAACGTTTTAGAAAACCTCAAGGGTTTTTCTTAATTTTACTATTTTCTACATTGTAGAATAGGAGTGAATACATCAAAACTACAAAATAACACATATGGAATAATGAAGTAACCAAAAAGGTTAAACAAACAAAGTGTTAAACAAATCAAAATATATTTTTGAGATTCTTCAAATAGCCACCCTTTAACTTGATGACAGCTTTGCACACTCTTGGCATTCTCTTAACCAGCTTCACTTGTCTTGAAAGAGTTCCCACAAATGCTGAGCACTTGTTGGCTGATTTTTCTTCAGTCTGCAGTCAGACTTATCTTAAACCATCTCAATTGGGTTGAGGTCAGGGGATTGTCGATGGCAGGTCATCTGAAGCAGCACTCCATCATTCTCCTTCTTGGTAAAATAGCACTGACTCAGCCTGGAGGTCCAAACCAGATGGGATGGCGTATCGCTGCAGGATGCTGTCGTAGCCATGCTGGTTAAATGTGCCTTGAATTATAAATAAATCACAAACAATGTCACCAGCAAAGCACCCCCACACCATAGCACCTCCTGTTCCATGCATTACAGTGGGAAATACACAGGCAGAGATCATCCTATCACCCCCACCGCATCTCACAAAGACGCGGCAGTTGGAACCAAAGATCTCAAATTTGGGCTCTAGGCCAAAGGACAAATTTCCACCGGTCTAATGTCCATTACTTGTGTTTCTTGGGCACAGCAAGTCTCTTCTTCTTATTAGTTTCCTTTAGTAGTGGTTTCTTTGCAGCAATTCGACCATGAAGGCCTGATTCACAGTCTCCTCTGAACAGTTGATGTTGAGATGTGTCTGTTACTTGAACTCTGTGAAGCATTTATTTGGGCTGCAAATTCTGAGGATGGTAAATCTCATATACATATGCTCTGCAGCAGAGGTAACTCTTGGTCTTCCATTCCTGTGGCGGTCCTCATGAGAGCCAGTTTCATCATAGCGCTGGATGGTTTTTGAGACTGCACTTACAGAAACTTTCACATTTCTTCAAATTTGACATATTGACTGACCTTCAGGTCTGAAAGTAATGATTGGCTGTTGTTCATCTTTGCTTATTTGAGCTGTTCTTGCCATAATGTGGACTTGGTCTTTTACATAATTGGGCTATCTTCTGTATACCCCCCTACTTTGTCACAACACAACTGATAGGCTCAAATGCATTAAAAAGGAAAGAAATTCCACAAACTAACTTTTAACAATGCACACCTTAATTGAAGCTGGTTTGAGGGAATTCCAAGAGTGTGCAAAGCTGTCATTAAGGCGAAGATTGGCTATTTGAAGAATCTCAAAAATAAAATATATTTTGATTTGTTTAACACTTTTGTTTACTACATGATTCAACATGTGTTATTTCATAGTTTTGATGTCTTCACTATTATTCTATGTAGAAAATAGTAAAAAGAAAGAAAAACCCTTGAATGAGTATATGTTCTAAAACCTTTGACCGGTAGTGTGTATGTGGTGATCCTAACCGACCTAAAACAGTATGTAGACTTCTGACTTCAACTGTATATATATATATATATATATATATATATATATATATATACAGTTGAAGTCGGAAGTTTACATACACCTTAGCCAAATACATTTAAACTCAGTTTTTCACAATTCTTGACATTTAATCCTTGTAAAAATTCCCTGTTTTAGGTCGGTTAGGATCACCACTTTATTTTAAGAATGTGAAAGGTCAGAATAATAGTAGAGAGAATTATTTATTTATTTATTTTATTTCTGCCCACAAACGTTCTATAGGATTGAGGTCAGGGCTTTGTTATGGCCACTCCAATACCTTGACTTTGTTGTCCTCAAGCCATTTTGCCACAACTTTGGAAGTATGCTTGTGGTCATTGTCCATTTGGAAGACCGATTTGCGACCAAGCTTTAACTTCCTGATTGATGTCTTGAGATGTTGCTTCAATATATCCACATAATTTTCTTTCCTCATGATGCCGTCTACTTTGTGAAGTGCACCAGTCCCTCCTGCATCAAAGCAACCTCACAACATGATGCTGCCACTCCCGTGCTTCACGGTTGGGATGGTGTTTTTAGGCTTGCAAGCCTCCCCCTTTTTCCTCCAAACATAATAATGGCCATTATGGCCAAACAGTTCTATTTTTGTTTCATCAGACCAGAGGACATTTCTCCAAAAAGTACGATCTTTGTCCCCATGTGCAGTTGCAAACCGTAGTCTGGCTTTTTTTTGGAGCAGTGGCTTCTTCCTTGCTGAGCGGCTTTTCAGGTTCTGTTGATATAGGACTTGTTTTAATGTGGATATAGATACTTTTGTACCTGTTTCCTCCAGCATCTTCACAAGGTCCTTTGCTGTTGTTCTGGGATTGATTTGCACTTTTCGCACCAAAGTATGTTCATCTCTAGGAGACAGAAAGCGTCTCCTTCCTGAGCGGTATGACGACTCCGTGGTCCCATGGTGTTAATACTTGCGTACTATTGTTTGTACAGATGAACGTGGTACCTTCAGGCATTTGGAAATTGCTCCCAAGGTTGAACCAGACTTGTGGAGGTCTACAATTTTTGTTCTGAGGTCTTGGCTGATTTCTTTGATTTTCCCATGATGTCAAGCAAAGAGGCACTGAGTTTGAAGGTAGGCCTTGAAATAAATCCACAGGTACACCTCCAATTGACTCAAATTATGACAATTAGCCTATCAGAGGCTTCTAAACCATGACATAATTTTCAAAGCTGTTTAAAGGCACAGTCAACTTAGTGTATGCAAACCTCTGACCCACTGGAGTTGTGATACAGTGAATTATAAGTGAAATAATATGTCTGTAAACAATTTTTGGAATAATTACTTGTGTCATGCACAGAGTAGATGTCCTAACTGACTTGACAAATCTATAGTTTGTTAACAAGTGGTTGAAAAACAAGTTTTAATGACTCCAACCTTAGTGTATGTAAACTTCCGGCTTCAACTGTATATATAAACTCAGCAAAAAAAGAAATGTCCTCTCACTGTCAACTGCATTTATTTTCAGCAAACTTAATTAACATGTGTAAATATTTGTAAGAACATAACAAGTTTCAACAACTGAGACATAAACTGAACATGTTCCACAGACATGTGACTAACTAACAGAAATGGAATAATGTGTCCCTGAACAAAAGGGGGGGGGGGTTAAATATCAAAAGTAACAGTGGTGGTAGCCACCTACTGCATTAAGTACTGCAGTGCATCTCCTCCTCATGGACTGCACCAGATTTCCCAGTTCTTCTGTGAGATGTTACCCCACTCTTCCACCAAGGCACCTGGAAGTTCCTTCATTTCTGGGGGGAATGGCCCTCACCCTTACCCTCCGATCCAACAGGTCCCAGACGTGCTCAATGGGATTGAGATCCGGGCACTTCACTGGCCATGGCAGAACACTGACATTCCTGTCTTGCAGGAAATCAAGACACAGAACGAGCAGTATGGCTGGTGGCATTGTCATGCTAGAGTGTCATGTCAGGATGAGCCTGCGGGAAGGGTACGACATGAGGGAGGAGGATGTCTTCCTTGTAATGCACAGCGTTGAGATTGCCTGCAATGACAACAAGCTCAGTCTGATGATGCTGTGACACACCGCCCCAGAACATGACAGACCCTCCACCTCCAAATAGATCCCACTCCAGAGTACAGGCCTCGGTGTACCCCTCATTCCTTCGACGATAAACTTGAATCCGACCATCACCCCTGGTGAGACTAAACCAGGGGTGTATGGTCCAGCGACGTTGGGATTGGGCCCATAGGCGACGTTGTTGCCGGTGATGTCTGGTGAGGTCCTGCCTTACAACAGGCCTCCAAGCCCTAAGTTCAGTCTCTCTGAGCACTGATGGAGGGATTGTGCGTTCCTGGTGTAACTTGGGCAGTTGTTGTTGCCATCCTGTACCTGTCCCGCAGGTGTAATGTTCAGATGTACCGATCCTGTGCAGGTGTTGTTACACGTGTTCTGCCACTGCAAGGACGATCAGCTGTCCGTCCTGTCTCTCTGTAGCGCTGTCCCAGGTGTCTCACAGTACAGACTGCAATTTATTGCCCTGGCCACATCTGTAGTCCTAATGCCTCCTTGCAGCATGCCTAAGGCACGTTCACATAGATGAGTAGAAACCCTGGGCATCTTTCTTTTGGTGCTTTTCAGAGTCAGTAGAATGGCCTCTTTAGTGTCCTAAGTCTTTAGTGTCTTAACGACCATTCCACAGTTGCATGTTCATTATATGTGTATGATCATTGAACAAGCATGGGGATTTTTTGAATTATCTTTGAAAGACAGGGTCCTGAAAATGGGATGTTGCTTTTTTTGCTGAGTTTATATATACACATTATGTGTGTTATTGTTACTATTTTTTTTTGTTATTCACTTTGTATTTATTCCTTTTGTCACTATTAATTTATTTGTAATCCTTTTTATCTTTAACTCAGCATTGTTGGAAAAGGATCCTTAAGTAAGCATTTAACTGGTAGTCAACGCATGTTGTCTACAAAGTATGTGAAAAATCTCAAGGAAATTCTGTCAAGTCATAAGATTATTTATTAAGTCATACCTTTTTTTAAATAGTTTAGTGGTTTATTTCACCATTTATATACATATTTATGCATTCATATATTTCATGATTGGTATATTTATGTAATGTAAATGAGTTTATTTAAAAATGTGAGTACATGCACTCATAGCTCAGTTGATTATTAATGTAGATCCTTATAAACCATTTACTAATTTGCAGCCCCTAATCTAAATTTGCTGCAAGAAGGTTTGTGTAATCCATTGGGTTGCTTTAGCATTAGCTAGCCTAGCATGCTGATTAACAAAAGTCAGTTTATTGAAAAACAAGCAGTATTTCAATCTTTTTTATTTTGCGGCTTGGATAATGGGATCATTTAGGAGTACAGCGACACCTTCCAGCTCTGGATTGAGGTACGTTTTTAAACCATATCTCTTGTCCATCACCGCTGTGAAAACATATTTGTATTGGACCGTTTCGACTTTAAAACAGACTGAACTTCATGTTGAGTTTTGGCGAAGCACAATAACATTATTACACTCAAAATATGATATTATGTTCTTTTGAAATTAATTTTCTTCATATAATAATGTTTCTGAAGAACTGCCTAAACAATAAACTTGATTTGCGTGTGATGGCGTTTATTCAATTGATTTATTTGACTGTTAAAATAGTGGCTATATGTATTCGTTGAGGCCTGGCTATTCTTGTGTTAAACAACCATATAGCACTGCACATATGCTTTTGGTTCAAGTTGCTGATGTTGCTGATCACTTGTGATTTATCAGGCCTTTATTCGTGGCTGCAGTTTTTAACCTTATAAAATATCTAGCTGAAATTGTTCAATCAAGAAGTCAATGCAATACATTTATAAATATGTATGTACGTACAGGGTGAGTCAAACCATGAATCAACCATTTTAAAATACCTTATAAGTAATCTTATGAGTTGATAATAACTCCTGTATAACTTGTTTATAAGTATGATAGTAGTACATTATTAATAACACACTACCATTAAACACCTTGTAAATCATTTAGAAATAATGTGTTTATAAATGCGTAAATTACTTTGATTGTTTATTGGCATGTACAAATTTAGGAACAATGATTTATAAATGGTAAGTCAACTCTTTACAAACATTCTAGCAATGGTTTATAAAGTGTTACCGATTTTGGAATGAGTGTGTAGACCAGTCTGTCAGGCTGTGTTCTTAATCCCCTTCTGGTGCACTGTTTAATCCCCGGTGACCCTCCTCAGGGGACCCATGCATTTGGGAAATGACAGGTCTGTGTGAGTGAGAGAAAGAAAAATGCCAGGCAGAGGACAGGCCTTATGCAGATATGCTCAGTAGAGATGGACAGCCCTGGTCAAAAGTAATGCACTATATCGGAAATAGGGTGGTATTTGGGACGCAGCCCAGGAAGACACCCGCAGGTCCAGTCGGAGGTGTGAAGTCTACATGTCACTTCAGAGCAAGCCACACAGTGCCTTGATGGTGTTACACTAGCTATTAGTATTGTACTATTCTTCTATTATTCTGTATGATAATGCTTGTGCAAAGACACATAGATGGGTGTTGACAACCTTTCAAAGTACAAATTCAGTCCTGCTTTAAAGACATGTTTAAACCCATATTCCTTTTTTAATTTGTTTAATTTAAAACAATACAAATACATTGTCTCAAAAAGTCGGGCAATGCAATTACATTGAATATTACACAGGGCTGTGAATAGTGTAGCTTGTCCCTGAGTTGGCGGACAAATACTTCTTGCCTTTCTGCCTGTTGGAGGTACTGCTGTTGGTTCCAAACTCCCTAAGGTCAATGTCCTCGCCACGCGGAAATCTAATTAGCGTTTATAAAATCCGCAGAAAAATCTGTCCGTTTAAGCTAGAGACATCAGATTTTTTTGCAGTGGATGCGTCTAAATCCAAATCAAATCAAATTTTTTTGTCACATACACATGGTTAGCAGATGTTAATGCGAGTGTAGCAAAATGCTTGTGCTTCTAGTTCCAACAATGCAGTAATAACCAACAAGTAATCTAAATAACAATTCCAAAACTACTGTCTTATACACAGTGTAAGGGGATAAAGAATATGTACATAAGGATATATGAATGAGTGATGGTACAGAGCAGCATAGGCAAGATACAGTAGATGGTATCGAGTACAGTATATACATATGAGATGAGTATGTAAACAAAGTGGCATAGTTAAAGTGGCTAGTGATACATGTATTACATAAGGATGCAGTCGATGATATAGAGTACAGTAACACATCCACATCTGCGGTGAAAGGTGACAGAGTTAGTTAGAGCAGTGTTTTTTAGACCATGAGGCATCCCAAAAATCAGTCTTGTCACAAAATCGTCTGTAGGTTCCCGAACGGTTTGGCCAACTATTATGACCCCTCTTAGGAAGGATGAGACTCACAAACACGATGGTGATCTCTGTTTTGCTCTATGACCCCCACAAGCATCTTGGGACTTGTCTGAAGTCATTACAGCCGATCTGCCAACTTGTGTAAAGGTGTGTAAAGTTGTGTAAAGGAGAAACTCTCAAGAAAAAGTACATGTCGGTTGTGTTGCTCCAGGGCGCCCAGAGGCCTCACAACTCTCACAGGACTCGTCTGAAGTTCCACAGTTCCAGTTTAAAACATTTATGGAAGGAAAGTGCACTCGGAAAGTATTCAGACTTCTTTCACAATTTCTTACAATTTAGCCGTATTCTAAAATGGATTAAATCTTTTATTTCCCTCATCAATCTACACACAATACCCCATAATGACAACGTTTGATTTTTGCTCTGAAATGCACTGCCAACTGTGGGACCTTATGTACATAGACAGTTGTGTGCCTGTGCAAATCATGTTCAATCAATAGAATTTGGATTCCAATCAAGTTGTAGAAACATCTCAAAGACGATCAATGGAAACAGGATGCATCTGAGCTCAATTTCGAGTCGATTAGCATAGGGTCTGAATACTTATCTAAATAAGGTCTTTCTGTTTTACATATTTAACACATTTAATACATTCACTTTGTCATTATGTGGCATTCTGTAGATTGATGAGGAAAAAAATATTTTGTAAATTTTTTAATAAGGCTGTCACATAACAAAATGTGGGTTTGAATACTTTCCGAATGCGCTGTATGTTGGAATATAGATTAGTGCCTAAACTAAGGGGATGAATACATGTAAATCCTAAATCCTATCCTATCCTATCCTATATCCTATCCTATAAATCCTATGTCCTGTCCTATATCACTCTGAAAAAAAATAATTTAGATTTTTTGGGGGGGACTATCTGTTTTTTGTGTAGTGAGTCTGTTAATCAATGCATTTGTATGGGCTAATAGCAGTAAGGCCAAATCATTTTGATACATATTTTTTTGATACTTCAATTTGTCTTAACTTTCAAAATCAAATAGTAAAATAATCCTTGGTATGACGTTCTTAAAACAATTCCATACAGCGTAGAAGTACCCCACCCCCCCAACCCCACTCCCCTGGCATAGACAGGGCTTAAACTCTTATGGATTAAGAGTAACAACAAAGAAAGTTAACAGGTCTGTTAGTAAATGCCCTTGTCACACCAGCTGGATAAAGGTGTTTCTGTGCTACACCAGAAATACTCTAAATGGGGAATTGGGAAACTCAATTTGTTTTTCATATTATTGTATTCCTCTTTCATTTATGAGATGTGGCTGTATCTAGTGGGATTTTTATTTAGCTGAGCCTGTTAGCTAGCTAAATGTAATTTGCTAGCTAGCAGTTGCGTTGAAGTCACCAAAATTGATTGAAATGACAATTGAGGTAGCTGTGCAATCTAACTCGATACTTAACAAATTGATGAAACAAATTTAAATTACAATAAATAAAAGTTAACTTGCTAGTTTTTCGCTATCCAGTGGCACCACAAGTGGATATTTGTTTTGCTGTCACGATCGTTATAATGAGTGGACCAAGATGCAGCATGGTACGGTTCCAAGTGAAGTGAAGTGAAACTCAAAGAAAACGATAAATCGCAAAACGAAACGTGAAGCAACAATAGTGCTCACAGGTAACTATAGATAGTCAAGATCCCACCAAGCGCAAAGGGGAAAAGGCTGTCTAAATATGATCCCCAATCAGAGACAATGATAAACAGCTGCCTATGATTGGTAACCATACAAGGCCAACATAGAAATATAATTACCTATATGACCCACCCTAGTCGCAACCCGACCTAACCAACATAGAGAATAAAAAGTTCTCTATGGTCAGGGTGTGACAGTACCCTCCCCCAAAGGTGCGGACTCCGACCGCAAAACCTAACTCAATAAGGGGAGGTCCGGGTGGGCATCTACCGTCGTGCGGGGCGAAGTACCCACTCCACTCATGGATACCTCATCTTCAATGGAAGCCCTGGACTGGGAACTGTCGCCGGAAGCTCTGGACTGTGGAGGCACACTGGAGGCCTGATGCGTGGGTCCGGTACAGGTGGCATCGGGCTGGTGACGCGCACCTCAGTGCGGGGAGGAGGCACAGGACGTACTGGACTGTGGAGGCGCGTGTCAACAGCTGCCTCTGATTGGGAACCATACCAGGCCAACATAGAAATATAATTACCTAGATGAACCACCCTAGTCACACTCCGACCTATCCAACATAGAGAATAAAAAGCTCTATGGTCAGGGCGTGACATTTGCGAACTCATCACTGTGCTACAGAAACGCCGCTAACCAAACAATAGTGCAGGGCATGCACATTGAATTAAAGGGCAATTAAACCAAAAAAAATGATGTTTCTGAGACATTTTCCCCTGATGTAGTTTATGCATTGTTGTGAACACAGAAAATGTAATTTTGTTGTTCTTCTATTAAAGAAGTTTGATGAAAACCAGATTAAAATGTGGGGAAACCAAAATCGGGAAAAACTTAACTGAGAAAACGTAATTTTGGAAAACAAATCTGAATTAGGCAACAAGTTTGACTTTTGGGGGGGAAGTTGAAGTCAGATCCAATATTACCCAAGAGGGAAAGAGGTTGGGCCATCCTATACATGTTTTAGAGTGATATTACATAATATATACAATTTAGCAGACGCTTTTATCCAAAGCGACTTACAGTCATACGTGCATAAATGTTTACGTATGGGTGGTCCCGGTTAATCGAACCCATTATCCTGGCATTGCAATGCTCTACCAAGATTCATGACGAGGTTATAAATGCTTTGTGAAGCCTCAATTAAATCTGATTAATATAGCCTTTATCAAGTGATGCTTATGCCATCCTTTATAAAACACAGGTTTATGTCTAATTTGACAGTGGGTTATGTCACATGTTACATTGGTGGTTATTTCACACAGTTATGCCACATTTATTAACCCTTTATAGAGTATGACATATAGCTATATATGATTTGTGACACATGTATGTAGTGTTTATGAAAGCTTTATGAATGCTTTCTGAAGCCTTTATAAGCTGCACGTAATTTAAAGCGGGACAGAACAGTCCATAATGGCACATAATACTACCCAATTGGCGATTAGCTAAATAAGTAAATATGTCAAGGTAAACGACTTAACTGCCTACTACTGTAGTTTAAAAGATGTTGTAAATGGCTTTTGACAGATTGTGTGCTTAGAACCAGAATAAGAGGAATCAACCCCCTCTTGTTGGACTTATTCTATGGTCATTTGCAGAGCAAAATGCCAACCTCTACAAAAAGGTGTGTAAATGTTTTATTCATACTGCTATAAATGGATTGTGCTGTGACAGAATCAGGCAACTGTCTTATATTTAATGTTACAACAGTGGAAAAAGTGAATTTAAGGTTTTAGTTGAATTGCTTTTCCCCTCCATTCTTTATAAAGAAAAAGCTGAGCTCTGCACTTGCTGGGTTCTGAATGCTCATTACCCATTGAGTGGTAATTTAGAACAAAATAAAATAGACTGTCACAGCTCGTGTCATTTCCTGTTTGTAATACAGAAAAGAGCTAGTCCTACAAAATGTGTTCCTTACAAAAGCCCAACCCCAGTTACAGTAATATTAGAACTAGTTATCAATGTATTATGTTTACTGTAGACCATTTCCCAAATCCCTGGAAAACTATGTGAATAATAAACGTGTGTGTTTGTGTGTGTGAGACAGAAAGAGCTCAAGCTTAAGATCATGAGAGAGAGAGAGAGAGAGAGAGAGAGAGAGAGAGAGAGAGAGAGAGAGAGAGAGAGAGAGAGAGAGAGAGAGAGAGAGAGAGAGAGAGAGAGAGAGAGAGAGAGAGAGAGAGAGAGAGAGAGAGATGTATTGATTTTTCTCACCTTCACTCTGAGACCATTGGATTAGTACACCTCCAGTCAGTCTGGGGCTCCTGTCCCATCAATGATCAGGTCAGATCAGAAACCTTCTAGAACACTCTGTGCTTCCCAAATGGAACTCTATTCCTTATCTACACTCTTAGAAAAAAAGGGTTCAAAAAGGGTTCTTTGCAGCGGGATAGGATTCTACCCATAACTGTTTTTATCTGAAGAACCCTTTTTGGAAGACAAGCGTTCTTTGTAAGGCAAAAGGTTCTACCTAGAACCTTTAACATCCTAAGAACTGTTTTTGGAAGAAAGGTTATTGGATGATTACTGGAAAGCAGATGATGATGATGTTAAAGTTAATAAAAAATATAGGCATCAGAATGTTTAAAACTGTACCTAAATGGGAATATATATCTAGTACTCCCTTAATCGTTTTACATTCAGTACTGAAATGGGTGATATCTTTGCCATAATTTATGTCTTTCAAACTAGTATTATCTTTGATTTTATTGAGTAGACAGTAGGAGCATACAACGAAGGATGTGTGAACCGGCAAGGCCTTAGTATGGTACAAAGCCAATTGGCCAGTATAACCTAGTGTTCATTTTTCAGTGTAACATTTCTGGTGTTTATTAAGGAGTTAAATTAAAACTCAGTGGTGTAAAAGAACCCCAGAGTTGAGTGTGATTGTGTCATTTTTACTGTGTAGAGTTAAACACTCAAAACCACGCCCATTATTGTCATATTTCCCAGCATGCTCAATTGCAGGTTCATTTTCAGAATTGTTATTTCAATATCTTTGTTTTTTTGCATTGATTGGTTGATTAATATTATGCTACACAAAGACAAATAACGTACATTTTCTGTTAGTAGTTTTTGTACACGTTACTGAAGTGATTGTTCCAGTTTAGATGATTGAGGTAGTTCCATTCATTCCATTCATTCCATCTTCCCAACCCTCATTCTGAATGCAGGTTGCGAGTGATTAAAAGTTCCAATTGTTGGAAATACACCGTCGGGCTGGATTTCAATAGGAATTACACATCACTATGTAAGCCAGCATAATGTGATTTGCAGGCCTGATGTGACCTGTGAACCAGGAGTTTCCTAACAACACCGTGTTAGGGTACACATCAAAAGAAACCCTCAAAGAATTCCTTACCGTATGTGTAATGTATTGTCATAAAGAGTGTAATTGTATTGGATAATAAGGCTGGTGGAAGCTCTAGGAAGAACCCTTCAAAGATTAAAGGGTTCTTAGTAAAACAGTCCATAGAAAGTTCTTGGAAGAAACTTTAGAAGATAAAAAGGTTTTAGGTAGAACCCCAGCCAGAAAAGGATTCCCCTATGGGGACAAACCAAAGAACCCTATATGGTTCTACTTAGCACCTTTTTTCTAAGAGTGTAGTGTACTACTTCTGAGCAGGTTGCCATTTTTGACTCAGCCAATGTTCTAGGTTAAGATCACAGTGCCAACAGCAACAACAGCTGATTCAAAAACTGTATGGCTGCAAGTCACATCAGGCCTGCAAGTCACATTATGCTGGCTTGCATAGTGATGTGGCCTTCATACACCTGTAGACCAAGGCCTAGTGTTTTTATCCTTTAATTAACAGGTACTGTAGAAATCAAATATATGTCTATACTGAACAAAAATCTAAACGCAACATGTAAAGTATTGGTCCCATGTTTCATGAGCTGAAATAAAATATCCCATAAATGTTCCATAAGCACAAAAATGTTGTGCAGAAAATGGTTTACATCACTGTTAGTGATCATTTCTCATTTGCCAAGATAATCCATCCACCTGACAGGTGTGGCATATCAAGAAGGTGATTAAACTGCATGATCATTACACGGGTGCACCTTGTGTGGGGACAATAAAAGGCCACTAAAATGTGCAGGTTTGTCACACATCACAATACCCACAGATGCCTTAAGTTTTGAGGGAGCATGCAATTGGCATGTTGACTGCAGGAATGTCCATCAGAGTTGTTGCCGGATAATTTAATGTGGATTTCTCTACCATAAGCTGATCCGTGGAAAAAGTACCCAATTTTCATAATTGAGTAAAAGTAAAGATACCTTAATAGAAAAGGCCTTAAGTAAAAGTGAAAGTCACCCAGTAAAATACTACTCAAAAGTAAATGTAATTGCTAAAATATACTTAAGAGTCAAAAGTAAAAGACAAGTATAAGTCATTTCAAATTCCTTATAGTAAGTAAACTAGACAAATGTACGGACAGCCAGGGCCACACTCCAACACTCAGATGTAGTTTATAAACAAAGTATTTACATTTAGTAAGTCCATCAGATCCGAGCTAGTAGGGATGACCAGGGAAGTGATCTTGATAAGTGCATGAATTGGACCATGTTCCTGTCCTGCTAAGCACTCCAAATGTAAGGAGTACTTTTGGGTGTCGGGACAATGTATGGAGTAAAAACTACAATATTTTTTTCAGGAATGTAGTGTAAAAATTAAAAGTTGTAAAAATTATAAATAGTCAAGCACACATACTAAAAAAACTACTTAAGCAGTACTTTCAAGTATTTTTACTTCAGTACTTTACACCACTGGGAAAAATATATTTTGATTGGCTGGGCCTGGCTCCCAAATGGGTGGACCTGGCTTCCAAGTAGGTAGTCCTATGCCCTCCCAAACCCACCAATGGCTGTGCATCTTCCCAGTCATGTGAAATGCATAGATTAGGGCCTACTGATTCTATTTCAATTGACTGATTTCCTTATATGAACTGTAACTCAGTAAAAATCATTTAAATTGTTGCATGTGGCATTTATATTTTTGTTCAGTATATTTTGCAAGTGTAGCCTAGATCGCTCTCAAAGTGATAGCCTAGCTCTGAAAATCAGTTCCAAAAGTGTGACTGAGAACTTAAATTAAAAAACTATTACATTAAGCGCGATTTGAAAACCACATTATTACAAACACTTAATTGGTATTTTCACTGTTGTGAATCTCCTAGTCTGACTGACCTTTGATTTCAGCACAGCTAATCACATGAGTACCATACAGACACGTCTGATTTATAATTTATGTCTACACTCCACTGATTGTGAGCCACAGAGCGTACAGTAGTTACAGCCGAATCTTGATGTTTTCTTAGTGGATCTGCCAGCGTATTCATTATATTTGTATCATTAAACCGCAAACTTTAAAAGTAAGAAATCTAAATTGCATCTGTGAGTAAAGCCAACCGAACCGAAGCCTTTAAATTAGTGTAATGACTGATTCCCAATCCCAGTCTTCTAATAATCTTTATACTGTACATCAAGAAGTCAACTATACCGCTGGGAGACGGGATTACCCTCCGCCAAGCGGCCTGGGCTTCATTTTATTTCCCCAGCAGCAGCTGAAGTCAAAATAGAGGACAGCCATTAGGGCGGATCACAAACGACAGACGACACGTCTTTATCACATTCCCATTGCAATCTCCCAATGTATGGTCATTAGCTGCATGCTCCATCATCGCCAAAGGTGCCCAAGACTGTGACTGTTACAAATCAATTGCAGAGAGCGTGCTCTAAAGATTTGATTGGGGGAAGCATGGCCGAAAAACAGTGATTATCAGACAAACACACCTACATAAAAAAGTGATTAAGTCCTCTTGAGCAAAGAATAAGGGCTGAGATTTTATCAAAACTAACCCTCCTCACTAATTGGAAATATGAGGCCTGGCACTGATGAGCCAACCCCCATTCTTCAGACCACCTCTCCTACTTTCCTATTTCTGGAAAGAGAGCTAGAGCTACCCCCTGCACACACATCTTCAACTATTCAAACTCCCCATCAGCAGTTCTCTCTTTTTAGGTTTTCTGACACTAACTCTTAGGTCAATCTAGCCATGAGCTTCTTAGGAAGACAGTTGACACCAACATTCGTCTGTTTCCTGCTGAGCAGCACAGCTGGCTAATCTGACAGCATAAAAATTGTCATGGTCAACTACACACATTCCAATGCACATACAGACAAAATACAAGCTAACCAGTTGAGACAATCACACATCCCAACAAGTACCCATTGCGCACAAACTGGTTGAATCAACATTGTTTCAACATAATTTGTCAACATATTGTATCTTGGTCATCAACATTTTATTGAGGGTGAAATTTAAACCACAGGATTATGTCATCATGATCAAATTTCAACATAAACAAACCTTGTAAAAAATATATTGAATGTGTACCTTTAAAGCCACTTCAGATCTTCCACATTATATCCACTTCAGAAAAAAACTATAGGCTGGGCAGCATCTCCTACTGGATAATTTCTATATCTACACCTACCCTTTGGTCTCCCATCCAGGATTGTAACCCAGCCCACAATGCATAAAATGGCATGTTTCTAGTGGCAAGTTTTGACAAGTAACGATGAAAACAGATCGCAACAGTCATGAGTTTGGAATTTCCGTGAACTTCACCAGTCTGAATAATCAGCTCTGTAAGGTCATGGATCTTCCAATATGCTAATAAGTCTTAACACTTTGGCCATTGTCCTCGTTCCACCTGATTAGTTCAGCAGCCATCTTCTCCAAAACTGTGCATAGAAGCCTAGTCTTTTGAATTAGTTAATATATTTTAAAAACGTCTTAATAAGGAAGATAGACTATTATGTTATTATCCATAACCATACAACTATTGTCATGTAATCATTTCATGATCCAATATAAAATCAAACATCAACTTTATTTGAGGTTTGTCACACTTTAACGTAAAACGATAAAATGAAAGATAACAAACTAACAAAAAGGCATGATTCAAAGAACATAAAACAAAGGATGTCAAAAATAACAATAAAGTTGGCTTTATTAGGCCAAGCTAAAAAGGCAGACTGTCAAATTGTATTTACTGTAAACACTTCAATAAGTTTTACAGTACAATGCAGGTTCATATCAAAAACGGATACAAGTAGACTTTAAGAAATATACACAAAAAACAATGAATAATAAACTGCTTAACTGTAAGAAATAAACCGTTGGTTTACTTCCAATGCAAGGCCCTTTGATTACTTATAATTTCACCTGCAAGTAGCCCAATGCATAAAAAACAGCCCTGCTTGACAAATCAAATCAAATCAAATGTTTTTGTCACATACACATGGTTAGCAGATGTTAGTGCGAGTGTAGCGAAATGCTTGTGCTTCTAGTTCCGACAATGCAGTAATAACCAAAAAGTAACCTAGCTAACAATTCCAAAACTACTACCTTATAGACACAAGTGTAAGGGGATAAAGAATATATACATAAAGATATATGAATGAGTGATGGTACAGAGCGGCATAGGCAAGATACAGTAGATGGTATTGAGTGCAGTATATACATATGAGATGAGTATGTAAACAAAGTGGCATAGTTAAAGTGGCTAGTGATACATGTATTACATAAGGATGCAGTAGATGATATAGAGTACAGTATATACGTATACATATGAGATGAATAATGTAGGGTATGTAAACATTATATTAGGTAGCATTGTTTAAAGTGGCTAGTGATATATTTTACATCATTTCTCATCAATTCCCATTATTAAAGTGGCTGGAGTTGAGTCAGTGTGTTGGCAGCAGCCACTCAATGTTAGTGGTGGCTGTTTAACAGTCTGATGGCCTTGAGATAGAACCCGTTTTTTCAGTCTCTCGGTCCCAGCTTTGATGCACCTGTACTGACCTCGCCTTCTGAATGATAGCGGGGTGAACAGGCAGTGGCTCGGGTGGTTGCTGTCCTTGATGATCTTTATGGCCTTCCTGTGACATCGGGTGGTGTAGGTGTCCTAGAGGGCAGGTAGTTTGCCCCCGGTGATGAGTTGTGCAGACCTCACTACGGCCTTACCACACGTTCAACACTGGTACTACCACAGTTACTGTCTCTGTAGTCCTTGCAAACTGCACTTCATACAGGCAATATGCACAGCACTCCATAAAGCTTGGAAAATTCCAGAAAATGATGTCATTGCTTTAGAAGCTTCTGAAAGGCTTAATTGACATAATTTGAGTCAATTGAAGCTGCATCTGTGTATCTATTTCATGGCCTACCTTCAAATTCAGTGCCTCTATGCTTGACATCATGGGAAAATCAAAAACAAAATCAGCCAAGACCTCAGAAAAAAATGTTTGTAGACCTCCACATGTCTGGTTCATCCTTGGGAGCAATTTCTGTGGGACCATGCAGCCGTCATACTGCTCAGGAAGGAGACGGGTTCTGTCTCCTAGAGATGAACGTACTTCGGTGCGAAAAGTGCAAATCAATCCCAGAACAACAGAAAGGACCTTGTGAAGATGCTGGAGGAAACAGGTACTACAGTAAAACGATTCCTATATTGACATAACCTGAAAGGCCGCTCAGCAAGGAAGAAGCCACTGCTCCAAAACTGCCATAAAAAAGCCAGACTACGGTTTACAACTGCACATGGGGACAAAGATCGTACTTTTTGGAGAAATGTCCTCTGGTCTGATGAAACAAAAATAGAACTGTTTGAACATAATGACCATTGTTATGTTTGAAGGAAAAGGGGGAGGCTTGCAAGCCGAAGAACACATCCCAACCGTGAAGCACGGGGGGTGGCAGCATCATGTTGTAGGGTGTTATGCTGCAGGAGGGACTGGTGCACTTCACAAAATAGATGTCATCATGAGGAAAGAAAATGATGTGGATATGTTGAAGCAACATCTCAAGACATCAGTCAGGATGTTAAGCAAGGAGGCCTACAAACCTGACTCACTTACATCAGCTCCATCACGAGTAAAAGGTCAAAATTCACCCAACCTATTGTGGGAAGCTTGTGGAAGGCTACCGGAAACGTTTGACCCAAGGTAAACAATTTAGACAACGCTACCAAATACTAATTGAGTGAATGTAAAATTCTGAACCACTAGGAATGTGATGGAGGATATAAAAGCTGAAATAAATCATTATCTCTACTATTACTCTGACATGTCACATTCTTAAAATAAATTGGTGATCCTGACCTAAAACAGGCTGTTTTTACTAGGATTAAATGTTTATTTTTTATATTTTTTTATAATTGTTTTATTTCATCTTTATTTAACCAGGTAGCCCAGTTCTCATTTACAACTGCGACCTGGCCATGATACAGCAAAGCAGTGCGACAAAAACAACAACAGAGTTACACATTAAAGAATGTACAGTCAATAATAATAATAGAAAAATCTATATACAGTGTGTGCAAATGTAGAAGAGTAGGGAGGTAGGCAATAAATATGCCCTAGAATTAACACTGGAGTGATAGATGTGTAGATGGTGAATGCGCAAGTAGAGATATTGGGGTGCAAAAGAGCAAGGGTGCAAGAGTGTAAGTAATAATATGTGGATGAGGTATTGTGCTATTTACAGATTGGCTGTGTACAGGTACAGTGATCGGTAAGCTGCTCAGACAGCTGATGCTTAAAGTTAGGGAGGGAGATATAAGACTCCAGCTTCAGAGATTTTTGCAATTTGTTCCGGTCATTGGCAGCAGAGAACTGTAAGGAAAGGCGAAGTGTTGGCTTTGGGGATGACCAGTGCAATATACCTGCTGGAGCGTGCGCTACAGGTGGGTGTTGCTATGGTGACCAGTGAACTGAGATAAGGCGGGGCTTTACCTATCTAGACATTGTCTCTTTGTACCCGTCCTTCATCCAGCTGTACCGCTGGCCATATCATGAAATATATCTAGACTTTGTCTGTCTAGGGTTTGTCTGGGGATCTGAGTGCTCCAGCCGGTGACTTTGGCGCCCCGGAAATGTATTATCCTTTTTAACACTCCAGAGTAATGCAATCCCTGCCCTGCAAACCACCAACATCCACCAGCCATGTGCCAGACAGTCATCCAATCGGCCTTTAATAAACTCACCATAGAGGGAAGGAAAGAGAAAAACACAATCCCTCCATCCTCTCACTCATGAAGTATGTCTGTGTCCCAAATGGCGCCCTCAGTATTAGAGTTATTTTTTGTTATTTTTATCATGTGGACACTCACTGCTAACTGACAGGCAGGCCCCCACACATCTCTCCATTCCCTCCCCTCTCTACAGGGCATTGCAGTAGTTTTCATCTGGCCTTCATTATTCCCGCACACACAAACACACTGCAGACACACACACGCATGCACACAGGCACGCACACACAGACACACACACACACACACACACACACACACACACACACACACACACACACACACACACACACACACACACACACACACACACACACACACACACACACACACACACACACACACACACACACACACACACACACACAGACAGTGGTGATGTATTTTCAGCTCGCCTCTTATCGGCAGGCCCGTTTCATGGATTGACAAAATTGACGCTAATTACATCCAAATGGTGGAGAGTCATGAACATTTCTGAGTGAATATCTTTAATGGACTATAAATAAATGATGCCTGACCCTACTGGAATCTAATGCATTAGAAGGCCTTCTCTGCATGGCGGTGCAGAATTATGTATGTAACAGCAGTGGTCTTCCTGGTAGGTTTAGTCTAGTTAGTTTCAGTATTGGCTCTAGTTAGTTTCAGTATTTCATTTTATGTTATGACTTGCTCTAGCTGCTCTAGCTGTTCCTGACTACTGGAATTGTTGCCATAGCCCCAAAGCATTCTGTCTCTAACAACATAGATTGGTCTACCTTACAGGTTCAGCCTCGGTATTGACAGCCTACATTCCTTTATCAAATGGCGCCGGACTGGATGGCTGCCATTTTACAGGCTCTTAACCAACTGTGCTATTTTGTTTATGTTGTTTGCATTGTTTCTAACTTATTATGTACATAAAGTTGCTGCCACTGTCTCTTATGACCGAAAATATATTCTGGACATCAGAACAGCGATTAATCACCTCGAACTGGACAAAGATTTTTTTATTTAACGAGTCCGACGCGAAGGACATACTGCTTCCAGAGAACAGGTCCACATACCCGTCATTCACACGAAGAAAAGGCAGAGATACCGAGAAGGTCGGGATGCCTTGTTGGGATTCGTAGGCGAGTGAATAAATCGCCATTACATCGGTTCTATTGGCCAACGTGCAATCACTGGAAAACTTAATAATCTACTCTCGAGAATATCCTACCAACGGGACAATAAAAACTGAAATAACTTATGTTTCACCAAGTCATGGCTGAATGATGACATGGATAATATAGAGCTGGCTGGTTTTTCTGTGTATCGCCAGGACAGAGTAGCTACGTCTGGTAAGACGAGGGGCGGGGGTCTATTTGTCAATAACTGCTGGTGCTCAATGTCTCATGTTAAAGAATTCTCGAGGTATTGCTCGACTGAGGTAGAGTACCTCATGATAAGTTATAGACCACACTATTTAACAAGAGAGGATAAAAATAAATGTCCCTTTTTCAGGACCCTGTCTTTCAAAGATAATTCGTAAAAATCCAAATAACTTCACAGTTCTTCATTGCAAAGGGTTTAAATACGGTTTACCATGCTTGTTCAATAAACCATAAACAATTAATGAACATGTACCTGTGGAACAGCTTACAGACGGTAGGCAATTTAGGACACTAAAGATTTAGAACACTAAAGAGGCCTTTCTACTGACTCTGAGAAACACCAAAAGAAAGATTTCCAGGATCCCTGCTCATCTGTGTGAACGTGTCTTAGGCATGATGTAAGGAGGCATGAGGACTGCAGATGTGGCCATGGCAATAAATTGCAATGTCCGTACTGTGAGAGACGCCTAAGACAGCACTACAAGGAGACAGGAGGGTCAGCTGTTTGTCCTCGCAGTGGCAGAACACGTGTAACAACACCTGCACAGGATCAGTACATCCGGACATCACACCTGCAGGACAGGTACAGGATGGCAACAACAACTGCCCAAGTTACACCAGGAACGCACAATCCCTCCATCAGTGCTCAGAGAGGCTCAGAGAGACCTAAGGGCACAAACCCACCATCACTGGCCCAGACAGGACTGGAAAAAAGTCCTCTTCACTGATGAGTCACGGTGATCACCAAGGGTGATGGTCAGATTCGCTTTTAGCGTTGAAAGAATAAGGGTTACACCGAGGCCTGTACTCTGGAGCGGGAACGATTTGGAGGTGGAGGATCAATCATGGTCTGGGGCGGTGTGTCACAGCATCATCAGACTGAGCTTGTTGTCATTTCAGACAATCTCAACACTGTGCGTTACAGGGAAGACATCCTCCTCCCTCATGTGGTACCCTTCCCGCAGGTTCATCCTGACATGACCCTCCAGCATGACAATGCCATCAGCCATACTGCTCGTTCTGTGCCTTGATTTCCTGCAAGACAGGAATGTCAGTGTTCTGCCATGGCCTGCGAAGAGCCCGGATCCCATTGAGCACGTCTGGGACCTTTTGGATCGAAGGGTTAGGGCTAGGGCCGTTCCCCCCAGAAATGTCCGGGAACTTGCAGGTGCCTTGGTGGAAGAACTGGCAAATCCGGTGCAGTCCATGAGGAGGAGATGCAGTGCAGTACTTAATGCAGCTGGTGGCCACACCCGATACTGACTGTTACTTTTGATTTTGAACCCCCCTTTGATCAGGGACACACAATTCCATGTTAGTCACATGTCTGTGGAACTTGTTCAGGTTATGTCTCAGATGTTGAATCATGTTGTGTTCATACAAATATTTACACATGTTAAGTTTGCTGATAATAAACGCAGTTGACTGTGAGAGGACATTCTTTTTTTGCTGAGTTTCTATTATTCTTAGCTGTCTATATACCACCACAAACCGATGCTGGCACTAAGACCACACTCAACGAGCTGTGGAAGGCCATAAGTAAACAAGAAAATTCTCATCCAGAAGTGGCGCACCTAGTGGCGGCGGACCTTAATGCAGGCAAACTTAAATCCATTTTACCTAATGTCTACCAGCATGTCACATGTGCAACTATATTATTTTGTTTTACCATAATTATATCCCCCTGATTCCTGCTTACAAGCAAAACTTAAAGCAGGAAGTACCAGTGACTCGCTCAATATGGAAATTGTCAGATGACACAGATGCTATGCTATAGGACTGTTTTGTTAGCACAGACGGGAACATTGAGGAGTATACCCCCTCAGTCATCTGCTTCATCAATAAGTGCATCGACGACGTCGTCCCCACGGGACCATATTTACATATCCCAACCAAAAGCAATGGATTACAGGCAACATCCGCACCGAGCTAAAGGCTAGAGCTGCTGATTTCAAGAAGTGGGACACTAATTCGGACGCATATAAGAAATCCCACTATGCCCTCAGACGAACCATCAAACAGGTAAAGCATCAATACAGGACAGAGATTGAATCCTACAACACCGCGTCTGACGTTCGTCTGATGTGTCAGGGCGTAAAATCTATTGGTCTACAAAGGGAAACCCAGCCGTGAGCTCAGCAGTGATGCAAGCCTACCAGATGAATAAGTGCCTTTTATGCTCGCTTCGAGGCAAGCAATACTGAAGCGTGCATGAAAGCCCCATCTGTTCCGGATGACTGTGTGATTACGCTCTCCATAGCCGATGTGAGCAAGACCTTTAATAACAAGGCCGGTGGCCAGATGGATTACAAGGGCGTGTACGTGTGACATTTTCAACCTGTCCCTGACCAAGTCTGTAATACCCACGTTTCAAGCATACCACCGTGGTCCCTGTGCCAAGAATGTGAAGGTAACCTGCCTATTTCACTTCCGCCCCATAGCACTCATGTCGGAAGCCATGAATTTCTTTGAAAGGCTGGTCATTGCTCACATCAACACCATCATCCCGGGAAACCCTAGACCCACTCTAATTCGCAGATCTAACAGATCCACAGATGACGAAATTGCATTCAAGCTCTTTACCACACTTTCTCACCTGGACAAAAACCTTTGTAAGAGTGCTGTTCATTGACTACAGCTCAGCATTCAACACCATAGTGCCTAAAAAGATCATCACTAATCTAAGGACCCTGTTACTAAACACTTCCCTCTGCAACTGGATACTGGATTTCCTTCCCAGGTGGTAAGGGTAGGAATCAAACAATCTGCCAGGCTGTTTCTCAACACCGGATACACTGCCGATTTGGCAGGTTTTCTTACTTACAAAGCATGTAGAGGTCTGTAATTTTTATCATAGGTACACTTCAACTGTGAGAGACGGAATCTAAAACAAAAATCCAGAAAATCACATTGTATGCATTTTATAGCATGATATATGTATTTGATACATCAGAAAAGAAGAACTTAATATTTGGTACAGAAACCTTTGTTTGCAATTACAAAGAGCATACGTTTCCAGTCGTTCTTGACCAGGTTTCCAGACACTACAGCAGGGATTCTGGCCCACTCCTCCATAAAGACCTTCTCCAGATCCTTCAGGTTTCGGGACAGTCGCTGGGCAATACGGACTTTCAGCTCCCTCCAAAGATTTTCTATTGGGTTAAGGTCTGGAGACTGGCTAGGCCACTCCAGCACCTTGAGATGCTTCTTACAGAGCCACTCCTTAGTTGTCCTGGCTGTGTTTCGGGTCGTTGTCATGCTGGAAGACCCAGACACGACCCATCTTCAATGCTCTTACTGAGGGAAGGAGGTTGTTGCCCAAGATCTCGCTATACATTTCCCCATCCATCCTCCCCTCAATACGGTGCAGGTGTCCTGTCCCCTTTTCAGAAAAGCATCCCCAAAGAATTATGTTTCCACCTCCATGCTTCACGGTTGGGATGGTGTTCTTGGGGTTGTACTCATGTTTCTTCTTCCTCCAAACACAGCGAGTGGAGTTTAGACCAAAAGCTCTATTTTTGTTTCATCAGACCACATGACCTTCTCCCATTCCTCCTCTGGATCATCCAGACGGTCATTGGCAAACTTCAGACGGGCCTGGTCATGCGCTGGCTTGAGCAGGGGGACCTGGCATACGCTGCAGGATTTTAATCCATGACGGCGTAGTGTGTTTCTAATGGTTTCCTTAAAGACTGTGGTCCCAGCACTCTTCAGGTCATTGACCAGGTCCTGCCGTGTAGTTATGGACTGATCCCCCAGCTTCCTCATGATCATTGATGCCCCACGAGGTGAGAACTTGCATGGAGCCCCAGACCGAGGGTGATTGATCATCATCTTGAACTTCTTCCAGGTCTACAATTTTATCCCTGATGTCTTACACAGCTCCCTGGTCTTGGCCATTGTGGAGAGGTTGGAGTCTGTTTGATTGAGTGTATGGACAGGTGTCTTTTATAAAGGTAACGAGTTCAAACAGGTGCAGTTAATACAGGTAATGAGTGGAGAACAGGAGGGTTTCTTAAAGAAAAACTGACATGTCTGTGAGAGCCGGAATTCTTACTGGTTGGTAGGTGATCAAATACTTATGTCATGCAATAAAATGCAAATAAATTACTTAAAAATCATACAATGTGATTTTCTGGATGTTTGTTTCAGATTCCGTCTCTCATAGTTGAAGTGTAACTATGATAAAAATTACAGACCTCTACATGCCTTGTAAGTAGGAAAACCTGCAAAATCGGCAGTGTATCAAATACTTGTTCTCCCCACTGTATATACCAGGCATTTTCAGGGAAGGCCCTTAAAATGGTCAAAGACCCAAATCATAGACTGTTCTCTCTGCTACCGCACAGCAAGTGGTACTGGAATACCAAGCCTAGGTCCAAAAGGCTCCTTTAACAGCTTCTAGACCCAAGCTATAAGACTGCTGAACAATTAATCAATTGGACACCCCAACTATTCTTTTGCTCTTGCCAAAGAAGTCAATGGTTAAATTAGCACTCTGACTGATTGTGTTGTGGAGGGCCTGCTTTGGACATGTAAGGGGTTCAATCTCCTGTAGTGAGGAGTTGTTTACTTCCTCCACACCTCCTGACATAAGTACACTACACATCCTGATGCTGATCATAACACTGACATGTATAATGCACATTTAAATCCTATAATAAAAGTCTATCTCAATATTGATCGAGACAGGTTTTTTCCTGCAGTTGTCAACATCCATGGGAATTGTAAACAACACATTTTAATGTGTGCTTTGTAAGGTTGGTGGGTTGTCATTACCTTAATCCTGATTCCTGATTAGGAGAGAAGAAACTCAATGAGAATTGGGAACTTTTACCCCCTACCTAATACAGGCTTTGAGGTTTACAAGAGAAAAGGACCGTTTGCTCTCATCAAGAAGTAAGTTTTGCAATCAGCCAGCAACTTTTTAAGTTGGGATTCATTTGCAAGGCACAGTTTTGATTAGATTTGGCCCTGGCACCTTTTCACTGTTCAGTTTAATATTGTCTAACACAGAAGGGAACAGGGGAGGGGGAAGTCCGTTTTCAGTAATGTCCCCTGCTGTTTTGTATTTGTTTATTGAGATGATAATTTTGATTGAAATTCAGTAGCCCGTTGTTGCCAGTGCAAATCGGCTGACAACTGGACCGTGACTCAGAAACACCCCTGAGGTGCTGTTCTGTATTCTGGATACCAATCTTTTTAGCTAACATTGACAAGGAGAGGAATAGAGATGGCAACCAGGCTAGCTGTCCTGCAGGACTCCTGACGTTCTTTGTCAGTACATTATATCACCAAGTATCACAGTCAACCAGGCTTGCTGCCTGACTGCAGAGCTGCCTGTCAGTCACTCTCTGGGAGTCTACCTCACATGCTCACTCACAGGGAGTCCTCCTCATCAATAATGTCTTCCTCATACCGTATGCTCAATAATATGTACCTCGTGCGTCAAATTAGCTACCTGATATGTTTACAATGGCTACCTTCAGTGATTAGTGGAGGGTAAATGTAAATAAATGACATTCACCTGCATTTACCTATTTTCTTTTGCACGGAGTATTTACCCACCCTTGGAAAATGCATTGAAAATGTTGGGAGCATTACTTTACTTTCAGGGAACAGCGATCAGTGTTTATCCATTTTTTTTTACCACTACATCACTGGCTACCTATGCTCAGTGATGGTTGGGTATATACATCTGCGAAGCAATATGAAAATGGTGCTGCTAGGCTAGCATGAAGCATTATTTCGGTGAAGTCAAAATAACCTGTTAATGTGGTTTGAGGTTTGACATGTTAATTCATGTAGAAGATGAGAATGTACATGGATGATTGAACTCTTCTGGCTTTTTTTTGATCACTGCATGAATTACACTGTGTTAGCTTTCACTTTGTACTGTATATGCTCTGTAAATTCAAAGTTTTTTATCATGTTTTTGATGTACATTTATAGTGTCCTGATTTGTTAAAGCACACTCTTAGAAAAAAAGGTTCCTTAGAGAACATAAATCACTTGCTACTTCACTGACCCAAAATGGTTTCATATAGAACCCTGCATGGGTTAATATTTTTAGCTAAGAATATAAATTAATAAACAATTAAATAATGGACAAAAGAATATAAGAATATATTTATTTATGTATTGTATATGCAAAACTAGTTTGGAAACAGGCACTGGTGGCCAGGGAGTCATCTCTTTGTTTGAATGAAGGTCCACGTCAACTCTGCCTGACTTCTTTAGAATACAATACAATAACATACAATACAATGTTGTCCATTAGTTACATTGAACAACACAAAAAATGTGTTTTCTGTCCCATTCTCAACCCCCGAACTGCAGACCTCACACATACAATTGAAACGAGCACAGGTTCAAGCTGTGGTGCAACGCCCCAGGATGGAGAGAATGTTTTAGGGTTAAGGGCATTGCTTAAGGGCCCAACTGTAAGGGAATGTTTTGTGGATGTGTCAAATCAATTCTGCCTGTTTTTGCCAGCCCCCACCCAGGATTAGTTCCGGCCAAACATGAGATAATATTAATAAATAAGCGTGAAATAATCTGCCAAAATGAAGCCAAAATGCTATGCAGACATATAATTATTATGAACCAATATAAACCAATATACACAGGCAGTTAGAAAAACCAAGGCTAGCTTTTTCAAACAGAAATTTGCTTCCTGCCACACAAACTCAAAAAGGTTCTGGGACACTGTAAAGTCCATCGAGAATAAGAACACCTCCTCCCAGCTGCCCACTACACCGAGGATAGGAAACACTGTCACCACCGATAAATCCTCTATAATTGAGAATTTCAAGAAGCATTTTTCTACGGCTGGCCATGCTTTCCACCTGGCTACCCCTACCCCGGTCAATAGAACTGCACCCCCCACAGCAACTCGCCCAAGCCTTCCCCATTTCTCCTTCTCCCAAATCCAGTCAGCTGATGTTATGAAAGAGCTGCAAAATCTGGACCCCTACAAGTCAGCTGGGCTAGACAATCTGGACATTCTAAAATTATCTGCCAAAATTTTTGCAACCCCTATTACTAGCCAGTTCAACCTCTCTTTCATGTTGTCTAAGATTCCCAAAGATTTGAAAGCAGCTGCGGTCATCCCCTTCTTCAAAGGGGGGGACACTCTTGACCCAAACTGCTACAGACCCATATCTAACCTACCCTGCCTTTCTAAGGTCTTCGAAAGCCAAGTCAACAAACAGATTACCGACCATTTCGAATCCCACCATACCTTCTCCGCTATGCAATCTGGTTTCAGAGCTGGTCATGGGTGCACCTCAGCCATGCTCAAGGCCCTAAAATATATCTTATATCTTAACCGCCATCGATAAGAAACAATACTGTGGAGCCGTATTCATTGAACTGGCCAAGGCTTTCGACTCTGTCATTCACCAAATCCTCATCGCCAGACTCGATAGCCTTGGTTTCTCAAATGTTTGTCTCGCCTGGTTCAAACAACTACTTCTCTGATAGAGTTAATTGCTGTCAAATCAGGGCCTCTGGCATTCTCTATGGGGGTGCCTCAGGGTTCAATTCTTGGACCGACTCTCTTCTCTGTATACATCAATGATGTCGCTCTTGCTGCTGGTGAGTCTCTGATCCACCTCTACGCAGACGACATCATTCTGTATACTTCTGGCCCTTCTTTGGACACTGTGTTAATAACAACCCTTCAGATGAGCTTAAATGCAATACAACTCTCCTTCCGTGGCCTCCAATTGATCTTAAATAAAAGTAAAACTAGTATATGCTCTTCAACCGATCGCTGCCTGCACCTGCCCGCCCGTCCAACATCACTACTCTGGACGGTCTGACTTAGAATATGTGGACAACTACAAATACCTAGTTGTCTAGTTAGACTGTAAACTCTCCTTCCAGACTCACATCAAACATCTCCAATCCAAAGTTAAATCTAGAATTGGCTTCCTATTTCGCAACAAAGCATCCTTCACTCATGCTGCCAAACATACCCTTGTAAAACTGACCATCCTACCGATCCTCAATTTAATTTATAAAATATCCTCCAATACCCTACTCAATAAATTTGATGCAGTCTATCACAGTGCCATCCGTTTTGTCACCAAAGCCCCATATACTACCCACCACTGCGACCTCTATGCTCTCGTTGGCTGGCCCTCGCTTCATACTCGAGGGCCAGCCATACACTGGCTCCAGGTCAACTACAAGACCCTGCTAGGTAAAGTCCCCCTTTATCTCAGCTCGCTGGTCACCATAGCAGCACCCACATGTAGCACGAGCTCCAGCAGGTATATCTCTCTGGTCACCCCCAATACCAATTCTTCCTTTGGCTGCCTCTCCTTCCAGTTCTCTGCTGCCAATGACTGGAACAAACTACAAAAATCTCTGAAACTGGAAACACTTATCTCCCTCACTAGCTTCAAGCACCAGCTGTCAGAGCAGCTCACAAATTACTGCACCTGTACATAGCCCATCTATAATTTAGCCCAAACAACTACCTCTCCCCCTACCGTATTTATTTATTTACTTTGCTCCTTTGGCACCCCATTCTTTCTATCTCTACTATGCACTTACTTCCACTGCAAATCTACAATTCCACTGTTTTACTTGCTATATTGTATTTACTTCGCCACCATGGCCTTTTTTTGCCTTTACCTCCCTTATCTCACCTCATTTACTCACATTGCATTATTGACTGTATGTTTTACTCCATCTATAACTCTGTGTTGTTGTATGCGTCGAACTGCTTTGCTTTATCTTGGCCAGATCGCAATTGTAAATGAGAACTTGTTCTCCACTTGCTTACCTGGTTAAATAAAAGTGAAAAAAAAAGATTTAGAAGAACAACTTACATGCAGTTGTTGTCAGCAGCAGCCGAAAGAGAGATCCTCTCTCTCCGATAGTTCTGGGATACTGCCAGACTGAGCAAAACATAGATAATGTGTTAAAAGTAATGCAATGATTAATTAGGCTATTGAATCACCAAGACTTATTAAGTAATTTATACAGTACACCCTCTGTCAGCAACAGTCTTCTAATGGCTTCATTGAACAGTTCCCTCAATTAACTCCACACTGAAATACTGAAATAAAAGTAACAGTTCGCTAATTGCCAAAGTCAGGCTTGGGTCTGTAAGCTCCATTTGGTATATCCCAAAATAAAGAAAATCATGGTTATTTGACAACGTTAGCTGGCTAGCTTATAAAGTGGCAAATTAAAGTAGCCTTGCTTTTTATTTTTAACTAGCTACAAACATGCTCAAATTCTAATTACATTTCAAATGTATTTATCTAGCCAAGTTTATCATATGCCTTTGGCGTCATATATGTGAATTAAATGATCAACTTGACTTTTTTCTAGCCATTTTTCTAACCAGGTGAAATCATGCAGCAGCAACATTTATATGGCTATAAATGTCCATGGAAAACAGCTGAAACAAAGTCAAAGGAAACGTTGGCTGTCATTTCAGAGTTTGATGGGACTGGTTATTTTGTGTTGTTTTTTAAAATCCCCCATTACATTCTGGGGTATAGGGATAGAACCCTCAATGTTCTTTGCCTTCACTGGGTATATACCGTGAGCTCCAAAAGTATTGGGACAGTGACACATTTTTTGGGGGTTTTGGCTCTGTACTCCAGCACTCTGGATTTGAAATTACACAATAACTATAAAGTTAAATTATAGAATGTCAGGATTAATTTGAGTGTATTTTCATCCATTTTAACCATTTACAAATTACTTTTAGGACATAGTCCCCCCATTTTAGGGGACCAAACATATCGGGAAAATTCCCTTGTGTGTATTAAAATAGTCAAACGTTAAGTATGTCCCGTTTCCATAGCACACAATGACTATATCAAGCTTGTAACTCTACTCTACTGTACACATTTTTTTGGATGCATTTGCTGTTTTTTGTTTTGGTTGTGTTTCAGATAATTTTCTGCCGAATAGAAATGAATGGTAAATATTAGTTGTGTCATTTTGGAGTCACTTTTACTGTAAAGAATGGAATATGTTTCTAAACACTTCTACATTAATGTGGATGCTACCGGGATTACGGATACTCTTGAATTAATTTATAATAATTATAAGTAAGAAAGTTACACAAATATCATACTCCCCCCCTGTTATTGCCATGGCGAGAGGTCTTTGGGGTATGATATTTGTGCATCTGTAACTTTCTCATTCATCATTATTAAAGATTTATTTAACCCCAAAAACTTGAATCTTGAAGGCTGCTGTTTTAGATGGTTCACATTTCTAAATCCCAGGCTAAAGCTTTGAATATGACATTTGGAATATGTTACATTGAAGACCAGCAGCCAACTTAGAATGAATAGGCTACACTTCCTATGCTTTTCTACAGAACATCGCCACATTTAAAAGGGACTGAGATTTAGCACTTATTAAATATTTAAGTTTGAAACTTGCTATGACTTTAGGGAGTAACTTATTCAATAATGCTGGTCATGCAATAACCATCTGACATTTTGTCTCTGGTTTCTCATACAGCTTCATTCCAACTCAGACAAAGGGGATGGCTCCGTAAGGTACATTCTGAGTGGGGAAGGTGCTGGGAGTATATTCATCATCAACGAGGTGACAGGAGATATTCATGCAACAGAAAGCCTGGACCGGGAGAGGAAAGCACACTACGTCCTCCACGCACAAGCCTTCGACCGCAACACTGAAAAGCCCCTGGAACCAAAGTCAGAATTCATCATCAAAGTCCAGGACATCAATGATAACGCCCCAACATTTCCAGATGGTCCTTTTGTAGCTGCTGTGCCTGAGATGTCTGGAGTGGGTAAGGACAGCCCAGTATTTTGTTACCTGCTAACAATAAGTTTACTTGTATTTGTAGTCTTCTTTACTAGATAAGAATTGGTAGCCATTTTGGCTTTATACTGTAGGTGTGTATCCTTTATCTAGGAATGCACTTTACCCGTAACATATCTAAGAATTGAACTTAAAATTTGAAACTTGTTATTATTTAAACTATTTATGTTTTATTCAGAAATCACCGGAATCTTAAGAAAGAGGTTGTGATTCCAAAACGTCTGGCACAAGACCTCGCCCAGTGTTTAACACACTGTAAAGTATTTTACCCGACTCAGTATATTAAATCCACTCTGACCCTGTTTCACTTCTACACAAAATCCATTCTTAAAAGCCCATACATAGTCATGTATTCATGTACAACAACAGAACACAGAATGCTCTGTGTTACACCTCCCCGTTCCTCTTGTTTCATTTCCATTTGTATATTTTCACATGCCAGTGGAGTCTTCCCTCTTTCCTATTTCTATTTTTTTGTTTTGTATTTTATTACTCATTCTCTCTCTGATGATTCCCCTGCGTGGCTGAGGGAAGGTCTTTATTAAGCACTCACTAATGCTCCCCATCATCTCTCCCTCCATCTCTCTCTCTCTCTGACCGCTGAGACTGCAAGCCTCTGGAAGCCTCCACATCAAGGAGAGAAATCCTACACTCGCCTCCTCTGGAGACCTTGCTCCTGATTTGCCCAGCATCTTGTGGTAGCTTCTTTGGTCGTCTCTTTTATTCTACCACTCCGTTTTTAGCTTGTGACGAACAAAAGCGTTGCTTTTCTCAGTCCAATCAATTTTTCCCTGGCTGAAAACCAAATGGCTCTAATAAAAAAATGAAACATGTCAGACTTGGGCCCCAAAAGTGGTGTGTTTTGCCCAGACTGGTTGCAAGCTTCTATCATCATGTTTTTGGACTCCTGAATAGATTTGTGAAAGTTGGTATCATTTTCAATGATTGCTCTATCAATGCCATTTTTGTGTGTTCTTTGAGCCACTATCCTCCTCTCTGCCCACATGTCCAAATTCCTCCATTGGTGGTTATCTTTTTTCTTCTTAGGTAGTTTTGAAAAATTACAAAGTGGTGGTCTGGGGTGGTGTAGCGAATAGGGCCGCTGTCTTCAGTGCGGCGCATATAATGGACTTGAACAGTTCACCCAGTGTAGACCTGGGGACTGTCCAAAATATATTAACCTCAGTAAACGCCAGTAGACTTGTAAAGGGCCTTTTCTATAAACAGTCAATATGCCCCTTGATGCCTTCTTGTAAATTAGCATAATAGAAACATCACCATAAAATTCTGTCAGTTTAAGCTAAAGATATCAGCATCCACCTATGTCGCATTTCTCCATCTGCGGTGAAAGGTGACAGAGCGATGATTTGTCTGTAGCATCCGCATGGTTTGGCATAAAGTCTCATCTATGGGAAGATGAGACTCTCATGAACACGATGTAGACTGTCTGAACTCGGTACAGCCGATCTGCCAAACCATTTGGGCTACACCCTAACCCTTCTGTGCAAAGGCGAGACTCTCGCGAACATGTACATGTCCATTGTTTTCCTCTAGTCACCCACAGACTTCACAAGACTCATCTGAAGGTCCCCCGGTACCAGTTGAAAAAATAAATGGAAGTTATACGGACATAAAGATGGGGTTAAATACATGTCAAAATAAAAAAGATATATGTTTCCTGATCTTAATAAATCTCTAAGATATAGGAGACAATTCCGAATAAACTTCCTTTTGATATTTGTAATGTAGTGAATTTGTTATTCAATGTGCTTGTATGAGCTAATAGCGGTAAGGCCCCCAAAAAATGTCATCCAATCATTTTTCCATTTTTTGATACTTCAAGGGCTCTTAAAATTCTTGTATGAGAGCTCCTGTATTGCATGTACAGTTGAAGTCGGAAGTGTACATATACCTTTGCCAAATGCATTTAATTCCTGACATTTCATCCTCTGAAAAACTCCCCGTTTTAGGTCAGTTAGGATCACCAATTTATTTTAAGAATATGAAATGTCAGAATAATAGTAGAGAGAATGATTTATTTCAGCTTTTATTTCTTTCATCACATTTCCAGTGGGTCAGAAGTTTACATACACTCAATTAGTATTTGGTAGCATTGCCTTTTAATTTTTAAAAGTTTTGGGTAGCCTTCCACAAGCTTACCACAATAAATTGCGTGAATTTTGGCCCATTCCTCCTGACGGTGCTGGTGTAAGTGAGTCAGGTTTGTAGGCCTCCTTGCTCGCACGCGCTTTTTCAGTTCTGCCCATACATGTTCTATGGGATTGAGGTCAGGGCTTTGTCAATACCTTGACTTGTTGTCCTTGAGATGTTGCTTCAATATATCCACATAATTTCCTTTCTACATGATGCCATCTATTTTGTGAAGTGCACCAGTCCCTCCTGCAGCAAAGCACCTCCCACAACATGATGCTGCCACCCCCGTGTTTCACGGTTGGGATGGTGTTGTTAGGTTTACAATCCTCCCCCTTTCTCCTCCAAACATAACAATGGTCATCATGGCCAAACAGTTCTATTTTTTTTTCATCAGACCAGAGGACATTTCTCCAAAAAGTACAATCTTTGTCCCCATGTGCAGTAGCAATGTCCCCATGTGCAGTATTTTTTATGGCGGTTTTGGAGCAGTGGCTTCTTCCATGCTGAGCGGCCGTTCAGGTTATATCAAGATAGGATGCATTTTACTGTGGATATAAATACTTTTCTACCTGTTTCCTCCAGCATCTTCACAAGGTTGATTTGCACTTTTCGCACCAGAGTACGTTCATCTCTAGAAGACAGAACGCGTCTCCTTCCTGAGCTTTATGATGGCTGCGTGGTCCCATGGTGTTTATACTTGCGTACTATTGTTTGTACAGATGAATGTGGTACTTTCACGTGTTTGTAAATTGCTCCCAAGTATGATCCAGACTTGTGGAGGTATATAATATTTTTTCTGAGGTCTTGGCTTATTTATTTTGATTTTCCCATGATGTCAATACAAAGAGGCACTGAGTTTGAAGGTAAGTCTTGAAATACATCCTCTGGCACACCTCCAATTGACTCAAATGATGTCAATTAGCCTATCAGAAGCTTCTAAAGCCATGACATCATTTCTGGTCTTTTCCAAGCTTTTTAAAGGCACAGTCAACTTATTGTATGTAAACTTCTCACCCACCGGAATTGTGAAACAGTAAATTATAATTGAAATAATCTGTCTGTAAACAATTGTTGGAAAAATGACTTGTGTCATGCACAAAGTAGATGTCCTATCCAACTTGCCAAAACTATAATTTGTTTGCAAGAAATTTGTAGAGTGATTGAAAAACGAGTTTTAATGACTCCAACCTCAGTATATGTCATCTTCCGACTTCAACTGTATTGAGTTGCTTAGACCTTTTATTATTTGACTCTGTTGAGAAAAATCCACTGGTCTCAAAAGTTTTTTGTTTCCTGGAAAAACTTCAACAATGCCAGCCAGACTGATAGCAAGACCCTACAACATGTAGATTCAATCAACATTGATAGCCTGAGGGGAAGAATCATGGATTGAAAAAGGGAAAATAATAACCCTATTTCTCTCCCTTCTGCCCCCTCCTTTTGCTTGTATCCATTTTAAAGCCATTCGTCTTCAGCCTGCTGGTGTCAAATCGGCTGTAACAATCAACAGTCCTCACACTCCACAGCACTAATCCTCCTGCATTTGTCAATACCATTGCTCTCCAGCCCAGGATGGGTCTTGGAGTATGGCGGCTAATTGCCCGTGATGTTCCTTTTTCCTAAATTGATTAGCTGGGCACGTGCCAGGGTATTCTAATGTTACCATTTAACTTCCCAGAATTGAACTGCAGAAATCACATTTTTAAGAATTACATGAAAGGGGAATACATTTTCTACTTTTCTACTCGAGAATGGTCTCTGACATACACTCCTGCTTGAACATTTTATTTTTTGCTCACTCTCTCTCGCTCTGTTTCTCTCTCTCACTCTCTCGCTGTGTTTCTCTCTCTGTCTCTCTCTCTCTCTGTGTGTGTTTCTCTCTCTCTCGCTATATTTCTATCATTTTCTCTCTTGCTGTGTTTCTCTCTCACTGTGTTACTCTCTCTCTTTATCTCTCTCTCTCTCTCGCTGTGTTTTTCTCTCTTTCGCTGTGTTACTCTCTCTCTCTCTCGCTGTGTTTCACTCTCTTTCAATGTGTTTCTCTCTCTCTCGCTGTGTAACTCTCATTCTCTCTCACTGTGTTTCCCTCTCTCGCTGTTTCTTTCTCCCGCAGTGTTACTCTCTCTCTTTATCTCTCTCTTGCTGTGTTTCCCTCTCTCTCTCGCTGTGTTTCTCTCTATTTCTCACTGTGTTTCTCTCTCTCTCTCGCTGTGCTTCTCTCTCTCTCCCTTTCTTTCTCTCGCTGTTTCTTTTTCTCGCTATGTTACTCTCTCTCTTTATCGCTGTCTCTCTCGCTGTGTTTTTCTCTCTCTCGCTGTGTAACTCTCATTCTCTCTCACTGTGTTTCTCTCTCTCGCTGTTTCTTCTCCCGCTGTGTTACTCTCTCTCTTTATCTCCCTATCTCTCTCACTGTGTTTCTCTCACTCGCTGTGTTTCTCTCTCTCGCTGTGTTTTTCTCTCTTTCTCTGTGTTTTTCTCTCTCTCGCGGTGTTACTCTCTCTCTCGCTGTGTTTCTCTCTCTCTCGCTGTGTTTCTCTCTCTCTCGCTGTGCTTCTCTCTCTCTTTCTCTCTCAGTGTTACTCTCGGTCTCTCTATCCCTCACTGTGTTTCTCTCTCCCTTGCTGATTCTCTGTCTCTCGCATGTTTCTCTCTCTCGCTGTGCTTCTTTCTCTCTCCCTTTCTCTCTCTCGCTGTTTCTTTCTCTCGCTGTGTTACTCTCTCTCTTTATCTCTCTCTCTCGCTGTGTTTTTCTCTCTTTCGCTGTGTTACACTCTCTTTCGCTGTGTTTCTCTCTCTCGCTGTGAAACTCTCATTCTCTCTCACTGTGTTTCTCTCTCTCGCTGTTTCTTTCTCCCGCTGTGTTACTCTCTCTCTTTATCTATCTCTCTCTTGCTGTGTTTCTCTCTCTCTCTCTCACTGTGTTTCTCTCTCTCGCTGTGTCTCTCTCTCTCGCGGTGTTTTTCTCTCTTTCGCTGTGTTACTCTCTCTCTCGCTGTGTTTCGCTCTCTCGCTGTGTTTCACTCTCTCTCGCTGTGTTTCTCTCTCTCTCGCTGTGTTTCTCTCTCTCTCTCGCTGTGCTTCTCTCTCTCACTGAGTTTCTCTCTCTCTTTCTCTCTCTCTCGCTATGTTACTCTCTGTCTCTCTATCCCTCACTGTGTTTCTCTCTCCCTCGCTGATTCTCTGTCTCTCGCATGTTTCTCTCTCTCGCTGTGCTTCTCTCTCTCTCCCTTTCTCTCTCTATCGCTGTTTCTTTCTCCCGCTGTGTTACTCTCTCTCTTTATCTCTCTCTCTCTCGCTGTGTTTCTCTCTCGTTCTCGCTGTGCTTCTCTTTCTCTCTCTCTCTTTCTCTCTCTCACTGAGTTTCTCTCTCTCTCTCTCTCTTGCTGTGTTTCTCTCTATCACTCACTGTGTTTCTCTATCTCTCACTGTGTTTCTCTCTCACACACACTCTCTCGCTGGGTTTCTCTCCCTCTATCGCTGTGTATCTCTTCCTCTCTTGTTGTGTTTCTCTCTCACTCTCTCGCTTTTTGCTTCTCTCTCCCACACTGTGTTTCTCTCGCTCTTTCTCTGTCTCTCTCTCACTGTGTTTCTGTCTCTCTCACTGTGTTTCTGTCTCTCTCACTGTGTTGATGTCTCTCTCGCTGTTTCTCCCTATCCCTCGCTGTGTTTCTCTCTCTCTGTCTCGCATGTTTCTCTCTCTCGCTGTGTACCTCTCTCTCTCCCTGTGTTTCTCTCTCTCTCGCTGTGTTTATCTCTTTCGCCATGTTTCTCTCTCTCACTCTGTTTCTCTTTGTCTCTTTAGCTTTGTTTCTCTCTCGCTGAGTTTCTCTCCCTCTCTTGCTTGTTTCTCTCTCTCACTGTGTTTCTCCCTCTCTCTCTCTCTCTCTCTGTCTGTGTTCTCTCATTCATTCTCTCACTGTTTTTCTCTCACTCTCTCGCTGTCTTTCTCTCTCTATGTCTCGCTGTGTTTCTCTCAATCTCTTTCTCGCTGTTCCTCTCCCTCTCTTGCTTGTTTCTCACTCTCTATCTTGCGGTGTTTCTCATTCTCTCACTGTGTTTCTCTCTCTCACTGTTTATATCTCTTTCGCTGTATTCCTCCCTCTCCCTCGCTGTGTTTCTCCTCTCTCTCTCTTGCTGTCTTACTCTCTCTCTCTCTCACTGAGTTTCTCTCTTTCTCACTGTGTTTCTCTTTCACACACACTCTCTCGCTGGGTTTCTCTCCCTCTATCACTGTGTATCTCTTCCTCTCTTGTTGTGTTTCTCTCTCACTCTCTCGCTTTTTGCTTCTCTCTCCCTCACTGTGTTTCTCTCGCTCTTTCTCTGTCTCTCTCTCACTGTGTTTCTGTCTCTCTCACTGTGTTTCTGTCTCTCTCACTGTGTTGATGTCTCTCTCGCTGTTTCTCCCTATCCCTCGCTGTGTTTCTCTCTCTCTGTCTCGCATGTTTCTCTCTCTCGCTGTGTACCTCTCTCTCTCCCTGTGTTTCTCTCTCTCTCGCTGTGTTTATCTCTTTCGCCATGTTTCTCTCTCTCACTCTGTTTCTCTCTCTCTATTTGTCTCTTTAGCTTTGTTTCTCTCTCGCTGAGTTTCTCTCCCTCTCTTGCTTGTTTCTCTCTCTCACTGTGTTTCTCCCTCTCTCTCTCTCTCTCTGTCTCGCTGTATCTCTCATCCATTCTCTCACTGTGTTTCTCTCACTCTCTCGCTGTGTTTCTCTCTCTATGTCTCGCTGTGTTTCTCTCAATCTCTTTCTCGCTGTTCCTCTCCCTCTCTTGCTTGTTTCTCACTCTCTATCTTGCGGTGTTTCTCATTCTCTCACTGTGTTTCTCTCTCTCACTGTTTATATCTCTTTCGCTGTATTCCTCCCTCTCCCTCGCTGTGTTTCTCCTCTCTCTCTCTTGCTGTCTTACTCTCTCTCTCTCTCTCACTGAGTTTCTCTCTTTCTCACTGTGTTTCTCTTTCACACACACTCTCTCGCTGGGTTTCTCTCCCTCTATCACTGTGTATCTCTTCCTCTCTTGTTGTGTTTCTCTCTCACTCTCTCGCTTTTTGCTTCTCTCTCCCTCACTGTGTTTCTCTCGCTCTTTCTCTGTCTCTCTCTCACTGTGTTTCTGTCTCTCTCACTGTGTTTCTGTCTCTCTCACTGTGTTGATGTCTCTCTCGCTGTTTCTCCCTATCCCTCGCTGTGTTTCTCTCTCTCTGTCTCGCATGTTTCTCTCTCTCGCTGTGTACCTCTCTCTCTCCCTGTGTTTCTCTCTCTCTTGCTGTGTTTATCTCTTTCGCCATGTTTCTCTCTCTCACTCTGTTTCTCTCTCTCTATTTGTCTCTTTAGCTTTGTTTCTCTCTCGCTGAGTTTCTCTCCCTCTCTTGCTTGTTTCTCTCTCTCACTGTGTTTCTCCCTCTCTCTCTCTCTCTCTCTGTCTCGCTGTATCTCTCATTCATTCTCTCACTGTGTTTCTCTCACTCTCTCGCTGTGTTTCTCTCTCTATGTCTCGCTGTGTTTCTCTCAATCTCTTTCTCGCTGTTCCTCTCCCTCTCTTGCTTGTTTCTCACTCTCTATCTTGCGGTGTTTCTCATTCTCTCACTGTGTTTCTCTCTCTCACTGTTTATATCTCTTTCGCTGTATTCCTCCCTCTCCCTCGCTGTGTTTCTCCTCTCTCTCTCTTGCTGTCTTACTCTCTCTCTCTCACTGAGTTTCTCTCTTTCTCGCTGTGTTTCTCTCTCTCTGTCTCGCTGTATCTCTCATTCATTCTCTCACTGTGTTTCTCTCACTCTCTCGCTGTGTTTCTCTCTCCTTTGTGCTCTCTCTGTGTATCTCTCTCTATGTCTCGCTGTGTTTCTCTCAATCTCTTTCTTGCTTGTTTCTCACTCTCTATCTTGCGGTGTTTCTCATTCTCTCGCTGTGTTTCTCTCTCTCACTGTTTATATCTCTTCGCTGTATTCCTCCCTCTCCCGCGCTGTGTTTCTCTCTCTCTTTCATGCTGTGTTACTCTCTCTCTCTCACTGAGTTTCTCTCTTTCTCGCTGTGTTTCTCTCTCTCTGTCTCGCTGTGTTTCTCTCATTCATTATTTCACTGTGTTTCTCTCACTCTCTCGCTGTGTTTCTCTCTCTCTGTTTCTCTCTTTAGCTTTGTTTCTCTCTCACTCACTCACTCACTCACTCACTCACTCACTCTCTCTCTCTCTCTCTCTCTCTCTCTCTCTCTCTCTCTCTCTCTCTCTCTCTCTCTCTCTCTCTCACTCTCTTGCTGTGTCTCTCTCTCTAGCTGTGTTTCTCTCTCCCGTTGTGTTTCTCTCTCTCCAGCTGTGTTTCTCTCCCTCTCACTGTGTTCTCTCTCTCTCACTATGTTTATCCCTCTCTCTTGCTGTCTTTCTCTCACTCTCGCTGTGTTTTGCTATCTCTGTCTTGCTGTATCTCTCATTCATTCTCTCGCTGTGTTTCTCTAACTCTCTCTCTGCGTTTCTCTCTCTCTCACGTGCTCTTTCGCTGTGTTTTTCTCTCTCTGTCTCACTGTGTTTCTCTCATTCTCTATCTCATTATGTTTCTCTTGCTCTCTCTCTCTCTCTCTCTCTCTCTCTCTCTCTCTCTCTCTCTCTCTCTCTCAATTCAATTCGCTTTATAAGCATGACGTAATATTGTACATATTGCCAAAGCTTATTTTGGATATTTACAATATGAAAATAAATAATGATGAGAATCAAATTGTCAACGGGACAACACTAACAACAATAACCAAGTGTCAAAATAACCATACATTCAACAATAACAATAGGTATACAGTAGAGGACATGTGCAGGTTGATTGGTCTGTCAGACACTGTCCCACGTCTTATGGTAGGCAGCAATGTAGTTCGCTGCCAACCCACAGCTCTCTGCATCCTCCCCGAACAGGACGGGTAGCCTATCCTCATCAGAGCGGTCTTTGAAACCTTGAATAAGGGTTTCATATTTGTGAAAATGACACGCTCTAAGTGTTTTGTATTTTTTACATTTTGTCAGGAAATGCAGGAAATCTCTCTCTCTCTCTCTGTTCCTGTCACTCTCTCCGTTTCTCTCTAGCTCGCCCTGTGTTTCTCTCTCTTTCTCTCGCTGTGTTTCTGTCTCTCTATCTCTCGATGCGTTTCTCTCTCTCGCTTTGTTTCTCTCTCTCTATCGCTGTGTTTTTCTCCCTCTCCCTGTGTTTCTCTCTCTCGTTGTCTTTCTCTCTCTCTCTCTCGCTGTGTTTCTCTACCTCTGTCTCGCTGTGTTTGTCTCATTCATTCTCTCACTGTGTTTCTTTCACTCTCTCTCTGTGTTTCTCTCTCTGTCGTGCTCTCTCGCTGTGTTTCTCTCTCTCACTGTGTTTTTCTCTCTTTCAGAGAGACAGCAAGGAGTCATCATGTCAAGTAGTCCTGAGGCATGGTCCTAGGGCTCAGGTCCTCAGAGAGAGAGAAAGAAAGAGAGAAGGAGAGAATTAGAGAATGCACACTTAGATTCACACAGGACACCGAATAGGACAGGAGAAGTACTCCAGATATAACAAACTGACCCTAGCCCCCCAACACATAAACTACGGCAGCATAAATACTGGAGGCTGATACAGGAGGGGTCAGGAGACACTGTGGCCCCATCCGAGGACACCCCCGGGCAGAGCCAAACAGTGGTCAGATAGTCTGCCACCATGTACTGTCTGTTTAGAGCTAAATAGCATTGAAGTTGACTTTGTTTTTTTGTGGTGTCTTTCCAATAGGTGATATATTTTTCTTTAGGTTTTGTGATGATTTGGTTGGGCCAGATTTTCGGAGTGCTGCCCTGAGGCTCTATGGGGTTGGTTTGAGTTGGTGAACTGAGCATGTTTTGGGGTCACTTGTTTTTAGGTGGTTGTAAAATTTGATGGCTCTTTTTTCTATTCGATTGAAGAGGGGGTATTGGCCCAATTCTGCTCTACATGCATTATTTGGAGTCTGTCTTTGCACTTGCGATACAGTTTCGCAAAACTCTGCATGCAGTGTTTTGGTAAATTCATTATTAAAGATTGGACCCCATACTTCACTGCCATATGAGCAATTGGTTCTAATACTGATTGAAACATTTTGATACAGATTCTAATTGGAATTTTGATTTTGATGTTCCTTTTAATGGCATAGAATGCTCTTCTTGCTTTGTCTCTATTAGAACCTCTATTAGAACCACAGCCATGTGAAAGCTACCTGTGTTGCTGATATTTAGTCCTAGATATGTGTAGTTTTTGGTGTGTCCTAATAGAACTGTGTCCAAATAAAATGTATATTTGTCATCCTTTTTTGAAATATCATTATATATATATTTTTTTTTAGGTTAACCGTCAGAGTCCAGGTCTGACAGAACCTGTGAAGATGATCTAGGTGCTGCTGGAATCCCTCTTTAGTGGGAGACAGCAGCACCAGGTCATCTGCGTGCAGCAGACACTTGGCTAAGAAAACCCCCGAAAATTCAGTCATTACAACGCCAAACTTTTTTTCCAAATTAACTCCATAATATCGACAGAAACATGGCAAACGTTTTTTAGAATCAATCCTCAAGGTGTTTTTCACATCTCTATTCGATGATAAGTCATTCGTGGCAGTTTGGTTTCTCCTCTGAACTAAATGGTAAAATATGCAGCTGGAGATTGTGCAATAATTGCAACGGAGGACACCAAGCGGGGCACCTGGTAAATGTAGTCTCTTATGGTCAATCTTCCAATGATATGCCTACAAATATGTCACAATGCTGCAGACACCTTGGGGAAACGAAAGAAAGTGTAGGCTCATTCCTTGTGCATTCACAGCCATATAAGGAGACATTGGAACAAAGTGCATTCAAAATCTGGGGCATTTCCTGTTTGAAATTTCATCTTGGTTTCGCCTGTAGCATCAGTTCCGTGGCACTCACAGATAATATCTTTGCAGATTTGGAAACGTCAGAGTGTTTTCTTTCCAAAGCTGTCAATTATATGCATAGTCGAGCATCTTGTCTGTTATGCAGGTGAATGAGGACCCAAAAGCGACTTGGCGAAAACAGAGTCTTTAATCCAGTTTAAGGAAATAGCAATACTCCTAGACAAATCGGAGCGGTAAATAAAGCATAAGAAACAATTTCACTCGTAATCACGAGAACTGACTGGAGACTCGATAATGAACTGCAGGTTGCCTCGGGAAGGCACTTGACCGTAGCAGACTCAGACACCTGCTCACCACGCAGCATCTGAGGGAAACACGACACGACAGGGCGATACAAAGACACAGCACGGTGAACAGTATACAAGGATCTGACAGGACAGAAACGGAAAACATGGGGAGAAATAGGGACTCTAATCAGGGGAAAAGATAGGGAACAGGTGTGGGAAGACTAAATGATTGATTAGGGGAATAGGAACAGCTGGGAGCAGGAACGGAACGATAGAGAGAAGAGAGAGAGAGAGGGAGAGAGAAAAAGGGGAACGAACCTAAAAAGACCAGCAGGGGGAAAACGAACAGAAGGAAAAGCAAAATGACAAGACAATATAAGACAAAACATGACAGTACCCCCCCACTCACCGAGCGCCTCCTGGCGCACTCGAGGAGGAATCCTGGCGGCAACGGAGGAAATCATCAATCAGTGAACGGTCCAGCACGTCCCGAGACGGAACCCAACTCCTCTCCTCAGGACCGTAACCCTCCCAATCCACTAAGTATTGGTGACCCCGTCCCCGAGAACGCATGTCCATGATGCTACGTACCTTGTAAATAGGTGCGCTCTCGACAAGGACGGGAGGGGGGGAGGGAAGACGAACGGGGGTGCGAAGAAAGGGCTTGACACAGGAGACATGGAAGACGGATTGACGACCTGGGAGACACGGAACGGACCAATGAACCGCGGAGTCAACTTACGAGAGGCTGTCGTAAGAGGAAGGTTGCGAGTGGAAAGCCACACTCTCTGGCCGCAACAATACCTAGGACTCTTAATCCTACGTTTATTGGCGGCTCTCACAGTCTGTGCCCTGTAACGGCAAAGTGCAGACCTCACCCTCCTCCAGGTGCGCTCACAACGTTGGACAAACGCTTGAGCGGAGGGAACGCTGGACTCGGCAAGCTGGGATGAGAACAGAGGAGGCTGGTAACCCAGACTACTCTGAAATGGAGATAACCCGGTAGCAGACGAAGGAAGCGAGTTGTGAGCGTATTCTGCCCAGGGGAGCTGTTCTGCCCAAGACGCAGGGTTTCTGAAAGAAAGGCTGCGTAGTATGCGACCAATCGTCTGATTGGCCCTCTCTGCTTGACCGTTAGACTGGGGATGAAACCCGGAAGAGAGACTGACGGACGCACCAATCAAACGACAGAACTCCCTCCAAAACTGTGACGTGAATTGCGGGCCTCTGTCTGAAACGGCGTCTAACGGGAGGCCATGAATTCTGAACACATTCTCGATGATGATTTGTGCCGTCTCCTTAGCGGAAGGAAGTTTAGCGAAGGGAATGAAATGTGCCACCTTACAGAAACCTATCGACAACCGTAAGAATCACAGTCTTCCCCGCAGACAAAGGCAGACCGGTAATGAAGTCTAGGGCGATGTGAGACCATGGTCGAGAAGGAATGGGGAGCGGTCTGAGACGACCGGCAGGAGGAGAGTTACCTGACTTAGTCTGCGCGCAGTCCGAACAAGCAGCCACGAAACGGCGCGTGTCACGCTCCTGAGTCGGCCACCAAAAGCGCTGGCGAATAGACGCAAGAGTGCCTCGAACACCGGGATGACCAGCTAACTTGGCAGAGTGAGCCCACTGAAGAACAGCCAGACGAGTGGAAACAGGAACGAAAAGAAGGTTACTAGGACAAGCGCGCGGCGACGCAGTGTGCGTGAGTGCTTGCTTAACCTGTCTTTCAATTCCCCAGACTGTCAACCCGACAACACGCCCATAAGGAAGAATCCCCTCGGGATCAGTAGAAGCCACAGAAGAACTAAAAAGACGGGATAAGGCATCAGGCTTGGTGTTCTTGCTACCCGGACGGTAAGAAATCACAAACTCGAAACGAGCGAAAAACAACGCCCAACGAGCTTGACGAGCATTAAGTCGTTTGGCAGAACGGATGTACTCAAGGTTCTTATGGTCTGTCCAAACGACAAAAGGAACGGTCGCCCCTCCAACCACTGTCGCCATTCGCCTAGGGCTAAGCGGATGGCGAGCAGTTCGCGGTTACCCACATCATAGTTGCGTTCAGATGGCGACAGGCGATGAGAAAAATAAGCGCAAGGATGAACCTTATCGTCAGACTGGAAGCGCTGGGATAGAATGGCTCCCACGCCTACCTCTGAAGCGTCAACCTCGACAATGAATTGTCTAGTGACGTCAGGAGTAACGAGGATAGGAGCGGACGTAAAACGTTCTTTTAGAAGATCAAAAGCTCCCTGGGCGGAACCGGACCACTTAAAACACGTCTTGACAGAAGTAAGAGCTGTGAGAGGGGCAGCAACTTGACCGAAATTACGAATGAAACGCCGATAGAAATTAGCGAAACCTAGAAAGCGCTGCAACTCGACACGTGACCTTGGAACGGGCCAATCACTGACAGCTTGGACCTTAGCGGAATCCATCTGAATGCCTTCAGCGGAAATAACGGAACCGAGAAAAGTAACGGAGGAGACATGAAAAGAGCACTTCTCAGCCTTCACGTAGAGACAATTCTCTAAAAGGCGCTGTAGAACACGTCGAACGTGCTGAACATGAATCTCGAGTGACGGTGAAAAAATCAGGATATCGTCAAGATAGACAAAAACAAAGATGTTCAGCATGTCTCTCAGAACATCATTAACTAATGCCTGAAAAACAGCTGGCGCATTGGCGAGACCAAACGGCAGAACCCGGTACTCAAAATGCCCTAACGGAGTGTTAAACGCCGTTTTCCACTCGTCCCCCTCTCTGATGCACATGAGATGGTAAGCGTTACGAAGGTCCAACTTAGTAAAGCACCTGGCTCCCTGCAGAATCTCGAAGGCTGATGACATAAGGGGAAGCGGATAACGATTCTTAACCGTTATGTCATTCAGCCCTCGATAATCCACGCAGGGGCGCAGAGTACCGTCCTTTTTCTTAACAAAAAAAAACCCCGCCCCGGCCGGAGAGGAAGAAGGCACTATGGTACCGGCGTCAAGAGACACAGACAAATAATCCTCGAGAGCCTTACGTTCGGGAGCCGACAGAGAGTATAGTCTACCCCGAGGAGGAGTGGTCCCCGGAAGGAGATCAATACTACAATCATACGACCGGTGAGGAGGAAGGGAGTTGGCTCGGGACCGACTGAAGACCGTGCGCAGATCATGATATTCCTCCGGCACTCCTGTCAAATCGCCAGGTTCCTCCTGAGAAGTGGGGACAGAAGAAACGGGAGGGATGGCAGACATTAAACACTTCACATGACAAGAAACGTTCCAGGATAGAATTACTAGACCAATTAATAGAAGGATTATGACATACTAGCCAGGGATGACCCAAAACAACAGGTGTAAAAGGTGAATGAAAAATCAAAAAAGAAATAGTCTCACTGTGGTTACCAGATACTGTGAGGGTTAAAGGTAGTGTCTCAAATCTGATACTGGGAAGATGACTACCATCTAAGGCGAACATGGGCGTAGGCTTGTCTAACTCTCTGAAAGGAATGTCATGTTTCCGAGCCCATGCTTCGTCCATGAAACAACCCTCAGCCCCAGAGTCTATCAAGGCACTGCATGTAGCACCCGAACCGGTCCAGCGTAGATGGACCGACAAAGTAGTACAGGATCTAGATGGAGAGACCTGAGTAGTAGCGCTCACCAGTAGCCCTCCGCTTACTGATGAGCTCTGGCTTTTACTGGACATGAATTAACAAAATGTCCAGCAAGTCCGCAATAGAGACACAGGCGGTTGGTAATCCTCCGTTCCCTCTCCTTAGTCGAGATGCGAATACCTCCCAGCTGCATGGGCTCAGTATCTGAGCCAGAGGAGGGAGATGGTTGCGATGCGGAGCAGGGAAACACCGTTGACGCGAGCTCTCTTCCACGAGCCTGGTGACGAAGATCTACCCGTCGTTCTATGCGGATGGCGAGAGCAATCAAAGAGTCCACACTTGAAGGAACCTCCCGGGAGAGAATCTCATCTTTAACCACTGCGTGTAGTCCCTCCAGAAAACGAGCGAGCAGCGCCGGCTCGTTCCAGTCACTAGAGGCAGCAAGAGTGCGAAACTCAATAGAGTAATCCGTTATGGATCGATCACCTTGGCATAGGGAAGCCAGGGCCCTAGAAGCCTCCCTACCAAAAACTGAAAGGTCAAAAACCCGAATCATCTCCTCTTTAAAGTTCTGGTAATTGTTAGAGCAATCAGCCCTTGCCTCCCAGATAGCTGTGCCCCACTCTCGAGCCCGGCCAGTAAGGAGTGAAATGACGTAAGCAACCCGAGCTCTCTCTCTAGAGTATGTGTTGGGTTGGAGAGAGAACACAATATCACACTGGGTGAGAAAGGAGCGGCACTCCGTGGGCTGCCCGGAGTAGCAAGGTGGGTTATTAACCCTAGGTTCCGGAGGCTCGGCAGGCCAGGAAGTAACAGGTGGCACGAGACGAAGACTCTGGAACTGTCCAGAGAGGTCGGAAACCTGAGCGGCCAGGTTCTCCACGGCATGGCGAGCAGCAGACAATTCCTGCTCGTGTCTGCCGAGCATGGCTCCTTGGATCTCGACGGCAGTGTTGCGAGCGTCTGTAGTCGCTGGGTCCATTCTTTGGTCGGATCCTTCTGTTATGCAGGTGAATGAGGACCCAAAAGCGACTTGGCGAAAACAGAGTCTTTAATCCAGTTTAAGGAAATAGCAATACTCCTAGACAAATCGGAGCGGTAAATAAAGCATAAGAAACAATTTCACTCGTAATCACGAGAACTGACTGGAGACTCGATAATGAACTGCAGGTTGCCTCGGGAAGGCACTTGACCGTAGCAGACTCAGACACCTGCTCACCACGCAGCATCTGAGGGAAACACGACACGACAGGGCGATACAAAGACACAGCACGGTGAACAGTATACAAGGATCCGACAGGACAGAAACGGAAAACAAGGGGAGAAATAGGGACTCTAATCAGGGGAAAAGATAGGGAACAGGTGTGGGAAGACTAAATGATTGATTAGGGGAATAGGAACAGCTGGGAGCAGGAACGGAACGATAGAGAGAAGAGAGAGAGGGAGGGAGAGAGAAAAAGGGGAACGAACCTAAAAAGACCAGCAGGGGGAAAACGAACAGAAGGAAAAGCAAAATGACAAGACAATATAAGACAAAACATGACATTGTCGTGACAAAATATCTTGTTTAAAACGGGAACGTTTTTCTATCCAAAAATTAAAAGAGCGCCCCCTATATCGAAGAAGTTAACTGACTTGCCTAGTTAAATAAAGGTCAAATAAAAATAAATAAAATTAAATTTAGATGTTAAATAGTGTTGGAGTTATTGGGCAGCCCTGTTTCACTCCTTGTCCCTGAGAGAAGAAGTCTGTTTGCTTGTTCCCAATTTTAACCACACATTTGTTTTTAGTGTACATTGATTTAATAAAATCCTATGTTTTCCATCCAATACCACTTTCTATTTGTTTATAAAAAATAACTTCTTGCCAAATTGAATCAAATGCTTTCTTGAAATCTACAAAACACGAGTAGATTTTGACTTTGTTTTGGTTTACTTGTTTATCAATTAGAGTGTGGAGGGTGTAAATGTGGTCTGTTGTACGATCTTTTTTAGAAATCCAATCTGGCTTCTGCTCAGGACGTTGTGTTCGGCAAGGAAATTATGTAGTCTGCTATTTATAATACTGCAGAGAATTTTTCCCAAGATGCTGTTAACGCAACTTCCTCTGTAATTATTTGGGTCAAATTTGTCTCCATTTTTATAGATTGGTGTGATCAATCCCTGGTTCCAAATATCGGGCAAAATACCTGCAGTGAGGATAATGTGGAAGAGTTTGAGTATAGCCAATCTGAATTTGTGGTCTGTATGGTTGATCATTTCATTTAAAATACCATTAGCACCACAGGCCTTTTTGGGTTGGAGAGTGCATAGTTTTTCCAATAATTATTTTTCTGTAATTAGGGTATCCACAGGATTCTGATAGTCTTTGACTGCTGATTCAAGGATTTGTAATTTTTGTTGTATATATTTTTGTTCTGGGCTCTTTCATATATTGCTGTAGAGGTTTGCAAAGTGATTTCTCCACATATCCCCATTTTGGATAGCCCATTCCTCATGATGAGGTTTGTTTAATTTATTCAAATTCTCCCAGAAGTGGTTTGATTCTATGGATTCCTCAATTCCATCCAGCTGATTTCTAATGTGCTGTTCATTTTTTGTTCTTAGGGTGTGTTTGTATTGCTTCAGTGTTTCCCCATATTGAAGGCATACATTTTTGTTTTCTAGACCTCTGTGTTTTTGATTGGATATAATTCTCAATGACTATCTTCGATTTTTGCCATCATTATCAAACCATTTTTCAGTATCTGTCATTTCTGGTTTGCTCTTATGCTTCTTTAAATTAGGAGGCTAATTTGTTAAATATAAAGTTTATGTTCCAAACAGCCAACTTCACACCTTCATTGCTGTATGAGAATGTAAAGGCTAAAATGTTGTCCTGGAGAGATTGTATTTTTTGGCTACAAATTGCTGTTTGGTAGATGTCTGTACAGTTTGCACTCCATCTATAGGCCTGTTTTGGTTGGTGGGGACTGGGTCAGTTGCTCCTCTCACAGCCTGTGCGTAGCTCTGCCTGCTGGGCTGTGGCTCCTCCAAGTGTGGGTCTGCGGTGGGAGGCAGGGGGGTGGGAGGCCTCGTCTGGGTGGCTCTGAAGCTGGGCTGTGGTGGTCTGTGCTGCGCTGGCTGTGGTTGGCATTGAGGTTGGTTTTGCTGTGGTCATGGCTGGGAGTTGCAGGGTTTTGGTTGTTGTCTCTGTGATCATGGCGGGGTGGAGATTGCTCCGCTGTTCCTGGGTGGAGAGGTCGGACTGCGGTTTAAAGCAACGTCCTTGAGAGTCTTGGCAAGGATGGGGACTGTCTCCCTGTACAGGTGAACATGGTCATAGAGACAGTCCAGATCGAGGGTGGGATGGTGGGCCAGGTGTATATTGGGTCGCAGGGCACAGTCCCGGGAGAGTCTGGCGTTTATTCTTTGGATTGTGGCTGGGTGGAAGTCCTTCCTCTGTAGAAGAGTTGACACCACAATTCCTGAGTTGGGGAAGATTGTTGAGGCCTTCTCAATCACTCCCCGTAGTGAAGTCGCCACCCTCTCCTGCTGAGCACGCAGGTCGTTGCTTCCGGTATGTATGATTATGTGGCTTGGCGACCCGAGATGGGCCTTATCAAGCAGCTCCATGGCACTCTGCGTTGTTGGGCACCACACCTTTCTCGTTTTGTGTCTAGGGAAAAGTTTATTCTCCTGATCAAACTTCCCCATTTGAGTCCATCAACAGGACGATGTCAGCCAGTGTTTCGTCTGGAATGGAGGGGGCAGGGGGGGGGGGGCTGGTGGGTGTTGGAGCTGGGGTGTGACTGGTCTGTGCCGGTGCCGCTGTCAGTGGGAGGCTGTTCTGTGGTTTGGGGAGGAGGGGTGCAGTAGGCAGGGCTGGGGAGGCCTTGCTGGTTGATCTGGGCTCCCTGTCCTCTGTTCTGTTTCTCTCCTGCAACTCCTCTTTTCACGTGGTCAAATCGTTTTTACTGTTCTGCCTGTCTTTTTGGAGCTCTCTCATCTCCTTTGTTAGATCAGCCAGCTCTCTCTTGAGTCCGTCTCTCTCTCTTGCTGAACCTCTTTCAGCTGTGTTACAAGGCTGCTGTCCTGCTCTGTCCTCACCTTGGTTAGGAGCTCCTCTAAGGTGTGGTTGCCTGGTTGCTGTTTGCTCACGCTCTCCCTCAGCAGGACCACCTCCCCCCTCCAAGTTTGGTGAATTCATCCCTCATGGCAGCCATGGTGGTGAGGAGGGCCTGAGCCTGTTTTGCACTGAGGGGGTCACTCTCCTCCTGGGGCATGTCCTGCACTATGGTGGGAAGAGAGGTGCTGGATGTGCCTTTTGGGTGGGGATAGTTACATTTACATTTTACATTTAAGTCATTTAGCAGATGCTCTTATCCAGAGCGACTTACAAATTGGTGCATTCACCTTATGACATCCAGTGGAACAGCCACTTTACAATAGTGCATCTAAATATTTTAAGGGGGGGGAGGGGGGGTGAGAAGGATTACTTTATCCTATCCTAGGTATTCCTTAAAGAGGTGGGGTTTCAGGTGTCTCCGGAAGGTGGTGATTGACTCCGCTGTCCTGGCGTCGTGAGGGAGTTTGTTCCACCATTGGGGAGCCAGAGCAGCGAACAGTTTTGATTGGGCTGAGCGGGAACTGTACTTCCTCAGTGGTAGGGAGGCGAGCAGGCCAGAGGTGGATGAACGCAGTGCCCTTATTTGGGTGTAGGGCCTAATCAGAGCCTGGAGGTACTGAGGTGCCGTTCCCCTCACAGCTCCGTAGGCAAGCACCATGGTCTTGTAGCGGATGCGAGCTTCAACTGGAAGCCAGTGGAGAGAGCGGAGGAGCGGGGTGACGTGAGAGAACTTGGGGTGAGGGTGGTGCTGGTGGAGTTTGTGGGAGGCCATGTCACTGGTGGTGTCCTTCTCTCTCTCTGCTCTCTCCTTAATGGTTTGAAAGTCTGTTTCAAACAGCCTAATGTTACCTTGCACAATGACAGTCCCAGTCTTGTAGAGGTTGATTGTTATCATGGTACTGTCAGGGTCATCTGTCTATTTGACTTTCAGCTTCCACCCATTAGATATCCCCTCTTTCTTTATGGATGGGTAGTGAGAGCAGACTGCTGAGCACCATGCATTTGGCTGGTCAGTGAGGAAGATGAGATTACTCACGTCACCGCTTTTGTAGTGGTCTGCAAAAAGTGTTTCTGGCCTCCCCTTTGGTAGTTTCTGTTTAAAAGCTTTCCTCGTCGTGCCATTTTTGGCCTCTTTAGGGTAGAGAATGGATTCTGCGCTGAGGGTGAGTGAGGACATGGTGCCTGTGGGCTCTGCTACTACTACTGCTGTGGCGCTGTTCTGCTGCCCTGTTGCCATGACAACCGATTTGTTCATCTGCTGCTGTTGCTAGCTAGCCCTAATTTAGTTCAAAAACCAGCAACAAAAAAAACAGAAGATATGTTTAAAGTTAGTCCGTGCTCCTTTTTGGTTTACTCACTCAGTTTGGTCGATTGATGTAGTTGTATTAACCCCCCTTGCTAGGTTTGTACTAGCTCGTTTTTTCTGGCTAGCTTGTTAGTCTGCTGGCTAGGTCTTTGTTGTAGCAGGCTAGAGTCAAAACTTCTTAACTTGAGGCGCAAAGTTACTTTTTTCTATTCTGAATGAATAGAGTTGTTGTTCATCACCTCTTGTCTGGAATTCTTTTTTGATTACAGTGTTTATCTTATTCTAAAAACAAAGAAATATGAAATATATCAGGAGCTCATGTTGAGCATGACTAGAGCATCTCTCTCTTGATAAGTATCTTGATAAGCTCTCGTGTTTCTCTCTCTGTCTCTCTCTGTATTTCTCTCTCTCTCTCTTTCTCTTGCTGTTTTTCTCTCTCTTTCTCTGTTTCTCACGCTTTCTCGCTGTGTTTCCCTCTCTCTCTCTCTCTTGCATGTTTCTCTCTCGCTGTGTTTCTCTCTCTCTGTCTCGCTGTCTTTCTCTCATTCTCTTTCTCCATGTTTCTCTCCCTCTCTCACTGTTTCTCTCTCTCGCTGTGTTTCTCTCTCTCATTGTGTTTCTCTCTCTGTCTCTGTGTTTCTCTCTCTTTCTCTTGCTGTTTTTCTCTCTCTGTCTCTGTTTCTCACTCTTTCTCGCTGTGTTTCTCTCTCTCTCTCTCTCTCTCTCGCTGTTTCTCTCTCTCGCCATGTTTCTCTCTCTCCCGCTGTTTCTCTCTCTCTCTCTGTGTTTCTCTCTTTCACTTGTTTCTCCCTCCTTCTTTGTTTCTCTCTCTCTCACTGTGTTTCTCTTTCTCTATCAATTTGTTTATCTCTCTATAGGCGTGTTTCTCTCTCTCTTGCTGTCGGTCTCTCTCTCTCTCTCTCGCTGTGTTTCTCTCTCTCACTGTGTTTCTCTCTCTCGCTGTGTTTCTCTATCTCTGGCTGTGTTTCTCTCTCTCGCTGTGTTTCTTTATCTTTCTTGTTGTGTTTCTCTCTCTCTCGCTGTGTTTCTTTATCTTTCTCGCTATGTTTCTCTCTTGCTCTCTCTTGCTGTGTTTCTCTCTCTCTGTGTGTTTATCTCTCTCTCTAGCACTGTGTTTCTCTATCTCTCGTGCTCCCTCGCTCAGTTTCTCTCTCTCTCGCTGTGTTTCTCTTGCTGTGTTTCTCTGTCTCTCTCTCTCTCTCTCTGTTTCTCTCTCTCTTTGTTTCTCTCTCTCTGTGATTCTCATACTCTCGCTGGGTTTCTTTCTCCCTGTCTCGCTGTGTTTCTCTCTCTTGCTGTTTCCCTCTCTCGCTCTCTCACTGTTTCTCTCTCACTGATTCTCTCCCTCTCTCCCTGTTTCTCTCTCACTGGTTCTCTCTCTTGCAGGGTTTCTCTCTCTTTCTCGCTGTGTTTCTCTATCCCTATTTCTCTCACTTTGTTTCTCTCTCTTTCTCTGTGTTTCTCTCTCTCACTCTGTTTCTCTCTCTCACTATGTTTCTCTCTCTCTCTCTCGCTGGGTTTCTTTCTCTCTGTCTCGCTGTGTTTCTCGTGTTTATCTTTCTCGCTATGTTTCTGTCTCTATATTTCTCTCACTTTGTTTCTCTCTCTTTCTCTGTGTTTCTCTCTCTCACTATGTTTCTCTCTCTCTCTCTCTCTCGCTGGGTTTCTTACTCTCTCGCTCATTGTGTTTCTCTCTCTGTCTCTCTCTCTTTCTCTTGCTGTTCCACTCTCTTCCTTGCTTTGTTTCTCTCTCGCTCGCTGGTTCTCTCTCTATCGCTGTATTTCTCTCTCACATTGTTTCTCTCTCTCTCGCTGTCTATCTCTCGCTGTCTTTTTCTCTCTCTCGCATTGTTACTCTCTCTCTCGCTGTGTTTCTCTCTCTCTCTCTCGCTGTGTTTCTCTCTCTCACTGTCTTTCTCTCTCTCTCTCATCGTGTTTCTCTCTGTCTCGCTGTGTTTCACTCATTCTCTCTCTCGCTTTGTTTCCCTCTCTCTCTCATTGTGTTTCAATTCAATTCAATTCAATTTGCTTTATTGGCATGAAGTAACAATGACCATATTTTTGCTAAAGCTTATTTTAGATATTACACTATGAAAAAAATGAGAATCAAAATTTGTCAACGGGACAACAGTAACAACAATAACCAAGGGTAAAAAAACATACATTGAACAATAACAATAACCATTCAGTAGAGTACATGTGCTGGTTGATTGGCTGTGTTTCTCTCTCTTGCTGTGTTTCTCTCTCTCTCTCTCTGTGTGTTTATCTCTCTCTATCACTGTGCTTCTCTCTCTCTCGTGCTCCCTCGCTCAGTTCCTCTCTCTCGCTGTGTTTCTCTCTCTCTCTCTCTCGCTGTGTTTCTCTCTCTCTCTCACTGTCTTTCTCTCTCCCTCTCTCATCGTGTTTCTCTCTGTCTCGCTGTGTTTCTCTCATTCTCTCTCGCTTTGTTTCCCTCTCTCTCTCATTGTGTTTCAATGCAATTAAATTCAATTTTCTTTATTGGCATGAAGTAACAATGACCATATTTTTGCTAAAGCTTATTTTAGATATTACAATATGAAAAAAATAAAATCCAAATTGTCAATGGGACAACAGTAACAACAATAACCAAGGGTAAAAATAACCATACATTGAACAATAACAATAACCATTCAGTAGAGTACATGTGCTGGTTGATTGGCTGTGTTTCTCTCTCTTGCTGTGTTTCTCTCTCTGTGTGTTTATCTCTCTCTCTCTATCACTGTGCTTCTCTCTCTCTCTCGTGCTCCTTCGCTCAGTTCCTCTCTCTCGCTGTGTTTCTCTTACTGTGTTTCTCTATCTCTCTGTGTTTCTCTCTCTCTCTTTGTATCTCTCTCTCTCCTGTGATTCTCTCTCTCTCTTGCTCTCTCGCTGGGTTTCTCTCTCTTGCTTTGTTTCTCTCCCTCTATGAGTTCCTATCTCCCACTGTGTTTCTCTTCCTCTCTGTGTTTCTCTCTCATTGTTTCTCTGTCTCTCTTTCTCTTGCTCTGTTTCCCCCACTCTCTCACTGTGTTTCTCTATCTCGGGGTGTTTCTCTCACTGGCTGTTTCCCTCTCTCGCTCTCTCACTGTTTCTTTCTCTCTCTCTCGCTGTGTTTCTCTCTCTCTCGCTGTGTTTCTCTATCTCTTGGAGTGTTTCTCTCTCGCTGTGTTTATCTTGCTCTGTCTCTCCCATTGTTTCTCTCTCTCGCTGTTTCCCTCTCTCTGTCTCTGTCTCTGTCTCTCTCTCTCTCTCTCTCATTGTGTTTCTCTCTCACTGTTTCTCTCTCTCGCTATGTTTCTCTATCTCTGGCTGTGTTTTTCTCTCTCGCTGTGTTTCTCTCTCTCTCTCGCTGTGTTTCTTGTGTTTCTCTTTCTCGCTATATTTCTCTCTCTCTATTTCTCTCACTTTGTTTCTCTCTCTTTCTCGCTGTGTTTCTCTCTCTCGCTGTGTTTCTTTATCTTTCTTGCTGTGTTTCATTATCTTTCTTGCTGTGTTTCTCTCTCTCTCACTGTCTTTCTTCATTTTTCTTGCTGTGTCTTTCTCTCTCTCCCTGTGTTTCTCTCTCTCTCTCTCGCTATGTTTCTTTATATTTCTAGCTGTGCTTCTCTATCTCGCTGTGTTTCTCTCTCTCTCTCTCTGTGTTTCATTATCTTTCTTGATCTGTTTCTCTCTCTTTCTCGCTGTGTTTCTCTCTCTCGCTGTGTTTCTTTACCTTTCTTGCTGTGTTTCTCTCTCTCGCTGTGTTTCATTATCTTTCTTGCTGTGTTTCTCTCTGTCTCGCGTTGTTTTTTAATCTTTCTTGCTGTGTTTCTCTCTCTCTCGCTGTGCTTCTCTCTATCGCTGTGTTTCTTTATCTTTCTTGCTGTGTTTCTCTTTCTCGCTGTGTTTCTCTCTTGCTCTCTCTCGCTGTGTTTCTCTCTTTGTGTTTATCTCTCTCTATCACTGTGTTTCTCTCTCTCGTGCTCTCTCGCTCATTTTCTCTCTTGCTGTGTTTGTCTTGCTGTGTTTCTCTCTCTCTCACTTTGTTTCTCTCTCTCTCTGTCATTCTCTCTCTCTCTATTGCTCTCCCGCTGGGTTTCTCTCTCTCGCTTTGTTTCTCTCCCTCTCTGTCTTTCTCTCTCATTGTTTCTCTGTCTCTCTTTCTCTTGCTTTGTTTCTCCCACTCTCTCACTGTGTTTCTCTCTCTCTGTCTCGGTGTGTTTCTCTCTCTCGCTGTTTCCCTCTCTCGCTCTCTCACTGTTTCTCTCTCTCTCGCTGTGTTTCTTTATCTCTTGGAGTGTTTCTCTCTTGCTGTGTTTCTCTCACTCTCTCGCTGTGTTTATCTTGCTCCGTCTCTCCCTGTCTCTCTCTCTCTCTCTCTCTCTCTCTCTCTCTCTCTCTCTCTCTCTCTCTCTCTCTCTCTCTCTCTTTCACTGTGTTTTTCTCTCGCTGTTTCTCTCTCTCGCTATGTTTCTTGTGTTTCTCTTTCTCGCTATGTTTCTCTCTCTCTATTTCTCTCACTTTGTTTCTCTCTTTCTGTATGTGTTTCTCTCTAGCTGTGATTCTCTCTCCTTGTGTTTCTCTCTCTGTCTCTCTCTCTATTTCTCTTGCTGTGTTTCTCTCTATTCCTTGCTTTTTCTCTCTCTCTCACTGTGTTTCTCTCTCTCTCTCGCTGTTTCTCTCTCTTTATCGCTGTGTTTCTCTCTCACATTATTTCTCTCTCGCTCGCTGTTTCTTTCCCTCTATCACTGTCTTTCTCTCTCGCTTTGTTCCTGTCCCTCTCGCTGTGTTTCTTTCTCTCACTGTGTTTCTCTCTCTGTCTCTTGTGTCTTTCTCTCTCTCTCACCGTGTTTCTCTTTGTCTCGCTGTGTTTCTCTCATTCTCTCTCTCACTTTGTTTCCCTCTCTCTCTCATCCTGTTTCAATTCAATTCAATTTGCTTTATTGGCATGAAGTAACAATGACCATATTTTTGCTAAAGCTTATTTTAGATATTTACAACATGAAAAAAAAGAGAATCAAAATATTCAACGGGACAACAGTAACAACAATAACCAAGGGTCAAAATAACCATACATTGAACAATAATGATAACCATTCAGTAGAGTACATGTGCTGGTTGATTGGCTGTGTTTCTCTCTCTCCCGCTGAGTTTCTCTCTTGCTCGCTCTCGCTGTGTTTCTCTTTCTCACTGTGTTTCTCTCTTGCACTCTCTCGCTGTGTTTCTCTCTGTGTGTTTATCTCTCTCTATCACTGTGTTTCTCTCTCTCTCACTGTGTTCCTCTTCCTTTCTTGCTTTGCTTCACTCTCATGCTCTCTCAATTAAATTAAATTTGCTTTATTCTCTCTCTCATGAGTTTTCTCTGTATTTGTCTGTGTATAACCTTCCCGCTGTGTTTCTCTCTCTCTTGTATGTTTCTCTGTGTATAACTCTCCCGCTCTGTATCTCTCTATTTTTCTCTGTTTCTCAATCAATTTGATCTGTTGCTCTGTTTCTGTCTTTTTCTCTGTTTCTCTCTCTTTTTCTCTGTTTCTCTCGCTGTTTCTCTCTCTCTCTCTCTGTTTCTCTCTCTCACAGTTTTTCTCTCTCTCTCTCTCTCTCTCTCTCTCTCTCTCTCTCTCTCTCTCTCTCTCTCTCTCTCTCTCTCTCTCTCTCTCTCTCTCGCTGTGTTTCTTTCTCTCGCTGTAATTCTCTCACTCTCTCTCTCGCTCACTGTGTTTCTCTGTGTTTCTCTCTCTATCGCTGTGTTTCATTCTCTTTCTCGCTGTGTTTCTATCGCTCTTGCTGTTTCTCTCTCCTGCTTTGTTTCTCACTCTCTTTCCTGCTGTGTTTCTCTCTCTCTCTCACGTTTCTCTCTCTTGCCGTGTTTCTCTCTCTCGCTGTGTTTCTCTCTCTCTCTTTGTTTCTCTCTCTCACATGCTCTCTCACTGGATTTCTCTCACTCTCTCGCTGTGTTTCTCTCTCACTGTGTTTCTCTCTCTCTCTCCACAGCTGACTGGAATCTTGTTGTTAAACAGTTGTCAAATCTGAGGGTGTTTTTATCCAATAAATATGGAACTCTGATATTCATTGGTTGTATTGTTCAATTCTATTTGTTCTGTTCTAGAACGTTTAGGTATAAAATAGAATTTTATAAAGTAGAAACGTCCCCAAAATGAAAGATGGAACACAAATTTCAAACCTCTACCCATTCCTTAATCTAAACCCTTGCCAAATGAGAAATGGGGATCCCCACATTTGCTGTCACCCAAAATAAAATACAGATCAATGCTACTAAACAGGACCTGGCAAGGAGAAAGTAATTTTGTGAACGATGCAGTGGATTTGCATTTTTTTTAATGAGAATGGCCTTATTTCTATTACAGCATATTGGATGACTGTCATTTATATTCCATTCAACCACTTTTATATCAGCCAATTTGTATTCCTTCGCATATCTAAGTGTTCTTTTCCTCTCACCTTTTCCCTTCGCTTGTAGACTTCAATGCACAACACATCAGCTGTATGTGACCAGCCCCCCAAAACATTCCAAGCCAAACCATATCATAACCGCTACACACAGCCTACAACATTGTTACCATATTAGCTAAAGTAACATCATAGTGAACATAGCTAATAGAACTAACGAGTTAGTAAACCCACTTCATTCATTCAGTAACATTACAGTGGAGTGTCAGGAAGTAGTTTACCAAAAGCTTACCTCGACTTGGAAGAGTTCCAGTGTTGTGTTAGATAGCCATAGCCAGCTAGCTAACATAGCATCCCTCTGTTTGAGCAGGGTGTTTGAATAGTTAAACTAGTAAGCTGCATTTGCTAGCTAAGTAAGTAAAACTGGATAAACAGTCTCTCTCTTGCTTCTCAGTCATTTGAAAGACATGTATTTGTTCAAACTGTTCAACTATTGTCTTTCTCTCTCTTTGAGTCAACTACTCACCACATTTTATGCACTGCAGTGCCAGCTAACTGTAGCTTGTGCTTTCATTACTAGATTTGTTCTCTAATCCTTTGAATGGGTGGACAACATGTCAATTCATGCTGCAAAAGCTCTGATAGGTTGGAGGACGTCCTCGAGAAGTTGTCATAATTACTGTGTAAGACTATGGAAGGGGGTGAGAACCATGAGCCTCCCAGATTTTGTATTAAAGGCAATGTACCCAGAGGAGGCGGAAACTCGCTGTCCTCCGGCTACACCATGGTGCTACGACAGAGTGCTGTTGAGGCTACTGTAGACCTTCATTGCAAAACAGTGTGCTTTAAAAAATATTTGGTGACGTGAATATGTTTAGTGTAGTTTTATCTAAAAATGATCACTTTAAATGTTTTACCATTTGTATTTTTATGAAGTTCACCTCCTCCTCTGAGTAACCTCCTCTAATGAAAACGTGATGTAGTTTTACACGGGTATTAAAATGTACATTTCTACCGGTCGGTTGCACTAGGATTACCCCTTCTGTCTTCGAAGACAATCATCAGTCTGAAAACTTCAGGAAACTTCGCCTCAGCACTTACTGCTCTCACAAAACTTTGATAATACTCTTGCTCCAGTTTTGGACAACAAAGGGCTATAGAATAGTTTTAAGGTGTGGCAAATATAGATCCCGTTGCTGCACCACATTTGATATAATGTCGTAATCTACAAAAAAATGGTGGTCATCTGAAACATTCAATTCGTTGTCATGCAATTGTAAAATGCCTGTTGTGACAATTCCGCCAGGCAGATTCAGAATACACTGTGCTCAGTCTATAAACTACCCCATGAACCACAATTGTTTCCCAAACAATTATTGCCATCCATTAAAGAAGAGTTTGGAGAAACTTTGAGAAACAAAATATCTGGTAGTAATGATGAATTGACATAGGGAGGACAGGTCTCTTTTAGCTGTGTGGGGTTGATTTTCCGATTTTCACTTCAAATGATTTGTTGTAATCCCATTTCAGACGGCCAACTTGAGCTCTCAAAACTGCATTAAATGTATTGTGGTCCCTGCAATAAGTCAACAGCAGATAGTGTCGATGGATTGAAACCAATGGGAGGTAATAAAAGTAAGCAGGACAAGCTAGGGGTAACAATAATATGAGATATGTGACCAGGGTTGTAAGAGGAGAAAACCATTCACCATCTGGGCTGAACTATTAGAGAAAAAACATAGATCACACAAGCAATTATAGTCCTTCTGTTGAGCAAGTTACTGTACTGTGGTAGGCTATCATTAATGGAACTTCTGAATGCAAATACCCATTTGATATTATCATAATTAGTTCGTTTTGGAACTAAATACCTCACACTTCCTGTGAATCTATATGTTGATAAGCTCTACATTTTCTTTACATTTTATTCCTTAAAAGGGAAGATGTTTTGTCTTAGATTTGCATTAAAATACTAATTATTTGCAATGTTTACTACTCGGTACTATGTACTACTAGGAAGTGAGAAAAAAGATTTCATGTGACTCAATTGAAAATAAAAATGATTTCATGTTTTGATTACATTGCACAAAAAGCAACATTTCTCTGAGGTTTTGGTCAATAAACAAATCCCAAAGGTAACCATTCTCTGTGTTTAGAAATAATGCTATATAATGTGTTTCAAACATATAACATTTCTTATTACCATCGATAAAAAATGGCACACGATGAGGGGACACATATACACTCATGAAAACAAAAGTATCCAAAACAACGTTTAAGCCTAATTTTGATTGTTTTTCTTCTTTTCAGGTACTTCGGTATATCAAGTTACTGCAACGGACGCTGATGACCCCACATATGGAAATAGTGCCCGAGTGGTCTACAGTATTCTCCAAGGACAACCATATTTCTCTGTTGATCCCAAAACTGGTAGGACACATAACTGTACGCATTGCCTTACTGATGGGACAATGTGCATGTCCTTGCAGTACTGTTGTCAAAGGAGCCATTTGTATTGTTGCCTTCTGTTCTCAGCCTTGAATAGAGAACATTTGTAATGAGGTGGTTTAAAACTGTTTCACAAATTTCAAAAATGCATATTCTGTATTAGCGGTCCTTACATGTTTGTATTAAATATTTAATGGGGTTGGCAAAGTGCAAGTGCACACAATGAAAAACTGAAATATCACATTTACATAAGTATTCAGACCCTTTACTCAGTACTTTGTCGAAGGATTTTTGGCAGCGATTACAGCCTCAAGTCTTCTTGGGTATGACAGTACAAGCTTGGCACACCTGTATTTGGAGAGTTTGTCTCTGCAGATCCTCTCTGTCAGGTTGGATGGGGAGCGTTGCTGCAAATATTTTTTCATGTTTGTTCAGGTTCAAGTCCAGGCTCTGTCTTGGCTGTGTGCTTAGGCTTGTTGTCCTGATGGAAGGTGAACCTTCACCCCAGTCTGAAGTCCAAAGGGCTCTAGAGCAGGTTTTAATCTCTCTGTACTTTGTTCCGTTCATCTTTGCCTTGATCCTGACTAGTCTCCCAGTCCCTGCCGCTGAAAGACATCCCCACAGCATGATGCTGCACCGCCATGCATCACCGTACGTATAGTGCCATGTTTCCTCCAGATGAGACACTTGGCATTCAGTACAAAGAGTTCAATCTTGGTTTCATCAGACAAGAGAATCTTGTTTCTCAAGGTCTGAGAGTCTTAGGTGCCTCTTGGCAAACTCTAAGCGGGCTGTCATGTGCCTTTTACTGAGGAGTGGCTTCCGTCTGGCCACTCTATCATAAAGGCCTGATTGGTGAAGTGCTGCCGAGATGGTTGTCCTTCTGGAAGGTTCTCCCATCTCCACAGAGGAAGTCTAGAGCTCTGTCAGAGTGACCATCTGGTTCTTGGTCTCCTCCCTGACCAAGGCCTTTCTCCCCCGATTGCTCAGTTTGGCTTGGCGGCCGTCTCTAGGAAGCCTTGTTGGTTACCCACTACTTCCATTTAACAATGATGGAGGCCACTGTGTTCTTGGGGACCTTCGATGCTGCAGAAATGTTTTTGTACCCTTCCCCAGATCTGTGCCTCGACATAATCCTGTCTCGGAGCTCTACGGACAATTCCTTTGACCGCATGGCTTGGTTCTTGCTCTGACATGCATTGTCAACTGTGGGACCTAATATAGACAGGTGTGTGCTTTTCCAAATCATGTCCAATCAATTGAATTTACCATAGATGGACTCAATGGAATCAATTTGTAGAAACATCAAGTAAATAAAGTTTTTCATTTTTTTTTACTTTTTAATTATGAGGCATTGTCTGTAGATATTCTGATTTGTTAAATTATCAGCAAAGGCTGTAATCTAACAAAATGTGGAGGAAGTCAAGGGGTCGGAATACTTTCCGAAGGCCTTGTATATGTCTGGTAACATAAAGATTTCACATAGAAGACCTTGAGATGGTGTGCTGCGATTTCAACTGGCCTTGTCCCTTCTGAGTCAAACATATGTGCAATTTTTATGATGGCATACAGTAAATCAATGAAATCAATGAAAGATGACATGAAGACTAGTACATCTTCTGGGAAAGAGCCTATATGTCCCGACCAAACTAAGATCTCACCATTGCATAAATTCCCTTGTCACTGGGGGAATGGAAGCGTGTTGTGTTCAACAGGGAGGTGCAATTGAATGCAAGCTTCACCACAACAAATTAAATTGTTAAAACATTTCTAGCTTGTCTCTCAATGGGTAACAGGGTTGACGTGCTATGCTCAACCTGCTCAGTTTTCCACCAAAAGAACACAAGAGTTCAGTTAACATAACAGGGTTGACCTTAAAATGTAACATGGACTCAGAGGTAGATGTAAAATTGTAAACGTAAACCCGTGAAACACTCCCATTAGCCCCCTGGAGTCGCTTGATGCGTCAATCCCCAAATAAATCTCTACCAAAATAAGTATGTTTTTTTTTGCACTGGATGCATCTCAATCCACTGCATCCACCAGCGTCACCCCAGTGTCACACTTCCTCATCTGCAGTGAAAGGTGGCAGAGCTAGAGAGGTGTTTGTCAGATCATGAGACATCCCAAAAATCTGTCTTCTCCATTTTGCTCTACGACCACCACAAGTGTCAGGGGACTCAACTAAAGTCGGTCTGTTAATGTGTCAACTTCTGGTTGTAGTGTCCGAACCGTCTAGTCTACAAATGAATGTGGAAAGGGTAGATTCTCACGAACACAATGGTTTTCTCCATTTTGATCTACACCCCCCCCCCACACACAGTTTAAAAAAGCAAATAGTAGTTTTGTGCCTGCCAAAAAAAGGGTTAAATATGTGTACAGTACAATTCAAAAGTTTGGACACATTTACTCATTCGGGGGTTTAGTAACCAAAATCCTGTATTAACCAAAAAACAAATCAAAATATATTTAGATTTTAGATTCTTCAAAGTAGCAACCCTTTGCCTTAACACATACTTTTCATTTCCGTGAGATGTTGAGTTTATTAAATTGTTGTTACATAGGCCTACAGCAAGAGCGATATGTAATAAATTACAATTTGTCATAAGCACATGCAACCTCATTATAACATCTTAGTATCGTCTCATAATGATCCCAAGTCTTGCATATATATTGGATCATTCTGTCTCGTACTTGGCTGCTTGCTTGCTGTGTTAAGTTTTTAGAGCGTATCATTTAGTCCCATGAAACGAAGATGTGAAAGGTAAGATAAATTAACTATACAGTACATTCATTTAGCCCAAAAGCAGTTAGTGTTGCTGTTTCAAAAAAGTCAATAGAAACGACTCTCTCTCTCCCTCTCTCTCTCTCTCTCTCTCTCTCTCTCTCGGTGCTGCGGCAACACTTTGATGGACTCTGTCAGTATATCCCGCTGGAGGATTTGGGTCAGATGTAAGACACTCTCCCTAAGAGCTTTGTGTGTAAGCTTCCAGGGCACAACACCATCTAGTATATCTCAGTATACTGTGCCGTACATGCCATGGACTTTTCTGTGATATCATATAAGGGTTATATCATGGCTTGTAACTGCAGTCAAATAGTATTATAAAACAGGGATACTTGCATAACCTCGGTTCAATGTGAATATGAGTGAGATGTCTCACTTTGCTCTAGCCGGATCACTAACTTCAAGGAAGGGAAGGCATATTATGACTATCTAGCAACCCAAAGTTTGCGTGTTCGAATTTCATCACAGACAACTTTCATTTTTTGCTAATTAACAACTTTGCAAATACTTTGCATGTTAGCTAATTCTTCCCCTAACCTTAACCCTTTAACATAACTCTTAACTCTAACCCTAACCTTAACCCCTAGCCTAGCTAACGTTATCAGATGTTTAGCAAATGTGTAACATATTGTATGAATTTAAATTCGTAACGTATCATATGAAATGAACACTAACCATACAAAACATAACATATCATACTATTCTTTAGAGTCTAAGACATTGGTGGAGGTGGTGGGGGGAGTGCTAAGCTGACATATGGACTTGTTTTAATATGGTCATTCTATGGATCATTTAGCTATTTGAATTTTAGGACCCCTTTAGGTATCTTCAAAAAATATACAAAAAATATTTGATAAAATATTAGTAAAAAATAAAAAATAGTCAAAAGGTGTATTGTGCAAAGCTGTCATTAACTTCCTGTTGCAATCAGAATAGTATGTGTGCTTTTTTATACTGCTGGCAGTTACACCTTAGCATCAGGTAGCAATTAACAGAAAATGCATGTTTCTATGTTGTCAATTCATTTTTGACAAAGGTACATCCATATTTTAACCTTCCTCATTCAAGTAGACCTGAAGTGCGTGTTTCCATGGTGGTGCATCTGTCTGCAACATGCAGTGCCTTCATACAGTATTCAGAACTTTTTACTTTTTCCACATTTTGTTGTGTTACAGCCTGAATTTAAAATGTATTAAATGTATATTTTTGGGCACTAGCCTAAACACGACACCCGATAATGTCAATACCCCATAATGTCAAAGTAAAAATGTTGATTCAATATAAAAACTAAATAAGTTGTTGTAAAAATGTGCTAAACAAGTCACATAATAAGTTGCACTGTGTACAATCATATTTTTAACATGATTCCTTAATAATGACTACCTTATGTCTGTACCCTAAACAATTACCTGCAAGGACCTCAGTCGAGCAGTGAATTTCAAACACAGATTGAACCTCAAAGACCAGGGAGGTTTTCCAATGCGTCACAAAGGGCACCTATTGGTAGATGGGTAAAATGCATTTCCCTTTGAGCATGGTGAAGTTATTAATCACACTTTGGATGGTGTATCAATACACCCAATAAGATACAGGCTTCCTTCCTAACTCAGTTGCCGGAAAACTCCTTCAAGACTGTTGAAATAGCATTCCTCATGAAGCTGGTTTGAGCGAGTGTGCAAAGTTGTCATCAAGGCAAAGGGTGGCTACTTGAGGTAATATATGCATGTTATTAAAATGACAATGCATAGATGACAACACCAGAGAGAAGCAGCAGTGTAAAAGAGGGGGGGGGAATGGCAATGCAAATAGTCTGGGTGGCCATTTGATTGAGGTTCAGGAGTCTTATGGCTTGGGGGTAGAAGCTGTTGGACTAGACTTGGAGCTCGGGTACCACTTGCCGTGTGGTAGCAGAGAGAACAGTCTATGACTAGGGTGGCTGGAGTCTTTGACAATTATTAGGGCCTTCCTCTGACACCACCTGGTATAGTGCCTCATTACCTGTATCCGCGGTCAAACGACCACCCCTCATCACTGTCAAACGCTCCCTAATACACTTCTGCGAGCAGGCCTTTCTAATCGACCTGGCCCGGGTATCCTGGAAGGATATTGACCTCATCCCGTCAGTTGAGGATGCCTGGTCATTCTTTAAAAGTAACATCCTCACCATCTTAGACAAGCATGCTCCGTTCAAAATTGCAGAACTAAGAACAGATATAGCTCTTAGTTCACTCCAGACCTGACTGCCCTCGACCAGCACAAAAACATCCTGTGGCGGACTGCAATAGCATCGAATTGTCCCCGCAATATGCAACTGTTCAGGGAAGTCAGGAACCAATACATGCAGTCAGTCAGGAAAGCAAAGGCCAGCTTTTTCAAGCAGAAATTTGCATCCTGTAGCTCTAACTCCAAAAAGTTCTGGGACACTGTGAAGTCCATGGAGAACAAGAGCACCTCCTCCCAGCTGCCCACTGCACTGAGGCTAGGTAACACGGTCACCACCGATAAATCCGTGATAATCAAACTTCAACAAGCATTTCTCAACGGCTGGCCATGCCTTCCTCCTGGCTAATCCAACCTCGGCCAACAGCTCCGCCCCCACCGCAGCTACTCGCCCACGTCTCCCCAGCTTCTCCTTTACCCAAATCCAGATACCAGATGTTCTGAAAGAGCTGCAAAACCTGGACCCATACAAATCAGCTGGGCTTGACAATCTGGACCCTCTATTTCTGAAACTGTCCGCCGCCATTGTCGCAGCCCCTATTACCAACCTGTTCAACCTATCCTTCGTATCATCTGAGATCCCCAAGGATTGGAAAGCTGCCGCGGTCATCCCCCTCTTCAAAGGGGGAGACACCCTGGACCCAAACTGTTACAGACCTATATCCATCCTGCCCTGCCTATCTAAGGTCTTCGAAAGCCAAGTCAACCAACAGATCACTGACCATCTCCAATTCCACCGTACCTTCTCCGCTGTGCAATCCGGTTTCCGAGCCGGTCACGGGTGCACCTCAACCACGCTCAAGGTACTAAACGATATCATAACCGCCATCGATAAACGACAGTACTGTGCAGCCGTCTTCATCGACCTGGCCAAGGCTTTCGACTCTGTCAATCACCATATTCTTATCGGCAGACTCAGGAGCCTCAGTTTTTCTAATGACTGGCTTGCCTGGTTCACCAACTACTTTGCAGACAGAGGTCTGTGTGTCAAATCGGAGGGCATGTTGTCCGGTCCTCTGGCAGTCTCTATGGGGGTACCACAGGGTTCTCTGTATATATCAATGATGTTGCTCTTGCTGCGGGCGATTCCCTGATCCACCTCTACGCAGACGACACCATTCTGTATACTTCTGGCCCTTCCTTGGACACTGTGCTATCTAACCTCCAAACGAGTTTCAATGCCATACAACACTCCTTCCGTGGCCTCCAACTGCTCTTAAACGCTAGTAAAACCAAATGCATGCTTTTCAACCGTTCGCTTCCACGACTAGCATCAACACCTTGGATGCTTCCGACCTAGAATATGTGGACATCTATAAGTATCTAGGTGTCTGGCTAGACTGCCAACTCTCCTTCCAGACTCATATCAAACATCTCCAATCCAAAATCAAATCTAGAGTCGGCTTTCTATTTCGCAACAAAGCCTCCTTCACTCACGTCGCAAAACTTACCCTAGTAAAACTGACTATCCTACCGATCCTCGCTTCGGCGATGTCATCTACAAAATAGCTTCCAATACTCTACTCAGCAAAATGGATGCAGTTTATCACAGTGCCATCCGTTTTGTTACTAAAGAACCTTATACCACCCACCACTGCGACCTGTATGCTCTAGTCAGCTGGCTACAAACCTCAGATTTCCCACCTAATGATTGGATTTTCTTCAGGTTTTCGCCTGCCATGTGAGTTATGTTATACTCACAGACATCATTCAAACAGTTTTAGAAACTTCAGAGTGTTTTCTATCCAAATTGTCACGCATTGGTCTTAGTATTTTGTGTTTTCTTTAATTATTTGTTCAGGCCAGGGTGTGACATGGGTTTATTGTATTGTCGTATTGGGGTTTTTGTAGGCATTGGGATTGTGGTTGATTAGGGGTGTGTCTAGTATAGGCTTGGCTGCCTGAGGCGGTTCTCAATCAGAGTCAGGTGATTCTTGTTGTCTCTGATGGGGAACCGTATTTAGGTAGCCTGGGTTTCACTGTGTATTTCGTGGGTGATTGTTCCTGTCTCTGTGTAGTTTCACCAGATAGGCTGTAATTAGGTTTTCACGTTCCGTTTTGTTTTGTTTTGCTTTTGTATTTGTATAGTTATTTCTTGTGTCACTTTTTTCATTAAAGTCATGAATAACCACCACGCTGCATTTCGGTCCGACTCTCTTTCTACAAACGAAGAACGCCGTTACACAAATCTACTAATAATATGCATATATTAGCTTCTGGGCCTGAGTACCAGGCAGTTTACTCTGGGCACGCTTTTCATCCGAACGTGAAAATGCTGTCCCCTATCCCAAATAGGTTAAAGGTCTTATTCACATTGGCTGCAGAGAGCGTGATCACACAGTCTTCCGGAACAGCTGATGCTCTCATGCATATTTCAGTATTATTTGCCTCAGAGCGAGCATAGAAGTGGTTTAGCTCGCCTGGTAGGCTCGTGTCACTTGGCAGCTCTCAGCTTTGCTTCCCTTTGTAGTCTGTAATGGTTTGCAAGTCCTGCCACATCCGAACAGCATCAGAGTCAGTGTAGTACGATTCAATCTTTGTCCTGTGTTGACGCCTTGCCTGTTTGATGGTTTGTCGGAGGGCATAGCGGGATTTCTTATAATCTTCTGGGTTAGAGTCCAACTTCTTGAAAGCTGCAGCTCTAGCCTTTAGCTCGGTGCGAATGTTGCCTGTAATCCATGACTTCTGGTTGGGGTATGTACGTACGTCACTGTGGGGACGACGTCATCGATGCACTTATTGATGAAGCCAATGACTGATGTGGTGTACTCCTCAATGTCATCAGAGGAATCCCGGAACATATTCCAGTCTGTGCTAGCAGAACAGTCCTGTGGATTAGCAACTGCTTCATCTGACCACTTTTTTATTGATCGAGTCACTGGTGCTTCCTGCTTTAATTTTTGCTTGTAAGCAGCAATCAGTAGAATAGAATTATGGTACAAGTACTTCAAAAACCTTGTTTCTTATGATTTTTTTACTGTCTTATTTGCAATGAATTAATGTGTTATTCGATGCTTTTCTCTAGAGTATAGTAGTAAAGACCAAATTCCATATTTTATCCCCAATTTATTTTTAATATACCTAAAGGGGTCCTAAAAGGTTAAATCAACATATTCTAAATGATCCATAGTATGACCATAGGTATGTCAGCTTCGTCAGCTTTGTACCCCCCTAATTGATAAATTCCTTGTGATATTCATGAAATGTATTTGGATAACTATATTCAGTCTTACTGCTAAAACAAATGATGCAGGGAGTTGGTCTATAATTTCTACTTTAATTTGCTGGTAAATAAACATGTTTTAATAAAACAGTATAGTAGATTAGTCCGTCAATATAGGAAATAAGTAGTCATGGCTTGTTTTCAAGACAGTTTATTTACTCTGGAGACCGAGGTGAGTTTACACAGCAGTGTCCTGGCAGATAGGAGCATTGTTGAGACAAGTCAAATGGCTCTGTTAAACAAGGACAACCATATCTGCTCGAGTGATCATGAAATTGTAAAAACACAAAGGCCCCAAAAATTGCTACAAAATATGACCATACATTTTTTGATCAAACAGCAGGCTCAATCAAAAAATTATGTCATTGGTCTAACTCTCTGTAATGTTTGTTGGCTGCCTAAATATTGCTGCCTAAAGGCTGCCTAAATATGATCTCCAATCAGAGACAACGATAGACAGCTGCCTCTGATTGGGAACCATACCAGGCCAACAAAGAAATAGAAAACCTAGACTACCCACCCTAGTCACACCCTGACCTAACCAAAATAGAGAAATAAAAGGTTCTTTAAGGTCAGGGCATGACAATCTCCCAGCAGGAAAATGACAAAAATACAGCTATAATACATGATTATGTCTGAAAAATCCTCTCATCACCCATAATCATGAAGGGAACTGGAAAAACACCTCAAATTGTGTGTAAAAGTTAAGTTTCCCTTTAAGTTAAAGGAAAGTGGTATGAAACGTTATAACAAGGACTGGCGTGATAAATAAAATATTAAACAATATCTTCGACAATCGTTTACGTTTGATAAACAATATTGAGCTGCTATTCTCCTTGGAAAATGAGATGCAATCAATTAGCCTTTAGCTTTTAAGAATTGTAGCCTAATTGGTATTTTAAATATTATCTTCAAGGATGTCAAAGATGACGAGGGAGACTAGAAGGATAAAAAATACGTTGATTGGTCTCCCTTCCCTGAACAGATGGAGGAATAGATTGTTCATAAATCAATTCATGAGAGAGAGAGAGAGAGAGAGAGAGAGAGAGAGAGAGAGAGAGAGAGAGAGAGAGAGAGAGAGAGAGAGAGAGAGAGAGAGAGAGAGAGAGAGAGAGAGAGAGAGAGAGAGAGAGAGAGAGAGTAACACAGTGTGAGACACTTTTGGTCTTTCTTTAATGAAACATTCTCATTTCATTTAAAAACTCACCAGCCCCCTTAAAAATAAAACACCAAAATATATCCTGTACTGCATACACGTACCATACTCACCTTTCCCTTTACCACACGATACAAAACAACACAATAACCAAAAAACCGCACCACTTCTACAACCGTATATACAAAACATCTTCCCCAGCTATACAGACAGTCCCCCCCCCAAAATACCATATCTCCTTAAACATCTCCACACTTTTTATCATTCTATCGAACTCCAATTCAACCCTAAGGCACGCAGAGACCATCCCATTAAATAATAGTAAAGGGTCTGTTATCCCCCCACCTTTGACCCGGTTCCTCCTTGTTAGCCAAATCGCCAACTTCGCCTGAGCAAACAGATAATTCAACAAAACACATTTGGCCTTATCCTTATTCGAATACCTGTACCCCATTATACACATCCCAACAGTAAAAACCACCCCCAACCTGTCACAAAGACATTCCAACAGAGACATTAATTGCATTAACCTGGCGCACACAGAAAACACATAAATCACAGTTTCTTTCATAACACAGAAAGGACATCCCTCCCCGATTCCCGGTTCAACCCGTGCCAACCAGCTGTTAGTTAGTGGCCAGGGCTCCATGAAGAACACTCTATGGGAGGTCTACGGACCTCTTTGGTACTGGAAGTTTGTAGAGCCCCCTCCATCTAAAACCCACCATACTCTCAGACCCACATACCCCCTGCCACTGATGTTCCTTCACTCCTGTCAGGCTCCTAATGTTCCTAACCTTAATGCAGAGGTTGAAGAGGGCTTTACCTCCCACCCCTTCAAACTCCCCCAGGCTCGGAGTGTTAAAATCGAACAAGTCCACCAAGACCCTCTTGCCAGTCCCCAGTCTATGCTGTCACCTGCAATGGTGGAAACATTGGTGGCCCCTCCCCCTTTGGCTGCTCAAACCCCCCCGTTACCGGCTCAGACAGTGCCTCCTAGACTTCCTCCAGCAATCTCTCCAGCAGCCTAGGAGACGTTATTCCTGTTTGTTATGCCAGGACTTCCGGGGTTTTTCACCCCTTCTCTCCCAGCAGTCGCAGGTCACCCAGCCTTTGTAAACCCGCTGCCATCAGTTGTCTCTGCAGGGTGGCCAAACAAAGAAGATGGAGTTGAGGGCATCCATCTCCTTGAGCATGGAGAACCTAGCTCTTACAAGTGCTCCCTTTGCTTTAACCTGGAAAAACTACCCAAGTCTCTACATAATTCAGTTAAATTAGCCTGGAGGCCTACATTGCCTTGCCCCACCATCTCTACCTTCATCTCACTAATACAACGCTCTAGTTCCTCCAATACTCTCCTAGCTGTATACTGTTGACAGAAAACAGAAAACTTTTCCCACAACCCACCATTGACTCAGAGACTCATACTCCTCTCTTCGCTGCCCCCACCTTTCCCAAAAGATCTGGAGACCTGAGCAAAAAGAGGCATCTTGTACGAGCTTTACATTAAACTTCCAACAGGATGCCTTCTGGGGCCCTGGTGAAATAGACAGCCGAGCCATGGTTATGTGGTGATCCGAAAACCCCACCGGGAGAATGGTAGCGCCCAACACCCTTTTGCTCCGATTCCTGGATGTGTAAAAACGATCAAGTCTTGCTGCACTCACCCTAGCCTCAAAACCCTTCACACATGTATACTGTCTTGTGTTGGGATGTTTAGTTCTCCAAACATCCACTAGGTCGAACTGATTAATGATGTCCCTTAACACTCCCATTGACACTGAATGAGGCTCTTCCCCATTTATGTCTTTCGTAAAATCCATTGTACAATTCCAGTCCCCGCCGACCACCAGCGCCTCCTCAGGCGCTACCTGTGAGAGTTCCTGTCTAAGTTCCTGTCTAAGACACCCAAATAGAACCCCACTCTCTCTCTGTGTTAGGTGCATAAACATTTATAAAGGCAAAACCCATGTTGTTAATTTCTGCTTTCACAACAAGCAGCCTACCCCTACACACCTCCTTTGAGGAGCAAATCTTTATATGCAGACCCGGCCCATGGCTCAACACACTTGCCCCTTTCCACCAGAGCCTCCAATCAACTTAATTCACCTCATCACTATGCATCTCCTGCAGAAACAACACCTGTATTTTTTGCATATTCACCCAACACACTCCTCTTTCCTGCATCTCTGGCGCCATTTAAATTGAGCGATCCTACCCAAAGAGTCTCCATAAGAAGTGGGAGAAAAGCCAGCAAAGAAAGAGCCCCAGTGCCAAAAATAAACTATACATCTTAACAGTGTCTGAAGGTGGGCCCTTACGCACTGTTGTGACCCACTTCCTCAACCTAAACTGTTTCTAGGGTGAGAGGACACCATGCGCCTCACTTTTCATTGCATGTTGTACTGATCTTACAAACTTTCTCAGATCAGAAAAAAAGCCTCAAGATTAACTTTTTTCCCCTTGGTCTCATTCAGGAATCTTGTCAGTTCCCTCAACGTGTACTTTGACCCATCTGCTTGACTGGCTGTCAGCTCTGCACCCATTGAAGAGAAGTCTGAAAAAAAACCTCATCATCCTCTTCCTTAGACTTACTTTCCTCCTCATCTCCATCTCCCATCCTGACCACCTGCCCTTCCTCTCTGGTCAGGGCTTCCCCCCAGCACCAGGCAAAGGTTCCATGGTGCCTATGACCACACCAGCCTCTCCCCTCCCACCTCCTTTCTTCTCCCCCCTTTTCCTTTTCTGCTTGACACCCCCCAGTCTCTTACACTTCCCCACTATACTCTCCTCATCCACTAGCATAACCTGACTAAACCCAGCCTCATCTACACCACCCTCCATAGCATGACTAGGCCCAGCCTCATCTACACCATCATCTATAGCATGACAAGGCCCAGACTCAGCTACCCCATCATCTCTAGGGTGGCTAGATCTAGCCTTTGCTATATCGCTATCCATAGCATGACTAGACCCAGCTTCCGCTACACCACCATCTCTAGCCTGACTAGGCCCAGCCTCATCTACACCACCATCCCTGGCATGACTAGGCCCAGCTTCTGCTGTCTGAATCTCATTGCCCCCTGCACCTTGACCTTCCCCCACTGGCGCGTGTGCCCCCACCTTGTCTACAGCCTTTGTGGGCAAGGAAAACTCTTATGCCCCAAATCTCCATACTTAAAATACTGTAGACTATCCGTGCTGGCAAACCCTGTGTAGAGCCCCCCCCCCCATGCCTCACTTTAAAATGCATATGTAGCTGTTGTTAATTTTCATTCAGAAACATAAACACTTGCCTCCGGAACGAAACAACGTGCTTAACGGCATCTGCCTGAAAACCTGCCGAAAACCCGCTAGCAAATTTACCAAAACGACTCAGTCCTTTCCTGATTTGAGCATCCATAATAAACAGAGTCAAATTTGCAACTACTACCCTTGTCGAAGTGATAGTAAGAGGCAAAATTGGCATAAACACACCCCTTACAAATATTCCACTAGCAATTAGCATACCAACCAAATTTGCTCTTTTCATGAACACAGCCACATCATTATTCATTCTAGAAGCGGAGAGAGAGAGAGACTATGTGCTATCTACCCACAGGTTGGCATTTATTTGGATGACTCATGTACTGGATGCAGCTCTGCAGAGTGGTCACGATAAAAATCAGATTTTAAACCTATCCTTATGTAACAGTCGTCGTATGAAGGAGAGGACCAAAGGTAAGTGTTGACTTTTAATACGAATAGTGAACACTGAAACTAACATTGTTGAACGGTGAAATAAAACACAGAACAGAAAATAAACACAAGTGGGGAAAGTCTACCTAAGTATGATTCTCAATCAGAGACAACTAACGACACCTGCCTCTGATTGAGAACCATACCAGGCCAAACACAAGCACAACATAGAAAATGGAACATAGACAACCCACCCAACTCACGCCCTGACCATACTAAAACAAAGACATAATAAAATAACTATAAGGTCAGAACGTGACACCTTAACTGAATCTTAACCACATGGATAACCCTAATGCCTAACCATAACCTTAAATGAAGACCAAAAAGGTTGTATTTGATTTCATACATTTTTACATTATAGACCATTTTGACTTTGCAGCTGCCCCATCTAGCGGAAATCACTCAATTCTGCCTCAAGGGCAAGATTCATGGCAATAAACGTTAACCTGTTTTTTACCCTCCTCTCTTCCTCTGGTCAATCTTGACTATTATCCAGCAGTGTGTGGCTCTGAGATGATTGTGGTCATTAGGCTAACAGATCAATTCCATAAGAATAACAAACACCGGGGCTACCATAATCATTAATTAACAGGTCACGGTACAGTAGCTATCAGTAAAGCGCAATTTCATTTTGAAACACAATAATTGTTTGGAGATTGAAGACTCCCATAAACATCACCCTCATTTCTTGGTTACAGCCACAAGCTGTACTCCAAGCTCCCTCACAATCAGTATCCATTCAAAATGAGCATCGCTCTCCCTCTCTCTCTTTATCTCATCCCCCTTCTCTCTCATTTCCTCTCTCTATGTGTCACTCTATTTCATTATTAATGAGGAACAACAACATTCTTTGCAGGCAAGGAGTCTTTTCATGTGAACCATCCTCGACTCCCATAAGACATTGCATGATAGACAATGTTTTTGTACAGTATGCGTGTCTGAGGTCCCATTGTAGATGAAAAGCTTGTGAAAAGTACTATGACAGTACACATAGTAGGGAAAAAAATAGGCTGACTTGTACAAAAGTAGGCCAACCACTACTATGTCGATCAATAAAAAGTAAATGGATTCACTTGATTCGCACAGTGAGCGAGTTTCCAACAACTCTAAATCCAAGCAGGCTCTTCTTTTTTTTGTTGCTTTAAATTACATAATTTGTCCTTTTTAATAGCCGGGTCATATCTCTCGTCTTCACCCGTCACTTTCCCCTGGGAGCTAACCAAGACGTGTTGCCTGTTCACTGGCTAATTCCCAAATGACCATGCACCATAGAGATACACAGGGACTAGGGTACCATTTGGGATGCAGCCTGAGTCTCTGAGTCTGATGGTGACCCTCCCACCTGTCCTCCTGCTCCCCGGTCCCCTCTGCATTTTAAGTAGGCTAATTTCTCTGGTGATCTGGGATTTGTGAGTTTTTCGACTCAATTGAAGAAGCTGACACAGATCGGGTGGTTTTCACAGAGCATGGAATAGGTAACACTTCCTGTTGGACCCAATTAAACACTGTGACTTTGTCACTCAGTCAATCGTTGCCTGTCGTACTGTACAGTGCATTCGTAAAGTATTCAGAACCCTCCCCCTTTTCCACAGTTTGTTACATTACACCCTTATTCTAATCAATCTACACACAATAACCCATAATGACAAAGCGAAAACAGGTTGTTAGAAATTTTGGCAAATGTATTAAAAATTAATTCAGACAATTCGCTAAGAGACTCAAAATTGAGCTCAAGTGCATCCTGTTCCAATTGATCATCCTTCAGATGTTTCTACAACTTGATTGTGGTCCACCTGTGGTACATTATATTGATGGGACATGATTTGGAAAAGCATACTCCTGTCCATATAAGATCCCACAGTTGACAGTGCATGTCGGAACAAAGACCAAACCATGAGGTCGAAGGAATTGTCCATTTAGCTCAGAGACAGGATTGTGTCGAGTCACAGATCTGGGGAAGGGTACCAAAACATTTCTGCTGCATTGAAGGTCGCCAAGAAGACTGTGGCCTCCATCATTCTTAAATGGAAGAAGTGTGTAACCACCAAGAGTCTTCCTAGAGTGGGCCGCCTGGCCAAACTGAGCAATCAAGGCGAGAAGGCCTTGGTCAGGGAGATGACCAAGAACCAGATGGTCACTCTGACAGAGCTTCAGAGTTTCTCTGTGGAGATGGGAGAACATTCCAGAAGGACAACTAACTCTGCAGCACTCCACCAATCAGGCCTTTATTGTAGAGTGGCCAGACCGTAGCCACAGTAAAATGCACATGACAGCCCGCTTGGAGTTTGCCAAAAGGCACCTAAAGGACACTCAGACCATGAGAAACAAGATGTTATTTTCTGATTAAACCAAGATTGAACTCTTTGGCCGGAATGCCAAGCATCACGTCTGGAGGAAACCTGGCAACATCCTTACGGTCAAGCATTGTGTTGGTAGCATCATGCTGTGGGGTTGTTTTTCAGCAGCAGGGACTGGGAGACTACTCAGGATAAAGGGAAAGATGAATGGAGCAAAGTACAGAGACATCCTTGTTGAAAACCTGCTCCAGAGTGTTTAGGACCTCAGACTGGGGCGAAGGTTCACATTCCATCAGGACAATGACCCTAAGCACACTGTCATGACAACACAGGAGTGGCTTCAGCACAAGTCTCTGAATGTCTGCCTTGAGTGGCCCAGCCAGACCCCAGACTTGAACCCAATCTAACGTCTCTGGAGAGACCCAATAATAGTTGTACAGCTACGCTCCCCATCCAACCTGATAGAGCTTGAGATGATCTGCAGAGAAGAATGGCAGAAATTCAGATGTGCCTAGGGTCATACACAAGAAGACTCAAGGGTGTAATCGCTGCCAAAGGTGCTTCAACAACGTACTGAGTAAAGGGTCTGAATACTTGTGTAAATGTTATATTTCAGCATTTGTTATTTTTTACCCCAGTTTTTGTTCCTGTTTTTGCTTTGCCATTATGGGGTGTTGTCTGTAGATTGATGAGGGAAAAAAGTATTTAACCCTCCTGTTGTGTTCGTTTCATTTTAATTCATTGTGTTCCCAATCCAAAATGATCGGCCCGTTATAGCTGATTATACATCCACAATAATACGTATATTATGACTTATTGTTGTGTTAGATCTTTTAAGCAACTTAAATTATTGTGAACATTACACGTTTTGAACTTCTATTTGCTATTTATGGCATGTAGGGCTCATTGACCTGAGCTCTCCTCCTCACCAGTGTCATGATCATACAGTATATACGATTAAGGGCCTCACATACAGTATGTCGTTTGGTCATTGTGAGCCACAGAATGAATTGTGAGCAAGGCCTCAAAAAAGCTGCAAGAAAAGTTCTATATATTATTGAAAAAATGTTGCGATTCTTTGTGAGAATGCCAGCAGGTGCGGTTCCCATTGGGGAAGATTTTATTGGGGAAAGGTTCCCTTGGGAGTTGCCATGGAAGCCAAGAAGGGGAGTGAGGTGTGTGTGTGTGTGTGTGTGTGTGTGTGTGTGTGTGTGTGTGTGTGTGTGTGTGTGTGTGTGTGTGCGTGCGTGCGTGCGTGCGTGCGTGCGTGCGTGCGTGCGTGCGTGCGTGCGTGCGTGCGTGCGTGTGTGTGTGTGTGTGCATGTGGGGGTCTGGGTCTGGGAGAGGAAGTGTGTCCATCTAATGAATGGGCATGTGTAGGTCCTTCTGTAGCTCAGTTGGTAGAGCATGGCGCTTGTAACGCCAGGGTAGTGGGTTCGATCCCCGGGACCACCCATACGTAGAATGTATGCACACATGACTGTAAGTCGCTTTGGATAAAAGCGTCTGCTAAATGGCATATATTATTATTATTATTATTATATGTGCCTGAACTCAATTGTGTACACTAATTGTAGTCTCACCCATTCATTTCTAATGACAGGCCATTTTTGACAGGGAACACCACAGGTGTACAAAAGTGAAAGAATCACCCAAAATCTAATGAAAATCATCAACATGTATTTTGTGTGTTCAGGTAACCTGTGTGGAGAAAGTCATGGAACCTTATGACAGTCAGATTAAATTGACTACATTTGTCAGAGAGAAAATCAGTCCAATTTGACGGGAACACAGCACGAGGGTTAATCCATTTTAGAATATTGCTGTGGAATGTGGAAAAAGGGTATATCAGTGTATATCAGTCAAGTACTTTAGCTTGTAGTTAACGATGACAAGTCTAACCCTCAATACTAGATGTGTATTGCTGAGTAAATATTAAGAAAATATGTGTTATTCACAAATGCACAATAACATGTTTAAACCAAAGAGGATTGTTAATTAAATCTCTGTATCTGACTATCCTTTATGTAGTGTCTTTATATTTTTGTTTAAAACAAGTGTGAAGGCATGTGGGTAGATACATAACAAAACAACTGTCAATTATGTTGTTCATAATAATTCAGAATAAATCGTAGAGATGAGACAAGACAATTAGTAGTGAGAAGTCCTGTCTTGCCTAATAATGTAAAAAGTTTTCTGTTGGGCAGAACTCTTGGAGATGCAGGCAGATTTATCAACTCAATGATCAATGACCACAGTTTGTTGATTCTGATCATTACGATTTGCCTCATTAAATGACTAGCTCCGACTAACACTAACAATAACCAGGTTTCAGTTTGTGTCATGGTTCCACCAGTCACCAGAGGGCGGCAGACACCGTCCTAGAGACATTAACGACACTCAGGTGTGTCATATTTACTCATTATGATCTCCCTGATAAAGGTGGACTCGCGGAAGCTCGCTCCACACTACATAGGAGATTCAAGATCCTGAGTCGAATCAACCTGGTCACCTATTGTCTCCAGCTTCCCATGTCTATATGGGTCTGTACATCCTTCCATGTCTCCCTTCTTAACCGCTCTGGTATGCTAGCGTCCCACCTCGACAACAGCCAGTGAAATTGCAGGGCTCCAAATTCAAAAGAACAAAATCCCATAATTGCAATTCCTCAATCATACACCAATTTAAATATACACTTCTTGTAAATCCAACCACAGTTTCCGATTTCAAAAAAGGCTTTACTTTCAAAAGTTAGTGATTCATTTAAGGGAAGATCACGGGTCAACAGCCACAATCGTTTGCCTGGTGTTGGTGTCGGGCAGATGAGAGGACTAAGGAGGATTGCGCTCTGTTCTAAGTGTGACAACATAGTTTAATGAATGCCTCGGCTAATGGCACCCTCGAACTGACACTCGAACGGCGATAGTCCAGTTGTCGAATTCGGCAGTATGTTATGAGCATACTCCGCCATGACTAGGAACTTGCTCCAGTTGCGGGTCTGAGTAGAGACGATGCAGCGGAGGAAGTTATCCAGCTCCTGGATGGCCCGCTCAGTTTGCCAATTCGACTGAGGGTGGAACCCCGAGGAGAGCCTCACCGATGCCCCCAACAGGGAGGGTGTCCAATACCATGCGACAAACTGGGGAACATGTTCTGAGACAATGTCCTTGAGAAGTCTCTGTAGTCGAAAGACATGGGTAACAATGAGACCAGCGGTCTCCCTTGCTGAAGGCAACTTGGGTAAGGCGATGAAATGGGCTGCCTTGAAGAACCGATTGACGACCCCCAGAATAGTGGTATGCCCTTGAGATGGAGGTAACCCTGTGAAGTCGACAGACAGATGAGACCAGGGCCGGCTGGGGATGGGCAGAGGTTGGTGCAACCCGGCCGGTCGCTGACGTGCAGACTGGCTTTGGACACAGATGAAACAGGTCGCAACAAAGGATCTGGCATCCTCCATCATGTTGGGCCACCAGAATTTCCAAGTCAGGAACTCCAGTGTCCAATTAACCCCTGGATGCCCAAATAATTTAGAGATCGCGGAACGTAAAGTCTGCTAGTGGGTCCCCCGCCTGGGTCAGGTTCTCAGGTCTGGGCTTGTCGGACCGTGGTCTCAGTACTCCACATCACAGGGGCCACAATGCGTGAGCTGGGGATGACAGTCTCTGCATCCCTCTCCTCGTTAGAGACATCATGTTGGCGGGGCGGGGCGTCTGCCTTCTGATTCTTGGATCCCGGGAGAACGGCTAGCGTGAAATCAAACCTGTTAAAAAACAGAGCCCATTTAGCCTGTCGAGTGTTCAACATCTTGGTTTCTTGAATAGAGACCAAGTCCTTATGGTCCGTCCAGATCACAAAGGATGAGGTTCTCCCTCCAACCAGTGTCTCCACCTCTCAAGAGCCCACTTAACTGCCAAGAGCTCCTGGTTGCCTACATTGTAGTTGCATTCCTCTGGCGAGAACTGCTTGGAGAGAAAGGTGCATAGGTACAGTTTCTTGTTCTCCTCATTCCACTGTAAAAGGACCACCCCTGCCCCATTGTCTGAGACGTCCACCTCCACCACAAAGGGATAAGTCGGATCAGGATGAACGAGGATGGGTCCAGTGGTGAAATGTCTCTTGAGCTCCATGAATGCCCTGTCAGGCTCGGGGTCCAGCAAAGTCAGTTCAGGGATTTTAGGGTTAGAACCGTGAGAGGCGCTGCCACCTCACCAAAGTTGCGTATTAAACAGCTGTAAAAATGGGCAAACCCGAGAAACCTCTGGACCTGCTTGAGTGAGGTGGGATAGGGCCAGTCGGAAACCGCCTCAATCTAAAGGGGCTCATTTGGATGCCTGAGGTAGATAGAATGTGACCCAGGATGGAACCCTGGCATACGTGGAACTCACACTTCTCTATCTGACATAGTTGACTCTGCAGGAGGCATCTGATGACTTGGCAGCCGTGCAGTATGTGTTCAAGAAGGGTTTTGGAGAAGATCAAGATGTCCTCGGGGTAAACAAAGATGAACCGATTCAACATATCCCTCAGGTTGTCGTTGACCCATGCTTGAAAGACTGTCGGTGAGTTTAATAATCCAAAAGTCATGACTAAATACTCACTGTGGACACAATGGGTGTTAAAGGCAATCTTCCACTCGTCTCCCTCCCCGGTTCTCACCAGATTGTTAGCGTTGTGGAAGTCCAGTTTGGTGAATAACTCCAATGCTGAGAACATCAGGGGCAGGGGGTAATGATTCTTGATCTGGTTCAGCCCTCTGTAATCGACGCAAGGACAAAGGCCTCCATCCTTCTTACCCAAGAAGAAGGAGCATGCACCAGCAGGGCATGTAGAGGGGAGAATGACCTATCGGCTGCCTTCGATACTGTGAACCATCAGATCCTCCTCTCCACCCTCTCCGAGTTGGGCATCTCCGGCGCGGCCCACGCTTGGATTGCGTCCTACCTGACAGGTCGCTCCTACCAGGTGGCGTGGCGAGAATCTGTCTCCTCACCACGCGCTCTCACCACTGGTGTCCCCCAGGGCTCTGTTCTAGGCCCTCTCCTATTCTCGCTATACACCAAGTCACTTGGCTCTGTCATAACCTCACATGGTCTCTCCTATCATTGCTATGCAGACGACACACAATTAATCTTCTCCTTTCCCCCTTCTGATGACCAGGTGGCGAATCGCATCTCTGCATGTCTGGCAGACATATCAGTGTGGATGACGGATCACCACCTCAAGCTGAACTTCGGCAAGACGGAGCTGCTCTTCCTCCCGGGGAAGGACTGCCCGTTCCATGATCTCGCCATCACGGTTGACAACTCCATTGTGTCCTCCTCCCAGAGCGCTAAGAACCTTGGCGTGATCCTGGACAACAAACTGTCGTTCTCAACTAACATCAAGGCGGTGGCCCGTTCCTGTAGGTTCATGCTCTACAACATCCGCAGAGTACGACCCTGCCTCACACAGGAAGCGGCGCAGGTCCTAATCCAGGCACTTGTCATCTCCCGTCTGGATTACTGCAACTCGCTGTTGGCTGGGCTCCCTGCCTGTGCCATTAAACCCCTACAACTCATCCAGAACGCCGCAGCCCATCTAGTGTTCAACCTTCCCAAGTTCTCTCACGTCACCCCGCTCCTCCGCTCTCTCCACTGGCTTCCAGTTGAAGCTCGCATCCGCTACAAGACCATGGTGCTTGCCTACGGAGCTGTGAGGGGAACGGCACCTCAGTACCTCCAGGCTCTGATCAGGCCCTACACCCAAATAAGGGCACTGCGTTCATCCACCTCTGGCCTGCTCGCCTCCCTACCACTGAGGAAGTACAGTTCCCGCTCAGCTCAGTCAAAACTGTTCGCTGCTCTGGCTCCCCAATGGTGGAACAAACTCCCTCACGACGCCAGGACAGCGGAGTCAATCACCACCTTCCGGAGACACCTGAAACCCCACCTCTTTAAGGAATACCTAGGATAGGATAAAGTAATCCTTCTCACCCCCCCCCCTTAAAATACTTAGATGCACTATTGTAAAGTGGTTGTTCCACTGGATGTCATAAGGTGAATGCACCAATTTGTAAGTCGCTCTGGATAAGAGCGTCTGCTAAATGACTTAAATGTAATGTAAATGTAATAAAACCTGCCTCCAGTGACTCCCGGATGTATTTGTCCATGACTGCTGCTTCAGGGGTCTAGAGCGAGTACAGATGCCTTCTATGTAACACAATCGTAAGAAAGATGGGGGGGAAGGATGGCGGCCTGCCTCTTACTGATGGACTACAGGAGGTTGAAGTAATTGGGAGGGAGAGCGGAAAAGTCTTGGTCATCAAGGGATGCAGGAGGCCACAGTGAGGCTCTTGGTGGGGTCTTAGACATTTAGTCTGGCAGTCTTTACCCCAGTCTAGTATTTGTCCAGCGGACCAGGAAAATACATGTGAAAGTATTCACCCCCCTTGGTATTTTTCCTATTTTATTACCTTACAAACTGGAATTAAAATTGATTGTTTGGGGGTTTGTATAATTTGATTGAAGATGCAAAATATTTTTAATTGTGAAACAAACAAATGAGACAAAAAATTTAAACTTGAGCGTGCATAACTATTCAGCCCCCCTACAAAGTCAAAACTTTGTAGAGCCACCTTTTGCAGCAATTATAGCTATATGTCTCTTGGGATATGTCTCTATAAGCTTCCCACAGCTAGTCACTGGGATTTTTGCCCATTCTTCAAGACAAAACTGCTCCAGCTCCTTCAAGTTGGATGGGTTCCGCTGGTGTACAGCAATCTTTAAGTCATACTACAGATTCTCAAGTAGATTGAGATCTGGGCATTGACTAGGCCATTCCAAGACATTTAAATGTTTCCCCTTAAACCACTCAAAACAGGTTTCCCTCAAGAATGTCCCTGTATTTAGCGCCATCCATCATTCCTTAAATACTGACCAGTTCACCAGTCCCTGCCGATGAACAATATCCCCACAGTGAAGCATGGTGGTGGCAGCATGTCCGAGATGGCATAGCAGTTCAGACTTCTTTTGTCCTCGTCTTGTCGTGTCCTGTATATATATATATTTACAACTTTTTTTCACATACATTTTTTTAATTTCCCATCAACTCATCTTCAAAACACTCTCCTGCAACCCGCCTCACCAATTTATATTTATAAATAAGTATTATTTACCTCAAATCTGCAATCCTCCAAGAAGCTAGCCAGAAGCTAGCCAGAAACTCCAAGAAGCTAGCCAGAAGCTAGCCAGAAGCTAGCCAGAAACTCCAAGAAGCTAGCCAGAAGCTAGCCAGGAGCTAGCTAGAAGCTAATCAGAAGCTAGTTCAGAAGCTAGTTAGCTTCTTTACTGGCAAATCGTTAGTATTCAGCTAACCACGGTTTGTGGTCATCAGCTATCCTTTAGCTTGAAAATCTATCGCCAGTTTTGTACGGCGCAGCGCGGCTCGGAACGGAACATACCGGACCAATTTTTCTCTCCATGTCCTTGGATTTCAACTGCTCTCTGGACATTCATTCCCGGATCTGACAGCTAGCCAGCTGCTATCCGTGTGTCTATCTGCTCTCGTCGATTCCGGAGCAAACATCAATTACTCCGGAGCTAGCCAGCTCCGTAAATCACTCCTGAGCTCCGTCAATCACTCCTGGGCTGCAGTCACCTATCCGGACCCGTTTTAGTGCCTACGCGGAGCCCCACCGGGCCTTCACAACTGGACTGCCGACGTTGTCTACCCGAAGGAGATCCGGCTGGCTCCTCCGTCTCGACGTTACCTGAACGCCCATCTGCGGCCTGCTAACCGTTAGCTGTCTTACCGGCAGCTCTCAGAATAGACAATCGGACAATTTATTTATTTTTATTATTATTATTATTATGTTTATTCTTGGGCCTCTATAACTATATCTATTGTTTTTATTTTATTTTTGTTGTTGTGTGATTTGGACTAATTCCTTCTACCACACGGAACCCCACTAATCTACTGACGGAACGCAAGAGGTGCTAACAACAGACCCCCTTCCTATGCTAGCTTGCTACCGATGTCCTGGCTAGCTGTCTAAATCGCCTTGACCCCGAAACCAACCACTCCACTCTCTGGACTCTTTTGATCACTCGACTAAGGATGCCTCTCCTTAATGTCAATATGTCTTGTCCATTGCTGTTCTGGTTAGTGTTTATTGGCTTATTTCACTGTAGAGCCTCTAGTCCTGCTCACTATACATTATCCAATTTATTAGTTCCACCACCCACACATGCAATGACATCTCCTAGTTTCAATGATGTTTCTAGAGACAATATCTCTCTCTTCATCACTCAATACCTAGGTCTACCTCCACTGTATTCACATCCTACCATACATTTGTCTGTACATTATACCTTGATGCTATTTTATCGCCCCCAGAAACCTCCTTTTACTCTCTGTTCCAGACGTTATAGACGACCAATTCTTATTGCTTTTAGCCGTACCCTTATTCTTCTCCTCCTATGTTCCTCTGGCGATGTAGAGGTGAATCCAGGCCCTGCAATGCCTAGCTCCACTCCTATTCCCCAGGCGCTCTCTTTTGATGACTTCTGTAACCGTAATAGCCTTGGTTTCATGCATGTTAACATTAGAAGCCTCCTCCCTAAGTTTGTTCTATTCACTGCTTTAGCACACTCTGCCAACCTGGATGTTCTAGCTGTGTCTGAATACTGGCTTAGGAAGACCACCAAAAATTCTGAAATTTTAATTCCAAATTACAACATTTTCAGACAAGATAGAACTGCCAAAGGGGGCGGTGTTGCAATCTACTGCAAAGATAGCCTGCAGAGTTCTGTCCTACTATCCAGGTCTGTACCCAAACAATTTGAACTTTTACTTCTAAAAATCCACCTCTCTAGAAACAAGTCTCTCACCATTGCCGCCTGCTATAGACCACCCTCTGCCCCCAGCTGTGCTCTGGACACCATATGTGAACTGATTGCCCCCCATCTATCTTCAGAGCTCGTGCTGCTAGGCGACCTAAACTGGAACATGCTTAACACCCCAGCCATCCTACAATCTAAACTTGATGCCCTCAATCTCACTCAAATTATCAATGAACCTACCAGGTACCCCCCCAAAGCCTTAAACACGGGCACCCTCATAGATATCATCCTAACCAACTTCCCCTCTAAATAAACCTCTGCTGTCTTCAACCAAGATCTCAGCGATCACTGCCTCATTGCCTGCATTCGTAATGGGTCAGCGGTCAAACGACCTCCACTCATCACTGTAAAACGCTCCCTGAAACACTTCAGCAAGCAGGCCTTTCTAATCGACCTGGCCGGGGTATCCTGGAAGGATATTGATCTCATCCCGTCAGTAGAGGATGCCTGGATATTTTTTTAAAATGCCTTCCTAACCATCTTAAATAAACATGCCCCATTCAAGAAATTTAGAACCAGGAACAGATATAGCCCTTGGTTCTCCCCAGACCTGACTGCCCTTAACCAACACAAAAACATCCTATGGCGTTCTGCATTAGCATCGAACAGCCCCCGTGATATGCAGCTATTCAGGGAAGCTAGAAACCATTATACACAGGCAGTTAGAAAAGCGAAGGCTAGCTTTTTCAAGCAGAAATTTGCTTCCTGCAACACTAAGTTCTGGGACACTGTAAAGTCCATGGAGAATAAGAACACCTCCTCCCAGCTGCCCACTGCACTGAAGATAGGAAACACTGTCACCACTGATAAATCCACCATAATTGAGAATTTCTATAAGCATTTTTCTACGGCTGGCCATGCTTTCCACCTGGCTACTCCTACCCCGGTCAACAGCACTGCACCCCCAACAGCAACTCGCCCAAGCCTTCCCCATTTCTCCTTCTCCCAAATCCATTCAGCTGATGTTCTGAAAGAGCTGAAAAATCTGGACCCCTACAAATCAGCCGGGCTAGACAATCTGGACCCTTTCTTTCTAAAATTATCTGCCGAAATTGTTGCCACCCCTATTACTAGCCTGTTCAACCTCTCTTTCGTGTCGTCTGAGATTCCCAAAGATTGGAAAGCAGCTGCGGTCATCCCCCTCTTCAAAGGGGGACACTCTTGACCCAAACTGCTACAGACCTATATCTATCCTACCATGCCTTTCTAAGGTCTTCGAAAGCCAAGTCAACAAACAGATTACCGACCATTTCGAATCTAACCATACCTTCTCTGCTATGCAATCTGGTTTCAGAGCTGGTCATGGGTGCACCTCAGCCACGCTCAAGGTCCTAAACGATATCTTAACCGCCATCGATAAGAAACATTACTGTGCAGCCGTATTCATTGATCTGGCCAAGGCTTTCGATTCTGTCAACCACCACATCCTCATCGGCAGACTCGACAGCCTTGGTTTCTCAAATGATTGCCTCGCCTGGTTCACCAACTACTTCTCTGATAGAGTTCAGTGTGTCAAATCGGAGGGTCTGCTGTCCGGACCTCTGGCAGTCTCTATGGGGGTGCCACAGGGTTCAATTCTTGGACCGACTCTCTTCTCTGTATACATCAATGAGGTCGCTCTTGCTGCTGGTGAGTCCCTGATCCACCTCTACGCAGACGACACCATTCTGGATACTTCCGGCCCTTCTTTGGACACTGTGTTAACAACCCTCCAGGCAAGCTTCAATGCCATACAACTCTCCTTCCGTGGCCTCCAATTGCTCTTAAATACAAGTAAAACTAAATCCATGCTTCAACCGATCGCTACCTGCACCTACCCGCCTGTCCAACATCACTACTCTGGACGGCTCTGACTTAGAATACGTGGACAACTACAAATACTTAGGTGTCTGGTTAGACTGTAAACTCTCCTTCCAGACCCATATCAAACATCTCCAATCCAAAGTTAAATCTAGAATTGGCTTCCTATTTCGCAACAAAGCATCCTTCACTCATGCTGCCAAACATACCCTTGTAAAACTGACCATCCTACCAATCCTCGACTTTGGCGATGTCATTTACAAAATAGCCTCCAATACCCTACTCAACAAATTGGATGCAGTCTATCACAGTGCAATCCGTTTTGTCACCAAAGCCCCATATACTACCCACCATTGCGACCTGTACGCTCTCGTTGGCCGGCCCTCGCTTCATACTCGTCGCCAAACCCACTGGCTCCATGTCATCTACAAGACCCTGCTAGGTAAAGTCCCCCCTTATCTCAGCTCGCTGGTCACCATAGCATCTCCCACCTGTAGCACACGCTCCAGCAGGTATATCTCTCTGGTCACCCCCAAAACCAAATCTTTCTTTGGCCGCCTCTCCTTCCAGTTCTCTGCTGCCAGTGACTGGAACGAACTGCAAAAATCTCTGAAACTGGAAACACTTATCTCCCTCACTAGCTTTAAGCACCAACTGTCAGAGCATCTTTCAGATTACTGCACCTGTACATAGCCCACCTAAAATTTAGCCCAAACAACTACCTCTTTCCCAACTGTATTTAATTTATTTATTTATTTTGCTCCTTTGCACCCCATTATTTTTATGTCTACTTTGCACATTCTTCCATTGCAAAACTACCATTCCAGTGTTTTACTTGCTATATTGTATTTTCTTTGCCACCATGGCCTTTTTTGCCTTTACCTCCCTTCTCACCTCATTTGCTCACATTGTATATAGACTTGTTTATACTTGTTTATACTGTATTATTGACTGTATGTTTGTTTTACTCCATGTAACTCTGTGTCGTTGTATCTGTCGAACTGCTTTGCTTTATCTTGGCCAGGTCGCAATTGTAAATGAGAACTTGTTCTCAACTTGCCTACCTGGTTAAATAAAGGTGAAATAAATAAATAAATAAAAAATTATGTGGGGATATTGTTATTGTGTTATTACCCCGATGTTATTCTCGGGGTAATGAGAGGTGTTGGGTTTGCACCAGACATAGCATTTTCCTTGATGACCAAAAAGCAATATTTTTGTCTCATCTGACCAGAGTACCTTCTTCCGTATGTTTGGGGAGTCTCGCACATGCCTTTTGGCATGTTTGCTTATTTTTTTCTTCAAGCAATGGCTTTTCTTCTGGCCACTCTTCTGTAAAGCCCAGCTCTGTGGACTGCACGGCTTAAAGTGGTCCTATGGACAGATACTCCAATCTCCACTGTGGAGCTCCTTCAGGGTTTTCTTTGGTCTCTTTGTTGCCTCTCTGATTAATGTCCTCCTTGCCTGGTCTGTGAGTTTTGGTGGGCAGCCCTCTCTTGGTAGGTTTTTTGTGGTGCCATATTCTTTCCATTTTTTTATAATCGATTAATAATCGTGCTTTTTGGGATGTTCAAAGTTTCTGATATTTTTTATAACCCAACCCTGATATGTGCTTCTCCACAACTTTGTCGCTGACCTGTTTGGAGAGCTCCTTGGTCTTCGTGGTGCCGCTTGCTTGGTGGTGTTGCAGACTCCTTGGCCTTTCAGAACAGGTATATATGTACTGAGATCATGTGACACTTAGATTGCACACAAGTGGACTTTATTTAACTAATTATGTGACTTCTGAAGGTAATTGGTTGCATCAGATATTATTTAGGGACGTCAAAGCAAAGCGGGTGATACATATCCACTCACCACTTTTCCATGTTTTATTTTGTAGAATCTTAATAAGAAACATGTTATTTTTTTCACTTCATTGTTTTGTGTATGTCCATAACATGAAATAAAAATAAAAATCCATTTAAATTGCAGGTTTTAATGCAACAAAATAAGGACTTTTACAAGGCACTACGGGTTATGTTGCTAGTGGAGAGTTGCAGGTAGTAATAATAATAATATAATAATATAATATATGCCATTTAGCAGACGCTTTTATCCAAAGCGACTTACAGTCATGTGTGCATACATTCTACGTATGGGTGGTCCCGGGGATCGAACCCACTACCCTGGCATTACAAGCGCCATGCTCTACCAACTGAGCTACAGAATCCACATATGGTGACTGGGTAGCCAAGAGGTAACTGCACAGTTTGCCAGGGTCTTCCCCTGTCTTGGCGAGCTCTGGCATTTCCCATCAGCTCTGGGCAGGTAGCACAGAGATGGCTGAAAACTCTGCAGTAGAGGCAACAGTCTTCGCGCATGCACCTGTCACCCTCTTGTGAGCTCAGATGTGTGCATCCCAGCTGCATGGACTCCTCAATCCCGGGTTCGGGGGGCTTGGGGTGTTCAAAAAAATGGAAAAATAGGGTGGTGGAGAATTTGCCTTGATTTTCCTCGGGTTTTCGCCTGCCATATCAGTTCTGTTATACTCGCAGACATTAAAGCGCTCTCTCACGTGTTTTCGGAGGCGGTTGCCGATCCTGATACCAGCGTTATCAGGGACTCAAGGTTCTCTCCCAGTTCTCGAGAGGCCAGTTCATCCTTGATGGAGTTAGACAACCCATGGTGGTAAGCAGTGATAAGTGCCTCCGCATTTCACACACTCTCAGCGGTGAGGGTGCGGAACTCAATGCCAAAGTCAGCCACTGGTCTGGCACCTTGGTCAAAGACTCATCGCAGCTCGGCAGTGAAGGCTAATATAGAGCTGCAGGACGGTGGATGCTGTTCCCATACCACCGTTGCCCACGCCAGGGCCTTGCCCAACAGTAGTGAGGTTATGTAGGCGAACATGGCCTGATCAGTGTGGAGCGATGAGGACTGTAGCTCGAACACCAGAGATTACTGGGTGAGGAACCCCTTGCATCCTCCCGGGTGGCCATCATATTGCTCGGGGGCTGGGATCTTGGGTTCACGGTGCAGGTTCTCTGGGGGAACTACAGCGACGCCTGTAGCACTGGGTGATGAGACTTGGGCATTGGCTCCTCCTCAGTTGGGATTGGACTATGGTTGGAGGGAGTCTGTAAGTGCCCAGAGGGTTTCTGATATATGGAAGAGTTGTTCTTGCTGCCGCCCCAGCAGTGCTCTTTGGTAGGTTACAACAGTCTTGATCTGGGGATCTCTGCTGGGTCGATGTTGTATGCTGAAGCTTGCTGTGACATGGTGAGGTTGAGACCCAATTATCGAGAAGAGACCACATGAGGAATCAGTGTTTAAGGATAAACATAATACTTTATCGAGAACCGGTAACGGAAGGATGACAGTAACACTGGAAAAACTAAAAGACTAAAAACTAAGTCACAAACTCACTCAGGACACACACGGCACACAATTCAAGCTTTAGCAAATTACAACAACAGAAAACACACCTCTTTTAATCGCTATTTCTGACTTTTGTGAGCCCTCTCCTTGGCTGGATCTTCATCAGATAGCACTCATAGGACTTTGTGTTACACAATACATGTATGTTTTGTTCGATAAAGTTCATATTTATATCCAATAATCTCAGTTTGTTCAGAAATGCATAGTCTCAAACAAACATCCGGTGAAACTGCAGAGAACCACATCAAATAACAGAAATACTCATCATAAACATTGATAGAAGATACAAGTGTTAAACGTACAAATAAAGATAATCTTCTCCTTTATGCAACCGCTCAGATTTCAGAAGGGCTTTACGGTGAAAGCTCACTTTGTGATTGTGTTAGGTCAATGCCTAGCTACAGAAACCCATACAGTCATTTTCCAGCCAAGGAGAGGGCTCACAAAAGTCAGAAATAGCATTAAAATGAATCACATACCTTTGATGATCTTCATCAGGTGGCACTTCCAGGTCTCCATGTTTGACAATAAATGTTTGTTTTGTTCGATAATGTCACTCTTTATGACCAAAAACATCCTTTTTGTTTGCGCGTTTTGTCCATTAATCCGAATGCACGTGCACTAAGTCCAGACGAAAAGTCTATTAAAAGTACAATAAAAGTTGCCAAACAAAGCTTAAAATCCATCCTCTGGTTGCTTTTCTCATAAATAATCAATAATATTTCCAACGAACAAAATCTTCGTCAATAGGAAAGGAGAAACAAGAAAGGCGTGTTCCCGATCAGGCGCATGGCTGATGTCTGGAAACTTCCACTGGCCTCTCATTGAAAGTGCTGTATCTCCCTAATTTTTCAGAGTAAAAGCCTGAAACAATGCCTAAAGATTGATCACATGTAGAAGAAGCCATAGAGCTCGTGAACTGGGTCCAAAGTCTTTGTATGGTGGATAGGCTTTCAATGGAAAAACAGTCTTTCAAAATAATAGTACTTCCTGGTTGGATTTTCCTCGGGTTTTCGCCTGCCATATCAGTTCTGTTATACTCGCAGACATTATTTTAACAGCTTTGGAAACTTTTGTGTTTTCTATCCAAATCTACTAATTATATGCATATTCTGGGCCTTATCAGCTTCTGGGCCTGAGTAGCAGGCAGTTTATTTTGGGCACGCTTTTCATCCAAAATTCCGAATGCTGCCCCCTACCCTAGTAGTGTTAAGCTGGTAAGGACCAGTCCCTTCTCTCCCCCACACATGTCCCTCCGCCCCCTCGTTTTGTCGACGGTCGCCTGTTCTACACTGTCTGGCGTCTATCGGAGGCTCGTCGGTTCCGAGGCATCCTGCAGTACCTTTGCTGGAGCTTGAATTGTGTTCATTGTGTGTTTGTCTCTTGAGTGAGTTTTTGAGACATAGTGTTTGTTGTTTACCCAGTGTAACTGTAATCCTTCCATTACCGTTTCTCAATAAAGTATTATGTTTATCCTTAAACACTGATTCCTCGTCTGGTCTCTTCTGATGATGGAAAAGAAAACGTATTTGCACCTGGTTCCAATAAATATTATGTGTGTTTCTTGCAGTAGAACCTGGAGGAAATCTAAAATGTAATAGTGTGTATTAGTTGTTTTTTTCAGATCAAAATAACAAGAGACACACAAAGGCTGCACCCTCAGAGCAGTGTGGACTGTGGACCACAAAATCAAGAGCCCCCGACGTGGGCGAAAGCAAGAGGAGAGCTTTGGTAATCTCCTCATAACCCCGTTCACCCTGGAGATTGTCCTCCTTTGGAAATGTCCAGTCAGACAAAGAGGGGGATAGTGCGATGGTATCAACTGTAATAGACTGGTGGGGATTGAAGGAAAGGCTAACCACCTCACTCACTCAAATGGCCCTGGGTTCAACGAAGACAGCTCCTTCTCAATTATTTTTATAAATTAACAGGCTTGTTCTATTGAGATCTAGCACAGACTATCAGGAATGGATGTAACTGCTTGAGCAAGTCAGTGGAGGAGGAGATTCAAGGATTGTTTGTGTGTCAAAGTTTCAAGGCACCTTTCAGGCAGGTGCATTTTGTTAAGGTAACTAATTTTGTAGGAAGAACAGTACATGAACCATGCCTTTGTTGTCTTTGGTAGTATATCAATCAAATCAAATCAATTAATTGTATTTATAAAGCCATTTTTAAATCATCAAACCCCAAATATATGACACTGAACACATTGGCAATTTAAGAGGGAATCACATCCATAATACATATCTTTTTAGTGAAATAATTATTTTAGCATCGGGCTCTGGCACTATTGCTATTGAATGTAAGTGCTTGTCTTCCAGAAATATTGTAGTATATAGTGTGGTAAATATTGTTGAAAACAACAACGACAAACATGTTGGTGATTAACCCATAGCCTTTTGAAGCATCCCTAGATTGTACAGATTGTATCTTTAAAGTTCAGTGCTATTTGTTTTTGCTGTTGTTTTTATTGTTGAAGTATACGCCTAGTGAGCTTCCTTCGTTGTTCATCTTCCTGGGAAGGGAAGGATGCTGACGATTCATTTTCAGACACAATAGCTACAGTGCCTTCAGAAAGTATATACACCCCTTTACTTTTTCCACATTTTGTTGTGTTACAGACTGAATTTAAACATATATTTTGTCACATTGATCTACACACAATACCCCCTAATGTCAAAGTGGAATTTTGTTTGAAGAACATAAAAAAAACTACAACAATGAAAAGCTGGAATGTCTTCATCAATAACTATTCAACTCTTTATTATGGCAAGCCTAAATAAGTTCAGGAGTAAAAATTGCTTTAACAAATCACATAATAAGTTGCAAGGACTCATTCTGTGTTAAGCAATAGTGGTTAACATACTTTTCTTATAGTATGTTTAAAACTTCTTCGGGATAGGGGGCAGTATTCGGAAGTTTGGACAAATGAGGTGCCCAAACTAAACTGCCTGTTACTCAGGCCCAGAAGCTAGGATAAGCATATAATTGGTAAATTGGATAGAACACTGAAGTTTTGAAATCTGACAAAATAATGTCTGCGAGTATAACAGAACTGATATGGCAGGTAAAAAACCCAGACAATCCATCCAGATTTTTTTTCAGCTCACCACTGATTACAATGGCTGGCAATTGGAATATAAAAGGAATACCTCCCAGATTGCAGTTCCTAGGGCTTCCACTAGATGTCAATAGTCTTTAGAAAGAGTTTAAGGGTTGTTATTTGAAAAAATAGCTAGAATATGTAGTTTTTGTAAGTGGCTCCCACTTCGTTATTCATATCAAATTAATATACTATTCTCCGTCTTAAATTGTATCATTTATTTACATATTAGGGTACCTGACGATTGATTAGAAACGTTGTTTGACTTGTTTAGAAGAAGTTTATTGATAACTTATTCATTTGTATGCATTTTGAATGAGGGAAACCGGTGGATTACTGAGTCAAGCACGCCAACTAAACTGACTTTTTTGTGATATAAAGAAGGACTTTATTGAACAAAAGGACCATTTGTTATGTAGCTGGGACCCTTGTGATTGCAACCAAATGAAGTTCTTCAAAGGTAAGTGATTTATTTTATTGCGATATCTGACTCTGAGCCTCTGCTTGGTTGGAAATGTATGTAATGCCTTTGTGAGCGGGGACCTGTAATCAGATAATCACAAGTTGTGCTCTTGCCTTAAGCCTTTTTGAAATCTGACAAAGCGGCTGGATTAACAAGAAGTTAAGCTTTTAAATGATGTATGACATTTTCATGAATATTTCATATTACGATTTTTGTAATTCGAATTTCCCCGGATGTTGTCGTGGCCGGGCGCTAGAGGTACGCCTATCCCAAAGAGGCTCCCTCAATCAAAGTAATGAATTTCAAGCACAGATTCAAACACAAAGACCAAAGACATTTTTTAATGCCTCACAAAAAAGGGCACCAATTGGTATATTTGTTTTAAAGAACTCTGCAGTGGCTGAATATCCCTTTGAGCATGGTGAAGTTATAAATTGGGCTTTAGATGGTGTATCAATAAACCCAGTCACTACAAAGATACAGGCGTCCTTCCTAACTTAATTGCCGGAGAGGAAGGAGACTGCTCAGGGATTTCACCATGAGGCCTATGGGGATTTTAAAACAGAGTTTAATGGTTGTGATATGAGAACTGATGATGGATCAACAACATTGTAGATCAAATTAAATTGTATTTGTCACATTCGCCGAATACAGCAGGTGTAGAACTTCCGTGAAATGCTGACTTAAAAGCCCTTAATAACCAACAATACAGTTTTATGAAAATATTTACTAAATAAACTAAAGTAATAATAAAGAAGAAAAAAAGAAACACAATAACGAGGCTATATACAGGGTGTGCCGGTACAGATTCAATCAGCGGGGGTATAAGTTAGACAAGGTAATTTGTCCATGTAGGGAGGGGGGGTGTCCAGGTGACCAATCATTATTCAGCAGTCTTATTGCTTGGGGGTAGAAGCTGCTAAGGAAGCTTTTGGACTGAGACTTGGCCCTCCGGTATGGCTTTCCATCCGGTAGCAGAGAGAACAGTCTATGACTTGGATGATTGGAGTCTTGGACAGTTTTTTGGGCTTTCCTCTGACACCACCTAGTATACAGGTCCTGAATGGTAGGAAGCTTGGAAACAGTGATGTACTGGGCCGTACACACTATCGTCTGTAGCGACTTGCGGTCGGATGCCGAGCAATATCAGGTGATGACGCAACCAGTCGGGATGCACTCTATGGTGCAGCCGTACAACCTTTTGAGGACCCATGACAAATCTTTTCAGTCTTCACAACTGTCCTGGTGTGTTTGGAACATCATAGATCATTGGTGATGTGGACACCAAGGACCTTGAACATCTCATCCCGCTCAACGGCAGCCCCAGCAATGTGAATGGAGGCATGTTCAGCTCTCATTTTGCTGTAGTCCAAGATGAACTCCTTTGTCTTGCTCACATTGAGGGAGAGGTTGTGTCGTCAGCAAACTTAATGATGGTTTTGGAGTCGTGCTTGGCCAATCAGTCGTTCGGTGAACAGGGAGTACAGGAGGGTCCACCATGTTGAGGATCAGCATGGCAGATGTGTTGTTGCCTACTGTCGTGGAACTGTCAGTACTGAGAGAGACTTGAACCATTATTAAACCAATCATCTTTATTTAACATTGATTCATTATTGCAATGTGTGTTGCTAAGTGCTTAACTGATAATGAAAAAACAGAGATCTTTTATAGGCCCTAAAAAAATGCTTAGTCAGTCACTTCTACCCTTCCCATAAGCCACCTTGGTCCATCTCCTGGTCATTGGCACGGTATGTAGTTTTACTTCCAATCTGTCTTAGTTTCGCAGATGCCAGGAAGATGAGACAATGAGGCATTGTTCTAAACTCTTCCAGGCTCTCTCTATCTCAGGTCACACGGGAGACATGGTCACCTCATTGTCAGCTCAAGCTATCTCCAGCAAAACCTATTTCCTTGACCTGACCCCCAGACTAACTGCAGGGAGATAGAGTGCAAACCATCTCTTTAACACAACATTAGTATGACAGAAATGTATATTTTATTTGTTAAGTAATTCATTGTTAAATATCCAACAAATGAGGTAAATACGTAATATTTCTATCCTGTCACACTACGCTTACCACCTGGAGGGTGGCCCGTCAAGAAGTCCAGGATCCAGTTGCAGAGGGAGGTGTTTAGTCCCGGGATCCTTAGCTTAGTGATGAGCTTGGTGTGGGCACCATGGTGTTGAATGCTGATCTGTTGTCAATCTGTTGTCAATGAACAGCATTCTCACATAGGTGTTCCTTTTGTCCAGGTGGGAAAGGGAAGTGTGGAGTGCAATAGAGATTGCATCATCTGTGGATCTTGTTGGGGTGGTATGCAAATTGGAGTGGGTCTAGGGTTTCAGGGATGGTGGTGTTGATGTGAGCCATGACCAGCCTTTCAAAGTACTTCATAGCTACTGATGTGAGTGCTATGGGGAGGAAATCGTTTAGGCAGGTAACCTTTTCTTTCTTGGGTACAGAGACTTTGGTGGTCTGTTTGAAACCTGTTGGTATTACAGATTCAGTCAGGGAGAGGTTGAAAATGTCAGTGAAGACAATTGCTAGTTGGTCCATCCATGTTCTGAGTACACGTCCTGGTAATCCATCGGGCCCTGCGGTCTTGTGAATGTTGACCTGTTTAAAGGTCTTGCCCACATCGGCTACGGAGTGTGTGATCACACGGTCGTCCGCAACAGCTGGTGATCTCATGCATGCTTCGGTGTTGCTTGTCTCCGAGCGAGCATAAAAGGCATTTAGCCTGTCTGTTAGGCTAGCATCACTGGGTAGCTCGCGACTGGGTTTCCCTTTGTAGTCTGTAATAGTTTGACAGCCCTGCCTCATCCGACGAGCATCATAGCAGGTGTGTTAGGATTCAATCTTAGTCCTATATTGACAATTTTCCTGTACGATTGTTCGTCTGAGGGCCTATCGGGATGTCTTATAATCGTCCAGAATCGTGTCCCGCTCCTTGAAAGCAGCAGCTCCAGCCTTTAGCTCAGTGCGGATGTAATCCATGACTTCTGGTTGAAATATGTGCCTACTGTCACTGTGAGGACGACATTGTCAATGCACTTATTGATGAAACGACTGACTGAGGTGGAATATTCCTCAATGCTATTGGATGAATCATGCTAGCTCTAAGAGGTTAATATTAGACATCGCGCACCAGCTGTTATTGGCAAATGGACACACACCCCACCCCTGGTCTTACCGGACATAGCTGTCATGTCCTGCCGATGCACAAAAAACCCAGCCATATATTATCTGTGTCGTCGTTCAGCTACAACTTGGTGAAACATAAGATATTACCGTTTTCATTGTCCTGTTGGTAGGATAGTCTCGAATGGAGCTCATCCAGTTTATTCTCCAGTGATTGAACGTTGTCCAATAGAACGGATGGTAGAGGTGGGTTACCCACTCGCTGACAAATTATTTTCTTCATGTGAATGAAGAGATTTGTGTTCGGGAGCAACAATATATCCTTCGCATCAGACTCATTAAAGAAAAAAAATATTTGTCCAGTTAGAGGTGAGTAATCGCTGTTCTGATATCCAGAAGCTCTTTACCGTCATAAGAGACATTTAGAATTATGTACAAAAAAAGTTACAATGTGAAAAAAAAACACAAAATAGCACAATTGGTTAAGAGCCAGTAAAACGGCCGCCATCCCCTCTGGCACCATTCTTTCATTGCATTGTTAGTTCACCATACCAATGTAAATGACTGAGTGAAAAGACGAATGTCTGTACAGAATACAAATATTCCAAAACATGCATCCTGTTTTCAATAAGGCACTTAAGTAATAATTTTGTCCTACATACAAACACAACACATAACTGAGTAGCAGTCTTCTTATTTTAAAAGTTCCTGAGTGGTCTAGTTACAGGTTTAACTTACCCCATGTGTGGTGTTCATGTTTTTGTTATTAACCCAATGTTCGTGGGTCTGTTGGACCCACAACATTATTGGGTTTTTAAAACAATTCAGCCATAACAATTGATGTAAAAATACGTATTACTTAGATGTTGACGTATATCAATTACAAGCAATATAAACAGCACACATGGTTAATATTTGCCATTTACCTCTGCTGGATTATATTTATCAATATATATGTTTTATTATAAAGACATGGGTGGAATAAATCATGTTTATCTTCATCAAACATAAATGACACAAGGTTTGATTCACTTTTAATGTTTATTGCTTAGACCTGAACAAACTGGAAGAACCAATTTAACAAACAGTATTTATAAATGAGCCCCATTAAACACAAATTAAGGTCAACACACCACATGAGAGACAGAGGTTTACTGTGTGTGTGCAAATATATTTCTTGCACTTGATGCATGTGTACTGCATCCTCTATTTTTTGACATTCAGATTTTTCCTCCTGCAGGCTTCTGATGAGCTAGCTGCTGATTGGCTGGTCCTGGGGCTGGTTGAGGGTCAATCTCATCCTCTTCTTTCAACTCACTGTCAGACTCTAAATTGACAGAAACATGATCCTCATATTCGGAAAATTCTTCATCTTCCAAAGTGGAAGATGCTCTTTCCACACTAAATTCTCTCTCTGCAAAGAAATGTGTCTAAGGCCCTCTGAGCTGAAACTAATTTTGCCATACTGATTGATTGTGTAAGGAACCAAACATGCAAAGCTATTTATTTGTTCTGTCCCTCCCCCAGTTTGCACCTGGCTGGGGTAAAAATATAGAATTCTTTAAAATGTATTGAAATATTGTATTCTAATAACATTGTGCAGGTTCCCCACAAGGTATTGTGTAGTTTCACACACAACAAAGGGTAAAGAGTGCGAGAAAAGCGGGAGACAAGCAGACAGGTAGGGACTGGCACAGGGAGGAGGAAGACAGAGTGAAGGCACACAGCAAAAATAACTTACTTGTTTTCACCTACACACACACTTTCCCACACTTTTATTACCCTTGGGTTCCAGTGGACCCAAACACCACATATGCAAAAATATTGAAAATGGGTCCCACATTGAAAATGGGTCCCACAGACCCAAACAAGGGTTAAATTGGCTTGACAATATTTTTGCTAGCAACTACAACAACCAACTTGACAGAGCTTGAATAATGTTTTTAAGAATAATGGGCAAATATTGTATTATTCAGGTGTGCAAGACTTACCCCAAAGGACTCACAGCAGTAATCACTACAAAAGGTGTTTCTAACATCAAATACAATATATTGGTCACATAAACATGGTTAGCAGATGTAAATGTGAGTGTTGCAAAATGCTTGTGCCTCTAGTTCCGACCATGCAGTAATATCTAACAAGTAATCTAACAATTTCACAACAACTACCTGTTACTGAGTCAGTATGTTGGCAGCAGTACTGTCTAAGAGGGTGAATACTTATCTAATCAAGATACACTGATTAGCATGGACTCTACAAGGTATCAAAAGTGTTCCACAGGGATGCTGGCCCATGCTTATTCCAATGCTTCCCACAGTTGTGTCAAGTTGACTGGATGTCCTGTGGGTGGTGGGCCATTCTTGATACCCCTTGGAAACTGTTGATCGTGAAAAATCCAGCAGCATTGCAGTTCTTGGCAAAAAAACGGTGCGCCTGGCACCTACTACCGTACCCTGTTAAAAGGCACTTACAATTTGTGTCTTGCCATTCACCCTCTGAATAACACACAGACACAATGCATGTCTCTGTTGTCTCAAGGCTTAAAAGTATTTCTTTAACCTGTCTCCTCCCCTTCGTCTGCACTGCTTGAAGTGGATTTCACAGGGGACATCAATAAAGGATCAATAGCTTTCACCTGGACTCACCTGGTGAGTCTTTGTCATGGAAAGAGCAGGTATTTTTGATGTTTTGTACACTCAGTGTATATCAGGGTTGTTTTTTCATACATGTTTAATACATGTAAAATAAATAAATACATGTTGACCTTAGTGTTTTGTTCTAGATTTGTAACACAACAAGGTTTTGTAACACTTGAAAATTTGGAAAAATGTAAGGGGTGAAAAATACTTTCTGTACTTTTTGGAAGAGTGCAGAATATCCAGAGCCAAGACACATTTTATACTTCTTAGTAGGGTTGTGTTCGTTGTTCATAAACAATGCTCAGTGTGTGATTGCTCTGGAGCGATGTGCCTTTGTGAGTAAAGCAGGAATAAGCAACCGTAAATGTCAGATCCTCCGTCTTTGTGTTGTTTTAATGGAAATTGTGTCCATGTGCCAAGGTCTTCTGCTTCTTTGGGAGCCTGGGTTAAGTAATGCCCCAGCTCCATTTAATATCTTGGAACCTCAATGGCCTAGACCCACCATTGTACTGTATGTACGGTGTGCCAGGTAAACGTCTTAGTCTGTGTCTCAAATGTCACCCTATTCCCTATATATAGTGCACACATTTTGACCAGAGCCCTATATGCCCTTGTCAAAAGTAGTGCACTAAATAGGGAATAAAGTGCAATTTGGGACATATGTCTTGGAATATCTCATATCTGAGGAATTTTAAAATGAATGAACAGTAAAGGTTACGGTTATTTCATGCATGAGTACTGTATGGGCTAAGGTGAAATCAAGCATGATTTCCTTTCCTATCGAGTTCACTTCCGTAGCTATTCATGGAATAAGTTTTGAAAGGTTAAATTCTTTCCAGATTCCAGACAATCTTGAACAGTGCACAAGATATATCAACGTATGGAATGTGTGTTATGCTGCCAATGGTAGCCTATGCCATGTGATAGACAGACACATGACTGACTACTGTATACTTTGGCATCACAAGGCCACCCTGTTGTGATATTCTTTTTGTCACAGCTATTTGCCGGCCAGCACAGCATACTCTTATTGTATGCTAAAAGCCATCTATCTCTGCTGTGAGATGGAAGACTACTGTAGTGTGGAGATCAGCTGGACAGGATCCGAGAGTACAGACAACTGAACTACTGTATCTGTTTCCTGGGCGACAGATGATGGATCTGTCCCAAATGGCACCCTATCCACTATATAATGCACTACTTTGACCAGAGCCATAGGGCTCTCGTCATAAGTAGTGCATTATGTAGGGAACAGGGTGCCATTTGGGACGCAATTTGATATGTAACCTAACCTCTCAAATCCCCTGGAAGGCATTGCTCCTTAACCCATTTATAGTGATTATTCTGCCCAAGACAAGTGGATTGGACTAGCTTCTGCCTATAGCATCCTCCTGAATAATGTCTGTAAGAAAATAGATATTAGTAGTGCCTCTTTTGTCCAAACCGGAAATTAGGCTCTTGATAGAATCTAATTATGTCTTTGTTCTTGGAATCCGATCAACGTATTCTAAGAAAACAAGAGAATGATGATACAAGAGAATCAGGTTTATCTATAGATGAACTATACCCAGCAGGATAATGAAAACAAACAGAAACAGTTAGGTAGAATGTAAAGATGGCTTTGAAACCGGTCACCATACAAGAGAGTAAGATTTGTTTATAGATCAACAATGTCAAGTAGGACCAGTAATGGAAAACAACAAACTATTTTTCAGTAAACTTTATTTTCAAACAGATAGGATATGTCATTGATAGGTCATGAATTCTTGGTACAATATCTCTCTCCTATCAAATAGATGCATTTTGTTCAGTACTATTAAAACCATATTGCAAATACTGTACATTGGATAATAGTACAAGTCATTTAGGCTTCCCATTTCTTGTCCACGTGAATGTGTATTGATTTGATTGCAACGGTGGGCTTGGAACTGAGAAGATTGTAACTAATTCTGTGCTCGTTTGAGCCCCACACCTTCATTTTGTTTGTTTGCTACTTCAAGGATTTTCACACATGCAGAAACTACCTTACAAATTTTAAGCAGATATTTTTTCCCCTCAAGCAAGAAGTACGTCGAAGGGGTTGAGTAAGAAAATAGGAAAACAAGACAAACTGCACTTTTACACAGAGAAATGAACAATTGTCTCCTGGAACGTTCCTGACATTGCAAAAAGTAGACAACCCATATCCTGCAAACTCACACACTAAAATTGACGTATTTTTCAAGGGGCCTTGTACAGATTAAATCACACAATACAACCACTGATCTATTCTATAACCTTGCAAAAATATTGATCAAGAAAAGAAATGGACTGATTGCTACTGAAGAGAAGTGTGTGTCTACTCATTTTTTTTATCACAGCTACCGACTATACCAACTACTATGTCATTATTATATTCTATATTATAGACATCACAGCCGAGACCCTGCTGTTTTCTGTAGATTGCTGTTAGCGTCAGTTCACACAAAGGTACACAAGAATACAAGTTCACCAGTTGCTCAAGGTGTTTTGCCTCTGGGAGACAGAGAGTGAGAGAGATTGAGACTGAGAACTGAAGTAACAGGCAACACATATTAAATCCCAGTCCTTGATCTGGTTTCAGTGTACAGAGGGGCAAGACAGTGGGGCACTTTAATCCCCTCACACACATACTAATCATTACCAGATTGTGTATATTCTTAACTTTACAATGTGTGGGAATGAAATATCAGTACTAGCTTCAACAGGCATGGAATCTATTACATTGGATTGAGCACTGGGTAATTTACGCAATTTGGACAGTGACATTAACTTTCTTTGGTACTATATGTACAGTACTGTACTATGCATTGATTCAGAATATCTTTTTAACCCTAGTAAAAAGTACATGGAGCTATATCCTGCATTATTATAGTGATAAACATGATTGAATGGGTTCTTTGGGGAAGGCTGCATTGTCTGCCTTATCAAGGTTGCATAGTCATTTGAAATATATTGGAAAGTGTAGAAAGGCTAACCTTGGCAATGAAACATTTGGACAATCAAGACCGAAAGGATTTTGGAGCAGCCTATTTTTATGTTATGCATCTTTTATTTAAACTGTCAAACTGAACGATTATTTCTCACAAGGCCCTTGTGAGAATCCAAATTCTGGCCTAGACAGTAATGGCACATTGCTTTAATAACTTATACACCACAACGTTCTCCCCTCCGAATCTACAAGGAATAGGGTGTTGGGCCATCACGAGTCAGAATAATGGCCAAAATAATGGCTTGCCCAGCATTTTTTCACATCACCCTAAGCATGAGGGGATTTTGATTATTTAATTGATTCAGGAATCACACCTGTGTGGGAGCAGCTGCTTTCAATATATGTTGGCTCCCTCATTTACTCAAGTGTTTCCATTAGTTTGGCAGTTGCCTGTATTTTCCAACCTTGCATTATTAGTTCCTGTAAAGTAAAGAGCCTAAGGTCATCGGCTCTATGAACTCTATTACTGCGTCTGTTTTTTTCCCATTGTCACCCTTACCCAAATAACAAGAGGAATACCATATTAATCTCAAGAGTTCATCCTTTGATTTATTCAAGTCAAGTGATTTATTCAAGTCAATCTCTATTCATACAGAAAAAAACATTGGTAGTCATAATACTGACATTGGTATTAGCACTGTACTAACATAGATATCCATAGTAACATTTTAATTCCTCTATTCTTCTCCTCCTGTCCAGGAGTCATCAATTAGCCATGCAGTACAGTAGAAACATTGGTATTCATTGGTAACAGAGGTACTTCGCTATTCTTCTCCCCCTGTCCAGGATGGCTTCTGTTCTAAACTGTGTGGCCTTGGCCGAATAGTACAGTAGTAACATTGCTATTCTTATATTCTTTTCTCCGCGTCCAGGAGTCATCAGGACTGCCTTAGCCAACATGGACCGGGAGGCGAGAGAACACTATGCTGTAGTCATTCAAGCCAAAGACATGGCAGGATCAGTTGGAGGACTTTCTGGATCCACCACTATCAACATCACCCTCACCGACGTCAACGACAACCCTCCCAAGTTCCCGCAAAGTGAGTATAGATACCATGGCTAAATTCAGCAGGCAAAACGGTGTGTAACATTCAGAGAGAAATAAAACAAAACGTGCCTCTCTCACATTTGGAATAAGGAATCACATCGGACTATTTGTATCATTTATATCTGCAGTGTTTCCCACCATTTGCGTGGCCCAGTTACTCCATATCACTTGGATTTCAAGGCTTAACGCTATCTAAGACATCTGCTATCTATTTCTGCTAAATACTAATTACTTTGATTGATAAACAGCAGTGCTTCTCAGAGACTCTTTTTGTGACTGGCATGAGATCCTTTTGAGAGTATTTTTAGTAGGCCAATTATAAATGGAGTGTTCTCATCTATCTATAGAAGAATCATGATATTCTCCTCCTCACTCACATAGATAGAGCTTCAATATAGAAACTCATCAGCTTTAATTGACTGTCAGTAGGCTCCATCTTTAATATATAACAGATGTGCAACAGACATTATTTAGATGAGCATAGCATTGACTAAAATCGCACCAATTATGAATCATGATTTTAATGTATTTTTTATCTATCCTATCGTGTAATAATAATCAAATATTAATATGAAATTTGGTCTCAAAATGGACCTCATCAAATGCCATGCAGGCAACATCAACAAAAAATACCCTTGAACATTTTAATGTTATGTTGCTGTAACACTGAACATCTGAACATTTTTACAATATATAGTCAATAATATATCAACTGGGAATGTATCTTTTTCAATAGTAGAGAGAGAGAAAATGGCTGCACCAAGCTGTTGCACATACAAAATGCTGCTGGCACCCAGCCATACAATGATGATCTTGCTCACTCATTTTTCATAATAAAAGCCTGAAACTATGTCTAAAGACTGTTCACACCACGGGGACGCCATAGGAAAGGCTATGGAACATGGAGCTTTCAAAATAGAAGCCACTTCCTGGTTTAATTTTCCTCAGGTTTTCACCTGCAATTTCAGTTCTGTTATACTCACAGAAAACATTTTAACAGGTTTGGAAACTTTAGAGTGTTTTCTATCCTAATCTTGTTAAAGTCAACACTATTAAAGTACCCTCAGACACATTTCAGGTCTAAATGTTGAGTCAAGCATTCCGACATGATTTCAATGGGCATTAAGTAGCAATTCAAGGAGCATCTGTGAAGTCATTTCAGGGTGACACAGCTGAAAAACATATGTCACCAACTAGTGATGTTAAGCTTTTTCTAAATGGCTGTATTGTTATGCTCGTGATCAACAGAAAATTACCAGCTGTACGTCCCGGAGTCGGCCCAGGTTGGCAAGCCAGTGGGGAAGATAAAAGCCAATGACGAGGACCTTGGAGTCAATGCAGAGATCAAGTACAGCATCATCAATTCAGAAGGAGCAGCCATGTTCTCCATCAACACTGACAGGGACACCAGGGAGGGAATCATCAGCCTCAAGAAGGTAAACAACAGAGTATTAAGGTTTTGTATGATTTTAGCCAGTAGTTTTGAAAGTAACGCTCACAAGCCAAAACGGGTCCCCGAAAATTGTGCACAATTGTGTACAACATCATCCATTTCATGTGATATATATATATATATATACAAATTAAAACAGCAAAACAAATATCTATATTTGTTTATCTGTTTTAATTTCTAAGATATGTTATGGTTTTGTAAGGACTTTTGAGAAACTTACCCCACCCACAATAGACTTCCTCAAAACTAAGATCTCAATATAAGGATGCAGGTCTTTAGATGTTGTACATATGAAATTGTGTAATTCCGAACTCTATCTGTAACGTTCTGTTTCATTTTGTTGGACTCTAATAAAACATTTCCGTGTGCAAACATGCAAGTGCTTTCTCGTTACTCGTATCACCACAATGGAAAGCACGCACATGCGCACACATGGAAATGTGTTGCTAAAAACGTGTCTCGACCCTTCTATAACATGCTATTTTCAAACAAAATATAGATTTGGTTAAAAATAGCGAACCAATCCTTTAAGATCCTGTTGAATCACTATAAGGAAGATGTTCAACCATTTGCACTTGCACACTCACCTTTAACGATACAACAACATAGCATTGGTGTAAGGATTGGTTGGAAGAAGATTCCACCATTGTAAAAATCCACAGTGCCCACTTTGGGAGAAGAGAGTAGATGCTCTATTCGTGTGTAATAATGCTGTTAATATTTTTGTTTAAAAAAATTATTAACATTTTATATAGTACTTTAATAGGCTACTTGCATTGTAATTACATGGTACACAAGTGGAATGAAGTCTCTTCCTAATCCTGCATTTTTTCCTGGTGCCATTTTCCTGGACACACAGCCACTGAACTACGAGAGGAAGAAGACCTACACCCTTCAAATTGAGGGAGTGAATAGCCACTTGGAGCCTCTTTTTTCCTACCTTGGTCCTTTCAAAGATACTGCCACCCTAAAGATCACTGTGGGAGATGTGGACGAACCGCCTGTATTCTCTATGGACTATTACATCATGGATGTTTATGAGAACGCTCGGATTGGTAGAGAGGTGGGGGCTGTAACTGCCAGGGATCCAGACAGCAAAAACAGTCTTGTCAGGTAAGAGCTTGGAGCCAATGTATTCTCTTTTAGCATCCCAAATGACACCCTATTCCCTATATAGTGGACTACGTTTGACCAGTGCACCGCATCCGTATCCTGGATAGTACAGGATCTGCTAATACCATGCTGCTAATACCATGTGCACTCTGTCATGTTTTACGAGATAATATATACTGTATATGTACAGACATCATGCACACATATTGTACAGTTAATACTACTGTTTACATACATATACATCTATTCAGGTGCCCTAAGACATTATAATCACCCCCCCTCCCCCACACACACACTATCATGTCCAAAAGCTTAAGGCCATTCAGCCTCTAAAAACCTTGAATTCATTTTCCCATTTTCAAGAAATGAAGACGGAGTTGTGTCATAAACTCATATCAGATATATTACCCATACACCAGTAGATTGCAATCTAATAGTCCCTATTACATGATACAAGATCTTGGTTTGGTTAACCACCATGCTGTACATATGGGGCTTAGGGAATTCTTCAACTGCATTAAGCATTGAACCTCAGTCCCTTCACGTGTTATTGTGCCCATATCTCTTTCCGCCATATCTGCAAAAGACAAGCTTTGCCCCTTTATGAAGAAATATGTATCTATAATACATTTTCAAGGAGAGATAGAGGCACAGACAGTCTAAAAATAATTAATAAGAATGGTTGATTCAACATAAGAATCTTAATATATTTTAAGGGGATTTGTGGTAAACAAAAAGGAAATCTACATATGAAAGGGTCTTGGTGGGATACCTCCCCCTCATCCAGTCTTACTGCTCTCTCACTGTTCTCCACCAGACAGAAAGAGAAAATGGGAAATGTTTGGAGGACATCCATTTGAACTGGGAAAAATAAAAGATAGAAAAAACAACAATGCCACAGAAGAATATTCCCTGTGTTGGCGGTTGACGGATGGTATGTGTCAAAATGCAGTTGGGGCAGATAGCAGTCTCTTTCTCTATGATCGTTGATGTTGTTTTTGCCTCATGTTTTAGCTATGTTCCTTTGATATACAAGGAAACAAGGCCAGTAGTCTTGTTTGTTCTGACAGTTTCATGTCCCTCTGAAAGTGAGACATTTAATAACTTGAGTCATACTTGTAGGGCACTGTAGATGGTCCTCTTTCATAGTACTAACATATTTTTTTATAAAGCTATACGCTTGACTCACTTGACCTAAACACTTGTCTCCTACAAGGAGCATAGGTCATTAGTGAATGTTTGACAATACAAAATGGCCAACATATATTATTACTGAGAACCATTACTGAATTAGTGGTGCAAATGGAAATGAAAAGATAAATTACCAACCACACATTCGGTGTTCATTTCATACATAATAACAGTCTTATAAGGAATATAAACATACATGGACAAAGTTCTTGTTCTCTGTTCAAGACATCTTTTGATGCATTTTAATGACTTAGTAAAGACTGTGGAGAAGCGGTGGAGGACCATTAATACAATGTTACTATCACACATCAAAACATGATCACACAAAATATTCCTCTCTTTAAAGAGTCCTGGATAATTGCTGTTAACCAATTTCAGTGAGTCTTCAACATTAATGCCCTGAAAAAAAAACAATTTACTGACTGACTGAATCCCAAATGGCACCACTTCCACCACCATGCTTAACTGTGGGGATGGGGTTTTCGGGGTAATGCGAGGTGTTGGGATTTCACCAGACATAATGTTTTCCTTGATGGCCTAAAAGCTCGGAGACCTGTGCAAACTTCCCGTGCTTACCGGAGAGCGACAGGGACCGGGAAGGCACCATGTTATGTGGTGGAGTGCACGGTGTCCCCGGTGCGTGTGCATAGCCCAATGCGGTACATTCCAGCTCCTCGTATCGGCCGGGCTAGAGTGGGCATCGGAGCCATGTGCCATGAAGCCGGCTCTACGCATCTGGTCTCCAGTGTGTCTCCTCGGGCCGGCATACATGACACCAGCCTTACAGATGGTGTCCCCGGTTCGCCAGCACAGCACAGTGCGGGCTATTCCACCTCGCCGCATTGGCCTGGATACGGGGAGCATTCAACCAGGTAAGGTTGGGCAGGCTCGGTGCTCAAGAGCTCCAGTGTGCCTGCACTGTCCGGTCAATCCGGTGCCACCTCCATGCGCCAGCCCTCCGGTGGCTGCCCCCCCGCACCAGGCTGTCTCTCTGTCTTCTCCCTACAGGTTCTCCCGCCTGTCCAGCGCTGCCAGAGCCTTCCTCCTGCCCTGCCCAGCGCTGTCAGTCTCCCGTCTGTCCTGAGCTGCCAGAGTCTCCCGTCTGTCCTGAGCCGCCAGAGTCTCCCATCTGTCCTGAGCTGCCAGAGCCTCCCGTCTGTCCTGAGCTGCCAGAGCCACCAGTCTGTCTTGAGCCGCCAGAGCCGCCATTCAGCCAGGAGCCGCCAGTCAGCCACCAGAGCCGCCAGTCAGCCAGGAGTGCCTGCGGCTCCCCCCGCAGCTCCTCGCCCAAGCCTCTCCAGGTTCTCCTTTACCCAAATCCAGATAGCAGATGTTCTGAAAGAGCTGCAAAACCTGGACCCGTACCAATCAGCTGGGCTTGACAATCTGGACCCTCTATTTCTTAAACTATCTGCCGCCATTGTCGCAACCCCTATTACCAGCCTGTTCAACCTCTCTTTCATATCGTCTGAGATCCCCAAGGATTGGAAAGCTGCCGCAGTCATCCCCCTCTTCAAAGGGGGAGACACCCTGGACCCAAACTGTTATAGACCTATATCCATCCTGCCCTGCCTATCTAAGGTCTTCGAAAGCCTAGTCAACAAACAGGTCACTGACCATCTCGAATCCCACCGTACCTTCTCCGCTGTGCAATCTGGCTTCCGAGCCGGTCACGGGTGCACCTCAGCTACACTCAAGGTACTAAACGATATCATAACTGCCATCGATAAAAGACAGTACTGTGCAGCCGTCTTCATCGACCTCGCCAAGGCTTTCGACTCTGTCAATCACCATATTCTTATCGGCAGACTCAATAGCCTCGGTTTTTCGGATGACTGCCTTGCCTGGATCACCAATTACTTTGCAGACAGAGTTCAGTGTGTCAAATCGGAGGGCATGCTGTCCGGTCCTCTGGCAGTCTCTATGGGGGTGCCACAGGGTTCAATTCTCGGGCCGACTCTTTTCTCTGTATATATCAATGATGTTGCTCTTGCTGCGGGCGATTCCCTGATCCACCTCTACGCAGACGACACCATTCTATATACTTTTGGCCCGTCATTGGACACTGTGCTATCTAACCTCCAAACAAGCTTCAATGCCATACAGCACTCCTTCCGTGGCCTCCAACTGCTCTTAAACGCGAGTAAAACCAAATGCATGCTTTTCAACCGATCGCTGCCTGCACCCGCATGCCCGACTAGCATCACCACCCTGGATGGTTCCGACCTTGAATATGTGGACACCTATAAGTACCTAGGTGTCTGGCTAGACTGCAAACTCTCCTTCCAGACTCACATCAAACATCTCCAATCGAAAATCAAATCAAGAGTCGGCTTTCTATTCCGCAACAAAGCCTCCTTCACTCACGTCACCAAGCTTACCCTAGTAAAACTGACTATCCTACCGATCTCTACAAAATGGCTTCCAACACTCTACTCAGCAAACTGGATGCAGTCTATCACAGTGCCATCCGTTTTGTCACTAAAGCACCTTATACCACCCACCACTGCGACTTGTGTGCTCTAGTCGGCTGGCCCTCACTACATATTCATCGCCAGACCCACTGGCTCCAGATCATCTACAAGTCCATGCTAGGTAAAGCTCCGCCTTATCTCAGTTCACTAGTCACGATGGCAACACCCATCCGTAGCACGCGCTCCAGCAGGTGTATCTCACTGATCATCCCTAAAGCCAACACCTCATTTGGCCGCCTTTCGTTCCAGTAGTCTGCTGCCTGTGACTGGAACGAACTTCAAAAATCGCTGAAGTTGGAGACTTTTATCTCCCTCACCAACTTCAAACATCAGCTATCCGAGCAGCTAACCAATCGCTGCAGCTGTACATAGTCTATTGGTAAATATCCCACCCATTTTCACCTACCTCATCCCCATACTGTTTTTATACTGTTTTTTTATTTATTTACTTTTCTGCTCTTTTGCATACCAATATCTCTACCTGTACATGACCATCTGATCATTTATCACTCCAGTGTTAATCTGCAAAATTGTATTATTCGCCTACCTCCTCATGCCTTTTGCACACATTGTATATAAACTGCCCATTTTTTTCTACTGTGTTATCGACTTGTTAATTGTTTACTCCATGTGTAACTCTGTGTTGTCTGTTCACACTGCTATGCTTTATTTTGGCCAGGTCGCAGTTGCAAATGAGAACTTGTTCTCAACTAGCCTACCTGGTTAAATAAAGGTGAAATAAAAAAATAAAAAATAAAAGGAGCTGCCAGAGCCGCCAGTCAGCCAGGAGCCGCCAGAGCCGCCAGTCAGCCAGGAGCCTCCAGAGCAGTCAACCAGCCAGGAGCTGCCAGAGCCGCCAGTCAGCCAGGAGCCTCCAGAGCAGTCAGCCAGCTAGGAGCTGCCAGAGCCGTCAGCAAACCAGGAGCTGCCAGAGCCGTCAGTCAGCCAGGAGCTGCCAGAGCCGTCAGTCAGCCAGGAGCTGCCAGAGCCATCAGTCATCCAGGCGCTGCCGGAATCTCCCGTCCATTCGGGACCCGTGGCGAGGGTCCCCAGTCCGAGGTCGGCAGCGAGGGTCGCCGCTCGTAAGAGGCCATGGGGGCGGTTGAGGAGGCGGACAAACACTGTGGTGAAGTGGGGTCCACTTCCCACGCCAGAGCCGCCACCGCGGACAGACACCCACCCAGACCCTCCCCTATAGGTTCAGGTTTTGCGGCCGGAGTCCGCACCTTTGGGGGGGTACTGTCACGTTCTGACCATAGCTCTGTTATTTTATTCTTTGTTTTAGTATGGTCAGTGCGTGAGTTGGGGTGGGCAGTCTGTTTGTTTTTCTATGTTGGTTTTTGTGTTCGGCCTAGTATGGTTCTCAATCAGAGGCAGGTGTCGTTAGTTGACTCTGATTGAGAATCATACTTAGGTAGCCTGGGTTTCGCCTTTTGGTTTGTGGGTGTTTGTGTCCGTGTGAGTGTTTGGGCCACACGAAACTGTTTCGGTTTTTGTAAATTCTCGTCATCGTTTATCGTTCGGGGCAGCAGGGTAGCCTAGTCGTTAGAGCAGTGGACTAGCAACCGCGAGGTTGCAAGTTCAAACCCCCGAGCTGTCGTTCTGCCCCTGAACAGGCAGTTAACCCACTGTTCCTAGGCCGTCATTGAAAATAAGAATTTGTTCTTAACTGACTTGCCTAGTTAAATAAAGGTTAAAAAAAATAGTTTTGATTCAGCTTTCTTTAATTAAAATCATCATGAACACTTACCACGCTGCGCTTTGGTCCTCCTCTCTTTCTCCCGACGACAACCCTTACACACTTCACCAATTTGGACTATTTTGCGTAAGTCTATGACATGAAATCCGAATAAAAATACATTGAAATTACAGGTTGTAATGAAACAAAATAGGAAAAACGCCAAGGGGAGTGAATACTTTTCCAATGTACTGTATATACGGAATAGGGTGCCATTGGGATGCAAGCACTGTAGTGTCTGAAACAAACCCATTGCACTGTTGACCGTAGACTCCATGGCAAACAGCGATATGTTTGACATCAACCCTTCAAGGGTAATTTATTTTTGCATTGTGATGAATTTCCCATTTCCTCAGGTCTGCTTGAAATGTTTCTTAGACTGTGCAAAATGCGGTATTCATGTAAGCCTACTTTCTCAAAATAGGTATTTCATCGACCACAGTGAGCACAGCGATAAGTATTTTAACATCGACATGGACAGCGGAGTTATAAAGACTACCCAGAGTCTGGACCGGGAGGACATGCCATGGCATAACATCACTGTGATAGCTTCGGAGGTTGGTAGGTACCCAGGGTTTCCATTCATACTGCAGCAGTGTGTGTGTGTGTGTGTGTGTGTGTGTGTGTGTGTGTGTGTGTGTGTGTGTGTGTGTGTGTGTGTGTGTGTGCGTGCGTGCGTGCGTGCGTGCGTGCGTGCGTGCGTGCGTGCGTGCGTGCGTGTGTGTGTGTGTGTGTGTGTGTATGTGTGTGCGTGCATGCGCATGCTTATCCTCAAGCATGAAATATAAAATCTGTAGAGATTTAGGAGGAGTTATTAAAACCACACTGGTATAGGTGAGGTTAGTGAAGTGTCAATCAATGTATCTTTTCTTGTTCTGATCTTATGAAATCTATTAGCATTTCCTTTAGCCTTTTCATAAACCATTTACTCATGGCTTAACCTCCCTAACTGTTAATGGCACAGAGACAAGTAGTTATGTGCAACTTCCAGCACGTGTTTACGATGAACACTGTGGCAATACCAGCTTTATTAAGTAAGAGTGGCCAAGTAGGCTACCGTGGCTATTTGATCATAATGTAGGCCTACCAAAGTGGCTTACCATCAAAAACAATATCCCATAACATTTTATCTTGGAAATAGCTGTTCTATCATTCAGCCTACAGTAGCAGCCAATGTTTGGTGTTTAATGTAGACCTACATTCCATCAGACTTGCAGGGCTTGACATCAAGCATGCAGGGCTTGACATTAACCTGTTTATCCACTTGTCCTTCAGATAAGGAGGTGACTGAAAATGTTGTGTTGTTTGATACAGAGAATCAGACAAATTATGCTATTTGGGACACAAACACATGATCCTTTAATGACTGTCATATTAATATTTAATGGTGATCAAAATTATATATTATTGTGTTTTGTAACTTATATTAAAACACTACTATTCTGGTTATGTAATTGTTGTTGCCTTTTCCAAAATGATGTTCTGAAATCTAAAGCATGGCTATAAAGAGAGTGTGTTTGGCGGATGTTCCAAGGCTTTTAACAGTTTATTCATAGCACATTTTATTGAACATATTTGCTGTTGTTTAATTTCCATAATATATTTGCCTTTAAAAGTGTATCATTATGCATGGGTCATTAATAGTTGCAAAATTGCTCCATGAGAGTTGCAAAAATGACATTTGAAAATGCTTTCAATTTGTTTATATCTCCTGCACAGAATTACCACTTCAGTCTTACTGCTGGTGAAGTACGTGTCGGATGAAGCTAGTAACCCATTATAACTGCTGTTATTTGGAATTTGGAAGGAATAGGCATAGCTCTCGCTATTATTTCCACTTGAGTTGTATTGTATATAATTGAGATTGTACATCTCATATAAACGTCATGATATACATTTCAAGATATATAAGAGCTCTTCATGCTACTATGAATATTGAAAGGGATTCATTTTTACATATAGTATATTCAATTTTCAACCGGCATATCGTACTAACTGCACCACTTAAGCTAGATAATGTGTAGAATGCCATGGAGGCCATCACATTAAAGATATTTACCATGGAAATGATAAATACATAAAATGGCGACGGAGAAGAAGACAGACGTGCACCCCAACCAATTGTGTTTTTTTATTGTTTATTTGCATTGATTGTAAGGTATTTTTTTACTAATTTTGTGCACGTGAACAATATACTGCTTTCTCGGGAACAAGCCCAGATCCCCATGATTTGTCTGAAGAGGAGTCGGACAAAATGGGGCTGGAGGGCGGGCTACCTTCTACGAATTCATAGGGATCAAATAAAACCCCACATCCTTCCATTCTGCTAGCAAATGTGCAATCTTTGGACAATACAATAGATAACATACGAGGAAGATTAAACTACCAACGGGACATTCAAAACTGTAATATCTTATGCTTCACGGAGTTGTGGCTGGACGACAACATTATCAACATATAGCTGGCTGGTTATACACTGCACCGGCAGGATAGAGCAGTGGCGTCTGGTAAGACAAGGGGCGGCAGACTATGTATTTTTGTAAATAACAGCTGGTGCACGGTATCTAAGGAAGTCTCTAGCTATTGCTCGCCTAAGGTAGAGTACCTGATATGATGTAGACCACACTATCTACCGAGAGAGTCTTTGTCTGTATTTTTCGTAACTGTTTTACATACCACTACAGTCAGAGGCTGGCACTAAGACAGAATTGAATGAGCTGTATTCCCGCCATAAGCAAACAAGAAAACGCTCACCCAGAGGCGGCGCTCCTTGTAAGCAGGGGACTTTAATTTAGGGAAGCTTAAATCCGTTTAAAAAAACTTCTATCAGCATGTTAAATGTGCAACCAGAGGAGAAAAAAACTCTGGACCACCTTTTCTCCACACACAGAGACGCATACCTTGATCTCTCTCGCCATCCATTTGGCAAATCTGACCATTATTATATCCTCCTGATTCCTGCTTAAAGAAGGAAGCATCAGTGACTAAATCTATAAAAAAGTGATCAGATGAAACAGATGCTAGGCTTCAGGACTGTTTTGCTAGCACAGACTGGAATATGTTCCAGGATTCCTCCGATGGCATTGAGGAGTTCCCCATTTTAGTCATTGGCTTCATCAATGAGTGCATTGATGATGTCATCCCCACAGTGACCGTACATACATACATACATACATACCCAACCAGAAGCCATGGATTACAGGCAACATCCACACTGAGCTAAAGGGTATTGCTGCCATTTTGAAGATGCAGGACTCTAACCCAGAAGATTATAAGAAATCCCACTATGCCCTCCGATGAACCATAAAACAGACAAAGTGTCAATACAGGACTAAGATCGAATCGTACTATACCGGCTCTGACAATGTTGGATGTGGCAGGGCTTGCAAACCATTACAAACAAAGGGAGGCACAGCCGAAAGCTGTCCAGTGACACGAGCCTAACAGACAAACTGAAGTCATTCTATGCTCGCTTCGAGGCAAATAACACTGAAACATGCATGAGAATAAGAGCACCTCCTCCCAGCTGCCCACTGCACTAAGGCTAGGAAACATTGTCACCACTGATAAATCCCATATAATTAAGAATTTCAATAAGTTTTTTATACAGCTGGCCATGCTTTCCACCTGGCTACCCCTACCCCGGTCAACTGCCCTGCACCCCCCACAGCAACTCACTTAAGCATCCCCCATTTCTCCTTCACCAAAAATCCAGTTAGCTGATGTTCTGAAAGAGATGCAAAATCTGAACCCCTACAAATCAGCCAGGCTAGACAATCTGGACCCTCTCTTTCTAAAATGATGTGCCAACATTGTTGCAATCCCTAACACTAGCCTGTTCAACCTCTCTTTCGTATCGTCTGATATTCCCAAAGATTGGAAAGCTGCCACAATCATCCCCCTCTTCAAAGGTGGAGACACTCTAGACCCAAACTGCTACAGACCTATATCGATCTTAGCCTGCTTTTCTAAGGTCTTCGAAAGCCAATTTAATAAACAGATCACCGATCATTTCGAATCCCACCGTACCTTCTCCGCTATGCAATCTGGTTTCAGAGCTGGTCATGGATTCACCTCAGCCACATACAAGGTCCTAAACGATACAATAAACGTCATCAATAAGAGACATTACTGTGCAGCCATATATTCATCGACCTGGCCAAGGCTTTCGACTCTGTCAATCACCTCAAATGACTGCCTCGCCTGGTTCCCCAACTACTTCTCTGAAACATTTCTGTGTGTCAAATTGGAGGGCCTGTTGTCCGGACCTCTGGTAGTCTCTATGGGGGTGCCACAGGGTTCAATTATTGGGCCGACTCCCTTCTCTGTATGCATCAATGATGTCGCTCTTGCTGCTGGTGATTCTCTGATCCACCTCTACGCAGACGACACCAATCTGAATACTTCTGGCCCTTCTTTGGACACTGTGTTAACTAACCTCCCGACGAGCTTAAATGCCATACAACTCTCCTTCCGAGGCCTCCAACTCCTCTTAAAGGCAAGTAAAACTAAATGCATGCTCTTCAAACGATCGCTGCCCGCACCTGCCCGCCCATCCAGCATCAATACTCTGGACGGTTCTTACTTAGAATATGTGGACAACCTCAAAGACCTAGGTGTCTGAATAGACTGTAAACTCTCCTTCCAGACTCATTAAACATCTCCAATCCAAAATTAAATCTAGAATCAGCTTCTTATTTCGCAACAAAGCATCCTTCACTCATGCTGCCAAGCATACCCTCGTAAAACTGACCATCCTACCGATCCTCGACTTCGGCGATGTCATCTACAAAATAGCCTCCAACACGCTACTCAACAAATTGGATGCAGTCTATCACGGTGCCATCCGTTTTGTCACCAAAGACCCATATACTTCCCACCACTGCGACCTGTACGCTCTCGTTGGCTTTCGTCTCCTCGCCAAACACACTGAACTGCAAAAATTACTGAAGCTGGAGACTCATATCTCCCTCACTAGCTTTAAGCACCAGCTGTCAGAGCTCACAGATCACTGCTCCTGCACGTAGCCCTGCATTTAATCTGTAAATGGCCCATCCAACTACCTCATCCCAATACTGTATTTATTTATTCATCTTGCTCCTTTGCACCCCAGTATCTCTACTTGCACATTAATCTTCTGCACATCTATTCACTCCAGTGTTCAATTGGTATTTTGTAATTACTTCACCACCATGGCCTTTTTATTGCCTTACCTCCCTTATCTTACCTAATTTGCACACACTGCATATAGACTCTTTCTACTGTATTATTGACTGAATGTTTGTTTATTCCATGTGTAACTATGTATGGTGTTATGTGTCGAACTGCTTTGCTTTATCTTGGCCTGGTCGCAGTTGTAAATGAGAACTTGTTCTCAACTAGCCTACCTAGTTAAATAAAGGTGAAATAAAAAAGATAATGAGTACCATCTGTTCTGGAAGACTGTGTGATTACGCTCTCCTCAGCTGATGTGAGTAAGACCTTAAAAACAGGTCAACATTCACAATGCCGCAGGGCCAGACGGATTACCAGGGCGTGTACTCCGAGCATGCGTCTTCGCTGACATTTTCAAACTCTCCCTGTCTGAGTCTGTAATACCAACATGTTTTAAGCAGACTACCATAGTGCCTGTGCCCAAGACCACTAAGACAACCTGCCTAAATGACTACCAACCCGTAGCACTCACGTCTGTTGCCATGAAGTGCTTTGAAAGGCGGGTCATGGCTCACATCAACACCATTATCTCAGAAACCCCAGACTCACTCCAATTTGCATACCGCCCCAACAGATCCACAGATGATGCAATCTCTATGGCAGTCCAGACTGCCCTTTCCCACCTGGGAAAAAGGAACACTATGTAAGAATGCTATTCATTGAATACAGCTTAGCGTTCAACACCATAGTGCCCTCAAAGCTCATCAATAAAATAAGGACCCTGGGACTAAACACCTCCCTCTGCAACTGGATCCTGGACTTCCTGATGGGCCACCCCAGGTAGTAAGGTTAGGTAACGACACATCCACCACGCTAATCCTCAACACAGGGGCCCTTCAGGGGTGCGTGCTCAGTCCCCTCCTGTACTCCCTGTTCACGCATGACTGCATGGCCAGGCACAACTCCAACACCATCATTATGTTTGCCAATGGTAGGCGTGATCATTTACAACAATGAGACAGCCTTTAGGGAGGGGGTCAGAGACATGGTTGTGTGGTTCTAGGACAACAACCGCTCCCTCAACGTGATCAAGACAAAAGAGATGATTCCTCAACTAACCTGTGCCCCCGCATTGTGCCACCTATTTGAATCCAAGATGGAGTAGCAGTGCAGACGTGTTTTGTCGCTGTTCTGTGTACATTTTGTATTTTTCTTCATCTTATTTTGTATATATTTCAATATTTTTCAATCTCTTTTTCCATTTTTAAATTAGATATACCTTCCGGCAACCCACCTCACCCAATGTGATACGAATCTGCAATTTTTAGACCGTATAGCTAGAACCTCCATCAGAAGATAGTGATCAGATGCTAACCAGCTAATTAGCTACTAGCTGTTTAATCACTGTTATCCACTGCTACAGGTCTTAGGCTCAGACACCAGCCGTTTTTGCCCTGGATAATAACCACCAGTATGCACAGCGCGATATCAACCCTGAGCTTACCAGACTGCTTTTCTCCACTACATCACCAGATTTCTGCCGTAAGCTCTGGACCATTACTCCAGATAATTCCAGCGAGCTAGCTGCTACTGGGTGGCCCAGCCCCGAAGCTAGCCTTGAGCCAGGCCCATCTCCCAGCCTGCTCAGTGGACCCTATGATCACTTGGCTACACAGCTGATGCCTCCGGGACTCTTCACTAACATAAGCTCTGGACCTTTGCAGCGGATCATCGCAGCTAGCTAGCTGCTACCGAGTGGCTATTGTCCCGATGCTAGCACCAGTTAGCCTCGAGCCAGGCACATCTCCCTGCTAGCAAACAAAATTACTCCAGCTACAATACCTCTTTTGTCAATTGACCTGGACCCTTTGTAGACACGGAGCCCCGCCGATCCATCACGACTTGTATGCCGACGTAATTCCGTCTGATGTGCCCTCAACCGGCACTTGTCGGACGTCGGTGAAGACGCTTCTGCTAGCCCAGGCCTGCTAACTTTATGAACGCTGTGTCTCCCGCATGCTAACGTAGTAACGACTACCTAACGGCTTCCCTGTTTCATCTATTTCTGTTCACTGGACCCTATGATCACCTGAATACATAGCTGATGCCTGCTGAACTGTTCATTGATAACGGTACTCCATTTTTGTTTATTTTGTTTATCTGTCGGCCCCAGCCTCGAACTCAGGTCCTGTGTGTAGTTGACCCTCTCTGCCCATTCATCGCTATTTTACCTGTTCTTGTTGTCTTAGCTGATTAGCTATTGTTATTTTACCCGTTGTTGTCTTAGCTAGCTCTCCCAATCAACACCTGTGATTGCTTTATGTATGGTTTAAATTTCCCGAAATAAGCTCAACAATATTCATACATTTCTAACACAACAACGTTTTTGTATATTTTTCATATGTATAACAGATATTTTAATCAATGTCAAACATAGCCACTTGTTATGAAAACATTTCTGTTATTTATTCAAATGATTTGTTTCTGTGATATTCGGAGAATAGGAGCTGGTGCCATCATTTAGTTCTAACTTTTGAATGCTATGGGCTGTCAGCTCAGTTCCAATTGCATCTGAAATATAGACTCTCAACATGGTTATACATTGGCATGCGAAAGTATTCACCCCCTTGGGTTTTTCCTATTTTGTTGCCCTACAACCTGGAAATAAAACAGGTTTTGGGGGGGGTTTGAATCATTTGATTTACACAACATGCCTACCACTTTGAAGATCCAAAAGTTTTTATTCATGATGCCGCTTGCTTGGTGGTGTGCCTTGCTTGGTGGTGCGCCTTGCTTGGTGGTGCACCTTGTTTGGTGGTGCGCCTTGCTCGGTGGTGCGCCTTGCTTAGTGGTGTTGCAGGCTCTGGGGCCTTTCAGAACAGGTGTATATATATATATATATATATATATATATATATATACTGAGATCATGTGACAGATCATGTGACACTATTTTGTGTATGTCTATTATATGAAATACAAATCCATTTAAATTACAGGTTGTAATGAAACAAAATAGGAAAAATGCCAAGGGGGGTGAATACTTTTGTAAAGCACTGTAGAGCTAAGTATTTTTTTATTATAATGGCTGCTACGCCCCGCAGGGTCCCAAGCTCCATACTGTATCTTTAACTTGTAAGGGTACACATTATCTACCTCTGTGCCAAATGTAGTGTTACTATTGAGGAAACATTTTCAGCTTAGCCGCACACCACTAGAATATTATTTTTCCTTCCTCCATATTAACACAGAAATCATGGTAAAAAAAAATTGTCAGTAACTAGTTGCTTGACAATGTACTTACAATTTCAGAAAGAATAATTCAGACACCCTATTCCCTCTGTTGTGTGGGTCAACAGTAGTACAATATGTACAGTGCCAATCGCAAAAACCATCAAGCGCAATGATGAAACTGGCTCTCATGAGGACCGTCACAGGAAAGGAAGATCCAGAGTTACCTCTGCTGCAGAGTATTAGGACACCAATTATAAGAAGAGACTTGCTTGAGCCAAGAAACAGAAGTTATGGTCATTACACCGGTGGAAATCTATCTTTTCGTCTGATGAGTCCAAATTTGAGATTTCTGGTTCCAACCGCCGTCTCTTTGTGAGACGCAGAGTAGGTGAATAGATGATCTCTGCATGTGTGGTTCCCACCATCATCAAGGCAAACGGTGGCTACTTTGAAGAACCTAAAATTCAATATGTATTGGTTACTACACAATTTCATATATGTTATTTCATAGTTTTGATGTCTTCACTATTATTCTACAATGTTGAAAATAGTAAAAACCCTTGAATGAGTAGGTTTGTATTACAGTGCCATTTGGGAAGTAACCAAAATGTAGTGACATTAATCTTCATAACACCTATACAGCTTAATCTCCAGTGTGTAAGATTTTAGTAAATTGAGCACTTAATATACATAATATGTATTTGTGTAAATGGATGTATTGTTCCTTGAATTCATTAGCAACATTTTCATCAGAAGTGTTATTTGTCAGCCAGAGCGAGTGGTACCTTTACACATGAACAGACAGTCACACATGGTTTGGTAGACTGGGCCCTTAGTCTGATGTGCTGAATAATCGCCTATGCAAGCATGGGACCAAATGATCCATCACCCATAGCAAGCTAAAGTAACTCAAATAACAAATATATTGTTCTTAGTGTTGTTCTTTAGCCTGTAAATTAAGAAAACGTTTTGCTTCGTGACCGTAACCAATGTCTCCTCCTACTCCTAGATTATCTTGTCAAGTTGTGTACCACCAAGTCAATTGTAAAAATACAAAAGATTTTAAAAGATACGCAAAAAAAATGCAAAAATCCAAGTGGTATCCTTTCCCTTGGATACCACTTTATCAGTTTGTGTTACTGTTAATTCAGGAGCCATTTTCATCAAGTGTTTCATAAAGAGTATGAGTGATGACCTAGGATCAGTTTTTTCCTTTATTAATGTTATTCATTTGTGCGTGTGTATTTTATTCTAGACAACCCTAGCCTCCTCAGCCATGTCCCCGTCACTGTGCAGGTGTTGGATGTGAACGACAACCCTCCTGAAATTAACAAGGACAAGGAGGTCATTGTGTGTGAGAGCTCAAGGCCAGGACAGGTGAGCATAAACTGTAGCGCACACACATACACACACACATGAGATAGCAGGTGCTGAGAGCTATGGATTATCTCTCGTCAACTCCCTTGACCTGAGTACATGCATTATGCAGTGTACCTTTGTGTTTCCCCCAGCAGTTTGGATGAGAGAGATAGAGAGCGAGAGCGAGAGAGCGAGAGCGAGAGCGAGAGCGAGAGAGAGAGAGAGAGAGAGAGAGAGAGAGAGAGAGAGAGAGAGAGAGAGAGAGAGAGAGAGAGAGATTGTTATTGTTTTTTTTTCACTTTTGTATATTATCTACCTCACTTGCTTTGGCAATGTTAACACATGTTTCCCATGCCAATAAAGCCCCTTGAATTGGAGACAGAGAGAGCGAGAGAGGGCGGAAGAAGGGAGAGAGAGATTGGACAGAGGAAAAGAGAGAAATTGATTGATTCATTGGGCGGAAGAAGAGAGAGAGAGAGAGATTGGGCGGAAGAAGAGAGAGATTTTTATTGTTTATTTCACTTTTGTATACTATCAACATCATTTGCTTTGGCAATGATAACACATGTTTCCCATGCCAATAAAGCCCTTGAATTGGAGAGAGAGAGAGAGAGAGAGAGAGAGAGAGAGAGAGAGAGAGAGAGAGAGAGAGAGAGAGAGAGAGAGAGAGAGAGAAAGAGAAAGAGAGAGAGAGAGAGAGAGAGAGAGAGAGAGAGAGAGAGAGAGAGAGAGAGAGAGAGAGAGAGAGAGAGAGAGAGATAGAGATTGGGTGGAAGAAGAGAGAGAAAGGAAACAAGGTAGACAGACAGACAGAGAGAAAGAGAGAGAGGAGTGGCAAGGAGAGGGGTGTGAAAGAGAGAGGGGGAGCAAGCAGAGTGAGAAAGAGGGGAGGGTTAATGAATGCTCATTCAAAATGCCTCATAGCTCATTCCAATTTGCTCTTTGTAGATTCTTATTCATTTAAATTAAGAATACTGCAGAGATTTTGGACAATCACTTCCAGGGAGGAGGTGCAAGCAGGGGTGGACCAGTGAAGATGGTGTTTTGACATATAGCCATGTAGCTAATACTTCTTTAAAATTGGTTTGATAGTCTCACTATTCCTACAGAAACTTGAATGAAATAAGATAACTACATCTTTTTGTTTTTTGTATTTAGGGAGGGGCGGGGATGAGTACTTTTGTTAGAGAGTTTGATTGAAAGTGCTACTTACAGTGCCTTGCAAAAGTATTCATCCCCCTTGTCGTTTTTCCTATTTTGTTGCATTACAACCTGTAACTTAAATTGATTTTTAGTTGGATTTCATGAAATGAAAAAAATTACTTGTTTCAAAAAATTCTACAAAATATAAAACGGAAAAGTGGTATATGTTTCACCGCCTTTGCTATGAAGCACTTAAATAAGATCTAAAAAATGACATTCAGAAGTCACATCATTTGTTTAATAAAGTCCACCCGTGTGCAATCTGTCACATGATTTCAGTATATACAGTGGGGCAAAAAAAGTATTTAGTCGCCACCAATTGTGCAAGTTCTCCGACTTAAAAAGATGAGAGAGGCCTGTAACACTTCAACTATGAAAGACAAAATGAGAAGATAAAATCCAGAAAATCACATTGTAGGATTTTTTATGAATTTATTTGCAAATGATGGTGGAAAATAAGTATTTGGTCACCTACAAACAAGCAAGATTTCTGGCTCTCACAGACCTGTAACTTCTTCTTTAAGAGGCTCCTCTGTCCTCCACTCGTTACCTGTATTAATGGCACCTGTTTGAACTTTCAGTATAAAAGACACCTCTGTCCACAACCTCAAACAGTCACACTCCAAACTCCACTATGGCCAAGACCAAAGAGCTGTCAAAGGACACCAGAAACAAAATTGTAGACCTGCACCAGGCTGGGAATACTGAATCTGCAATAGGTAAGCAGCTTGGTTTGAAGAAATCAACTGTGGAAGCAATTATTAGGAGATGGAAGACATACAAGACCACTAATAATTTCCCTCAATCTGGGGCTCCACTCAAGATTTCACCCCGTGGGGTCAAAATTATCACAAGAACTGTGAGCAAAAATCCCAGAACCACACGGGGGGACCTAGTGAATGACCTGCAGAGAGTAACAAAGCCAACCATCAGTAACACACTATGCCGCCAGGGACTCAAATCCTGCAGTGCCAGACATGTCCCCCTGCTTAAGCCAGTACATGTCCAGGCCCGTCTGAAGTTTGCTCGGGAGGATTTCGATGATCCAGAAGAAGATTGGGAGAATGTCATGTGTTCAGATGAAAACAAAATAGACCTTTTTGGTAAAAACTCAACTCGTCGTGTTTGGAGGACAAAGAATGCTGAGTTGCATCCAAAGAACACCATACCTACTGACAAGCATGGGGGTGGAAACATCATGCTTTGGGGCTGTTTTTCTGCAAAGGGACCAGGACGACTGATCCGTGTAAAGGAAAGAATGAATGGGGCCATGTATCGTGAGATTTTGAGTGAAAACCTCCTTCCATCAGCAATGGCATTGAAAATGAAATGTGGCTGGGTCTTTCAGCATGACAATGATCCTAAACACACCGCCCGGGCAACGAAGGAGTGGCTTCGTAAGAAACATTTCAAGGTCTTGGAGTGGCCTAGCCAGTCTCCAGATCTCAACCCCATAGAAAATCTTTGGAGGGAGTTGAAAGTCTGTGTTGCCCAGCAACAGCCCCAAAACATCACTGCTCTAGAGGAGATCTGCATGGAGGAATGGGCCAAAATACCACCAACAGTGTGTGAAAACCTTGTGAAGACTTACAGAAAACGTTTGACCTCTGTCATTGCCAACAAAGGGTATATAACAAAGTATTTGTTATTGACCAAATACTTATTTTCCACCATAATTTCTAAATAAATTCATTAAAAATCCTACAATGTGATTTGCTGGATTTTTTTTCTCATTTTGTCTGTCATAGTTGAATTGTACCTATGATGTAAATTACAGGCCTCTCTCATCTTTTTAAGTGGGAGACCTTGCACAATTGGTGGCTGACTAAATACTTTTTTGCTTTGGGGGTGACCAGTGAGATATACCTGCTGGAGCATCTGCTACGGGTGGGTGTTGCTATGGTGACCAGTGAGCTGAGATAAGGCGGGGCTTTACCTAGCAGAGACTTGTAGATAACCTGGAGCCAGAGGGTTTGGCGACGAGTATGAAGCGAGGGCCAGCCAACGAGAGCATACAGGTCGCAGTGGTGGGTAGTATATGGGGCTTTGGAGACAAAATGGATGGCACTGTGATAGACTGCATCAAATTTGATGAGTAGAGGGTTGGAGGCTACTTTGTAAATGACATCGCCGAAGTCGAGGATCGGTAGGATGGTCAGTTTTATGAGGGTATGTTTGGCAGCATGAGTGAAGGTTGCTTTATTGCGAAATAGGAAGCTGATTCTAGATTTAATTTTGGAGATGTTTAATGTGAAGTCTGGAAGGAGAGTTTACAGTCTAACCAGACACCTAGGTATTTGTAGTTGTCCACATATTCTAAGTCAGAACCGTCCAGAGTAGTGTCGCTGGATGGGCGGGCAGGTGCGGGCAGCGATCGGTTGAAGAGCATGCATTTAGTTTTACTTGCATTTAAGAGCAGTTGGAGGCCACGGAAGGAGAGTTATATGGCATTGAATCTCATCTGGATGTTAGTTAACACAGTGTCCAAAGAAGGTCCAGAGAAGAAACAGGGACATGGAGACCAGCTCCAGAACCAAGTGGAGAACATGTCTGTCAACGATTCTTAGACACCATCATCATTCCTATCCTTAAGTTCCCGTCACTTATTATCACATATTGTCTTCCATTGTTCCTGTTTCATCTTATAGAATGGTGTCATCTGCGTAGAGGTGGATCAGAGAATCACCAGCAGCAAGAGCGACATCATTAATGTATACAGAGAAGAGAGTCGGTCTGAGAATTGAACCATGTTATACCCCCATAGAGACTGCCAGAGGTTCGGACAACAGGCCCTCCGATTTGACATTCTGAACTCTATCAGAGAAGTAGTTGGTGGACTAGGCGAGGCAATCATTTGAGAATCCACGGCAGTTGAGTCTGCCAATAAGAGTGTTGTGATTGAGTCGAAAGCCTTCGCCAGGTCAATGAATACGGCTGCACAGTAATGTCTCTTATCGATGTTGGTTATGATATCGTTTAGGACCTTGAGTGTGGCTGAGATGCACCCATGACCAGCTCTGAAACCAGATTGCATAGTGGAGAAGGTATGGTGGGATTCAAAATGGTCGGTAATCTGTTTGTTAACTTGGCTTTCGAAGACCTTAGAAAGGCAGGATAGGATAGATATAGATCTGTAGCAGGTTGGGTCTATTTATTTTTCACCTTTATTTAACCAGGTAGGCTAGTTGAGAACAAGTTCTCATTTACAACTGCGACCTGGCAGAATGTCTCCCCCTTTGAAGAGGGGGATGACCGCGGCAGCTTTCCAATCTATGGGAATGTCAGACAATACGAAAGGATCCTTTTTCTGCAAATGTTTTGTGGTTATCATCATTGTTGAGTATTGAGCGCTGAACTTTTGATGTTCCTTTGTAAGCTATGCATGAACATAATGTATAGCTAATGAGCAACAGATGATGAAATATACATCATTTTTGGTTTACACTTGCACTCATATGAAGAAAGGTCATGATTCATTATTCATTATTATCTTTGTTCTTTTCTGATTCACGACAGGTGATTCAGACTATGACTGCAGTGGATAAGGATGACTTTGCAAACGGACAGAGATTCTCCTTCTCGTTGCCGAGCGGAGTCCCTGTCAACCCCAACTTCACCCTCAAGGACAACGAAGGTATTTATTGCACTTCATATCATCTGTGTACATTTCTTATGAATTTTTCTAGCTCTGCCCTGTGGCTAAATCTCCACCCAGGGTTTCACATTCAACTACTCAATACCCTCAGATACTGTTCATGTGAGGTGTACATATAAATATGTTGACTGTCGATCTGATGACAATTAGGCACTGTTGGCGTTTCAGGGACAAAAATATGTCACAGATTGCCATGATGGGGTTGGAAAGGAATGTTTGGTACCTTTGTTGTTGTCTAACAGATGACATGCTCAAGTCCTTGCGTCTCTTCCTACACCACTCTACCATATGCCTAATTGTTTTGTGTACTAAGCACTAAGGCCGAGTGAGTTGTGAATGGTTACCATGGCAACTGTCAGCCAGCAGTGAGTCTCATGTGGATATAACAGTACATTTAAAACAAAAGTGCTATCTAGAACCTAGATGTGTTCTTTGGCTGTCCACATAGAATAACCCTTTGAAGAAACCTTGTTGGTTCCAGGTAAAAATGTTTTTGGTTCCATCTAGAACCATTTTAAGTTCCATGTAGAACTCTCGGTGGAATAGGTCCTACATGGAACGGTTCTACTTGGAACCAAAAGGGTTTTACCTGTATCCAAAAAGGGTTCTCAATGGACTGCTAATCCATTGTTTTCTGCACGCGTGGGTTCAGTTCCCATCCTCGTCAAGAATATTTTGGGGAGGCAGGTAGCTTAGTGGTTAGAGTGTTAGCAAAGTAACAACTGAAAAGTTGCTGGATCGAATCCCGGAGCTGAGGAGGTAAACATCTGTCGTTCTGCCCCTGAACGAGGCCGTTAATGCACTATTCCCCAGCAGGCCGTCATTGTAAACAAGAATTTGTTCTTAACCTGTTACTCCTACCCCCTACTTTTTCTAACATTCTGTTAAAAATCGCGCAACATTTCAGCACCCTGCTACTCATGCCAGGAATATAGTATATGCATATGATTAGTATGTGTGGATAGAAAACCCTCAGACGTTTATAAAACTGGTTAAATCACGGCTGTGACTATGAAAGAACGTGCGTTTCATCACTGAAAATGGGAAAATATATCCATGCGCCACTTCAACCATTTGTTAAACGTGAATCACATTAAATGGGGCCGAGGTTGAAATACCTACAGCTTCCACACGATGTCAACAGTCTTGTCATTTGCCTACTATTTGTTTCTTGGTCAAACAGAAACAAGGCAGCGCAGTTCTTCCGGTCTCCGACCGGATATTTTGGTTGAGATTTACCCGGACATTATTTCCAGACGTACAGCTATATAATATACATCGCCTCGTGATCAATTTGATCGCTTATTAACGTTTACTAATACCTAAAGTTGTATTACAAAAGTATTTCTAAGTGTTTTGTGAAAGTTTATCGTCGACTTTTTTAATTTTAACCTGTTAGTCCTATAGGGGCAGTATTTCATTTTTGGATAAAAAGACGTGCCCGTTTTTAGCGCAATATTTTGTCACGAAAATATGCTCGACTATGCTTGGAATTGATAGTTTTGGAAAGAAGACACTCTGACGTTTCCAGAACTGCAAAGATTTTCACTGTGAGTGCCATAGAACTAAAGTTACAGGCAAAACCAAGATGTTTGAGCGACCAGGAAATCAACAGGATTTCTGACGGCACGTTTTCCATGATCGCCTTATATGGCTGTGAATGCGACAGGAATGAACGGACACTTTCTATCGTTTCCCCAAGGTGTCTGCAGCATTGTGACGTATTTGTAGGCATATCATTGGAAGATTGACCATAAGAGACTACAATTGCCAAGTGTCCCGCACGGTGTCTGCGTGGAAATTGGTGCGCAAAAGTCACCTACCAGTATTTTTCCATCCGAATCTGAGAACAATGCAGGCTTCCAGGAACGGCATTTCAATGAAGAGATATATGACAAAACACCTTGAGGATTGATTCAAACAACGTTTTCCATGTTTCAGTCGATATTATGGAGTTAATTCGGAAAAAAGTTTGACGTGTAGGTGACTGAATTTTCGGTTAGTTTCGGTAGCCAAATGCATAGTAACAAAACGGAACGTTGTGTCCTACACAAGCATCTTTCAGGAAAAACTGGACATCTGCTATGTAACTGAGAGTCTCCTCATTGAAACATCTGAAGTTCTTCAAAGGTAAATTATTTTATTTGATCCCTTTGCTGGTTTTTGTGAATATTATGCGTGCTAAATGCTAACGCTAAATGCTAAGCTAGCTATCACCACTCTTACACAAATTATTGATTTTCTCTGGTTCTAAAGCATATTTTGAAAATCTGAGACGACAGGATTGTTAAGAAAAGGATAAGCTTGAGAGCAGGCATATTTATTTCATTTCATTTGCGATTTTTAGAAATCGCTAACGTTGCGTTATGGTAATGAGCTTGAGGCTATGATTACGCGACCGCATGGGGTCGGCCTAAGAGGTTAAAAAATGACGTTACGTTATAAAACGCTATTTTTTTCGTTGATCACACAGTCTTCATAGATCGATATCTAGGTTATATATGGACCGATTTAATCGAAAAAAATACCCAATAGTGTTTATGGGACATCTAGGAGTGCCAACAAAGAAGATGGTCAAAGGTAATGAATGTTTTATATTTTATTTGTGCGTTTTGTGTAGCGTCGACTATGCTAATTATTTTGTTTACGTCCCCTGCGGGTCTTTTGGGGTGTTACATGCTTTCAGATTGTTACATGCTATCAGATAATAGCTTCTCATGCTTTCGCCGAAAAGCATTTTAAAAAGCTGACTTGTTGCCTGGATTCACAACGAGTGTAGCTTTAATTCAATACCCTGCATGTGTATTTTAATGAATGTTTGAGTTTTAACGAGTGCTATTAGCATTTAGCGTAGCGCATTTGCATTTCCAGATGTCTAGATGGGACGCCTGCGTGTCAGGTAGGAGCAAGATGTTAACTGACTTGCCTAGTTAACCTGTTGCGACGAGCAATCCCGTATCCGGGATCTTAATTATAGCCTCAAGCTCATTACCATAACGCAACGTTAACTATTCATGAAAATCGCAAATGAAATCAAATAAATATATTGGCTCTCAAGCTTAGCCCTTTGTTAACAACACTGTCATCTCAGATTTTCAAAATATGCTTTTCAACCATAGCAAAACAAGCATTTGTGTAAGAGTATTGATAGCTAGCATAGCATTAAGCCTAGCATTCAGCAGGCAACTTTTTCACAAAAATAAGAAAAGCATTAAAATAAAATAATTTACCTTTGAAGAACTTCGGTGTTTTCAATGAGGAGACTCTCAGTTAGATAGCAAATGTTCAGTTTTTCCAAAAATATTATTTGTGTAGGAGAAATCGATCCGTTTTGTTCATCACGTTTGGCTGAGAAAAAACCCCGAAAATTCAGTCATCAAAACGCCAAACTTTTTTTCCAAATTAACTCCATAATATTGACAGAAACATGGCAAACGTTGTTTAGAATCAATCCTCAAGGTGTTTTACACATATCTATTCGATGATAAGTCATTCGTGGCAGAATCACATGGAAAAATACATGCAGCTGGAGATTACGCACCAATTTCGACGGAGGACACCAGACGGACACCTGGTAAATGTAGTCTCTTATGGTCAATCTTCCAATGATATGCTTATAAATACATCACAATGCTGCAGACACCTTGGGGAAACGACAGAAAGTGTAGGCTCGTTCCTGGCGCATTCACAGCCATATAAGGAGACATTGGAACATATCACCTCAAAAATCTGTCTCACTTCCTGTTTGAAGTTTCATCTTGGTTCGCCTGTAGCATTAGTTCTATGGCACTTACAGACAATATCTTTGCAGTTTTAGAAACGTCAGAGTGTTTTCTTTCCAAAGCTGTCAATTATATGCATAGTCAAGCATCTTTTTGTGACACAATATCTTGTTTAAAACGGGAACGTTTTTCATGCAAAAATGAAATACTGCCCCCAGAGGTTCAAGAGGTTAAATAAAGTCATTTTTCCAACAATTGTTTAGAGCAGATTATTTCACTTATAATTCACTATACCAATTCCAGTGGGTCAGAAGTTTTTAAAAGGTTGACTGTGCGTTTCAACAGCTTGAAAAAATCCAGAAAATTATGTCATGGCTTTAGAAGCTTCTGATAGGCTAATCAACATAATTTTAGTCAATTGGAGGTGTACCTGTGGATGTATTTCAAGGCCAACCTTCAAACTCAGTGCCTCTTTGCTTGACATCATGGGAAAATCAAAAGTTATCAGCCAAGACCTCTGAAAAAAAAGTGCAGACCTCCACAAGTCTGGTTCATCCTTGGGAGCAATTTCCAAACACCTGAAGGTACCACATTCACCTGTACAAAAAATAGGACGCAAGTATAAAAACCATGGGACCACACAGCCGGTATACCGCTCAGGAATGAGATGCGTTCTGTCTCCTAGAGATGAACGTACTTTGGTGCGAAAATTGCTAATTAATCCCAGAACAACAGCAAATACCTTGTGAAGATGCTGGAGGAAACAGGTACAAAAGTATCCACAGTAAAACTAGTAATATATCGATATAACCTGAAAGGCCGCTCAGCAAGGAAGAGAAGCCACTGCCATGAAAAAGCCAGACTACTGTTTGCAACTACACATGGGGATAAAGATCGGACTTTTTGGAGATATGTCCTCTGGTCTGAAGAAACAAAAATATAACTGTTTGGCCGTAATGACCATTGTTATGTTTGGAGGAAAAATGGGGAGGCTTGCAAGCCGAAAAACATCATCCTAACCATGAAGCACAGGGGTGGCAGCATTATGTTGTGGGGGTGCTTTGCTGCAGGAGGGACTAATGCACTTCACAAAATAGATGGTATTATGAGGTACAAAAAATATGTGGATATATTGAAGCAATATCTCTGGAAGACATCAGTCAGGAACTTAAAGCTTGGTCAGAAATAGGTCTTCCAAATGGACAATGACCCCAAGCACACTTGTGGCAAATAGCTTCAGGACAACAAAGTCAAGGTATTGGAGTGGCCATCACAAAGCAATCACCTCAAACCTATAGCAAATGTGTGGGCAGAACTGAAAAAGCGTATGTGAGCAAGGAGGCCTACAAACCTGACTCAGTTACACCTGCTCTGTCAGGAGGAATGGGCCAAAATCCAGCAAAATTCTGCATTTTAACATGTCCTTCTGTGCACCCTCTGTACGTTTTTATCCCACTTAACATTTTCACCATCATTGTAAAGCCCTAGTTATTTTGTTTCTTGGACAAGCCTTTTCTGAAGATTGTTATTTATTTCATGTGATAATTGATTAATTTATATCAACCCTGTTATGCGAACTGAACTCTTGTTTTAATAAGGTGAAACCATTCCTTTTAAAAATATATATATATATTTTTAAATAGTAAAATAATAGTGTAAAGCAGGGTAGCTGGTTTTACGCTTTTTTTGCCATTTTCTGGTATTTACTGGAAAACTGAGCGGGTCGAGATTAACACATCAACCCTGCTACCCATAGACTGGCTAGAAATGTTTTTGTAATTTCCATGCCCTGTTGCACACAACAAGGTTCCATTTAGGCCTGATTAAGATAAAGATAAAATCCTCAATCCAACAGAGTCAACCGTGTTACTTTATTTGACACTTAATAGGCATTTACTATAGTAATTTTATTTAGTCTTGCGATGGAATTATTTAATGACGTTTTTAAAATATATATATATATATATTTCTATAAAATATATATTTAACCAATTGAGATGGGAAAATGTGTTTTTTATTAAGTTGAATATGTACTCTTTATGGCAGAATGTTAACCGAATTGATGGAATGCACTTGTTCATAACAAATCTAAATCGTTAGTTTAGTGTTTCTGTATCTACAGTGGGGCAAAAAAGTATTTAGTCAGCCACCAATTGTGCAAGTTCTCCCACTTAAAAAGATGAGAGAGGCCTGTAATTTTCATCATAGGTACACTTCAACTATGACAGACAAAATGAGAAAAAAATCCAGAAGATCACATTGTAGGATTCTTAATGAATGTATTTGCAAATTATGGTGGAAAATAAGTATTTGGTCAATAAACTTTTGTTATCTGAATAATTTGTTATATACCCTTTGTTGGCAATGACAGAGGTCAAACGTTTTCTGTAAGTCTTCACAAGGTTTTCACACACTGTTGCTGGTATTTTGTCCCATTCCCCCATGCAGATCTCCTCTAGAGCAATGATGTTTTGGGGCTGTTGCTGGGCAACACAGACTTTCAACTCCCTCCAAAGATTTTCTATGGGGTTGAGATCTGGAGACTGGCTAGGCCACTCCAGGACCTTGAAATGCTTCTTATGAAGCCACTCCTTTGTTGCCCGGGCTGTGTGTTTAGGATCATTGTCATGCTGAAAGACCCAGCCACGTTTCATCTTCAATGCCCTTGCTGATGGAAGGACGTTTTCACTCAAAATCTCACGATACATGGCCCCATTCATTCTTTCCTTTACACGGATCAGTCGTCCTGGTCCCTTTGCAGAGAAACAGCCCCAAAGCATGATGTTTCCACCACTATGCTTCACAGTAAGTATGGTGTTCTTTGGATGCAACTCAGCATTCTTTGTCCTCCAAACACGACGAGTTGAGTTTTTTACCAAAAAGTTATATTTTGGCTGGATCTGACCATATGACATTCTCCCAATCTTCTTCTGGATCATCCAAATGCTCTCTAGCAAACTTCAGACGGGCCTGGACATGTACTGGCTTAAGCAGGGGGACACGTCTGGCACTGCAGGATTTGAGTCCCTGGCGACGTAGTGTGTTACTGATGGTAGGCTTTGTTACTTTGGTCCCAGCTCTCTGCAGGTCATTCACTAGGTCCCCCCGTGTGGTTCTGGAATTTTTGCTCACCGTTCTTGTGTTCATTTTGACCCCACGGGGTGAGATCTTGCGTGGAGCCCCAGATCGAGGGAGATTATCAGTTGTCTTGTATGTCATCCATTTCCTAATAATTGCTCCCACAGTTGATTTCTTCAAACCAAGCTGCTTAGCAATTGCAGATTCAGTATTCCCAGCCTGGTGCAGGTCTACAATTTGGTTTCTGGTGTCCTTTGACAGCTCTTTGGTCTTGGCCATAGTGGAGTTTGGAGTGTGACTGTTTGAGGTTGTGGACAGAGGTGTCTTTTATACTGAAAGTTCAAACAGGTGCCATTAATACAGGTAACGAGTGGAGGACAGAGGAGCCTCTTAAAGAAGAAGTTACAGGTCTGTGAGAGCCAGAAATCTTGCTTGTTTGTAGGTGACCAAATACTTATTTTCCACCATCATTTGCAAATAAATTCATAAAAAATCCTACAATGTGATTTTCTGGATTTTATTTTCTCATTTTGTCTTTCATAGTTGAAGTGTTACAGGCCTCTCTCATCTTTTTAAGTCAGAGAACTTGCACAATTGGTGGCTGACTAAATACTTTTTTTGCCCCACTGTATTCGGGTAAGAGTCAAGCTACAGTTTCAGCTATTATACGTTTCTAATTTTGTTGAAGTTGTTTTCCTTGCAAGCTAAAGTAATCTTAGTAATATTATCTCAGAATTCCATTTGCATTGCTAGTTATAGCTAGTTAGCTAACTAATATTAGGCTAACTTTGAACCTATTTGGTTAACTTTAGCTATCTATAATAATTGATTTGTATTGCTATTACTCTATATTGGGATTATGGTTCATTGTTTAGCTAACTAGCTACCTACATGTCTAAACAAGAGAACCCAAGTTAAAGTGTACTGTTAGCGAGCTGACATTAGACATCCCACAGCTGTTTGGACTGGAGGATAGTTGGGTGCTGGTGGAAAGCTATGGTTGGCAACAACAACTGACTCCATAATTCCTGCCGCTGCCACAGATCAAGCAGTACCAGCACTTCAGGTGAATATAATTTTAATTGCATTGTATGTATGAGGTCATTCTTCTTATCTTAACTTGGGAGGTGAATTGGTGCAAGGTCGTAATGTCTTCTCAATTTTTTGTTATTTCCTGTTTTACAGTTTCAATGCTCTGGAGCATGATGTTGTCTCCAATGAGCGTTTGGACTCAGTCTGGGCGAGGTTTCAGCTGCTGTGCAACGCTGACATCCTTCCTATCCTTCCTCCCATAGATGGTCTGCCTATACAAGCACCACCTGGACTGGACACAGCTAGACAACTTATATTTTTTGAGAACTTCACGGAATTTTGCAATGAAGAGGCTATGGACATCACATGCCCTGCACCAAAGTCAAGGGCAGGACAGGAACAGGCTCTCCGAATATAGATTCCCTTGTTCATGCATAGTTCGGACCGACCAGTTCATCACTGGGGGTTACTTCCTAGTCATCAGCACTATATGCAGTGTCTCGATTCACTTGAATCCCTCCTAACACACCATATGTTGCTGCTACTATTTATTTTCTTATCCTGCTGCTCAGCCACTTTACTCCTGATTGTATGCACCTCAACTATCACTGATATCAATATTGATATTATTCTTGTACATTGTTCTTGTTCTTTCTCTGCTTTCTCACTTATTTCTTTCTTTATATGTGACACTATCTATTTTTTAAATTGCTACTACGCAAGAAACCATTTCGCTCTACCGTTTACACCTTCTGTAGAGACCCATCCAATTAGCAAGGTGTGGCTGGGGGTTATTGCATTTCTTTCACATGAACCATCAATTTAGACAAGTGTGTCATCTAATATTTATAAAATATTTTTCTCTGGGCACTTTGTGTTTACCTGGAATTTGTCCTTATTGCAGGCTACTTCTACCACCGAGTCTTAATCTGTACTACACTGTTTAGCACATGACTTCACATGTGTATCCTTAAAGAGTTGGGTGGGGCTGGTGTGAACAATGTAGAATGGGTGTAGACAAAGAAGAGCTCTCCGGTAGGTGTACAAAACATTCAAGGACCGTTTTCTCAAAAGTGGGGTTACAAGTTAATCAACTTTCAAATAATTACATTCCCATTGTTCCTTAAATGCAGTGTATGATATACCAGCTATGTCTCTGCTTTTATCCAATGTAAAAAACACAATTTCAAATTTTGCTACATATGACCGAATCGAGGTGGTTGGTCACAGGTATGAACTGTAACTCAGCAAAATTGTTCAAATTGTTACATGATGCGTTTATAGTTTTGTTCAGTATGCATACAGCCTACATACAACTTACCATTCCGACCAGAAATACTACTTTCCCGAATTGGATCCTTTCTTTGTACCCCCCAAGTAATTGAACATCCCAGACGCTGCTCTAAGATGCCACCGGCATAGAATCCAACTCAAGAGGCGTGCACACCATCCACCGCTTCCGAGTATATCAAATCAAATTGTATATGTCACATGCAAATACAGTGCCTTGTCACTGAGCTCGAGCTGTTTTGCAAGGAGGAATGGGGAAAAAATTCAGTCTCTCGATGTGCAAAACTGATAGAGACATACCCCAAGCGACTTACAGCTGTAATCGCAGCAACAGGTGGTGCTACAAAGTATTAAGGGGGCTGAATAATTTTGCACACCCAATTTTTCAGTTTTTGATTTGTTAAAAAAGTTTTAAATATCCAATAAATGTCGTTCCACTTCATGATTGTGTCCCACTTGTTGTTGATTCTTCACAAAAAAACACAGTTTTATATCTTTATGTTTGAAGCCTGAAATGTGGCAAAAGGTCGCATAGTTCAAGGGGGCCGAATACTTTCGCAGGGCACTGTACAACAGTAAAATGCTTTATTACAAGCCCTTAAACAACAATGCACATTTAAGAAACAAAATACAAAAACAAATATTTAAAAAATTATGGAGCAATAATAAAATAACAGTAGCGAGGCTATATACAGGGGGTTCTGGTCGGCAATCAATGTGCACGGGCACGGGTTAGCCGAGGTATATGTCCATGTAGGTAGAGGTAAAGTGACTTTGCAAGGATAATAAACAGGGAGTAGCAGCAGCGTAAAAATGGGGGGGTGGGGACAAATAGTCAGGGTAGCCATTTTGATTTACTGTTCAAGAGTCTTATGGCTTGGGGGTAGAAGCTGTTAAGAAGCCTTTTTTACCTAGCCTTTGGCGCTCTGGTACCGCTTGCCGTGTGGTTGCAGAGAGAACAGTCTATGACTAGGTTGGCTGGAGCCTTTGGCAATTTTTGGGGCTTTCCTCTGACACTGCCTGGTATGGAGGTCCTGGATGGTAGGAAGCTTGGCAACAGTGATGTGCTGGCCTTACGCACTACCCTCTGTAGTGTCTTGCGGTCGGATGCCGTGGAGATGCCATACCAGGCGGTGATGGAACCGACGACGCAGCTGTATAATTTTTTGGGTGGCTCTGAGGAGCCATGCCAAATCTTTTCAGTCTCCTGAGGGAGAATAGGCATTGTTGTGCTTTCTTCACGACTGTTTTGGTGTGTTTGGACCATGATAGTTTGTTGGTGATGTGGACACAAAGGAACTTGAAGCTCTCAACATGCCACACTACAGCCCCAATGATGGAAATGGGGCGTGCATTGTCCTCCATTTTCTGTAGTCCACAATCATCTCCTTTATCTTTATCAAGTTGAGGGAGAGGTTGTTATCCTGGTACCACACGGCCATGTCTCTGACCTCCTCCTTTAGGCTGTCTCATCACTGTCAGTGATCAGGCCTACCACTGTTGTGTCATCTGCAAACTTAAAGATGGTGTTTAACTCATGCTTGGCCATGCAGTCATGGGTGAACAGGGAGTACAGGAGGGGACTGAGCACGCACCACTGAGGATCATTGTGGCAGATGTGTTTTTACCTACCCTTACCACCTAGGGGCGGCCCATCAGGAAGTCCAGGATCCGGTTGTAGAGGGAGGTGTTTAGTCCCAAGGTCCTTAACTTAATGATGAGCTTTGAGGGCACTATGGTGTTGAATGCTGAGCTGTAGTCAATGAATAGCATTCTCACATAGGTGTTCCTTTTTTGTTCAGGTGGGAAAGGGCAGTGTGGAGTGCAATAGAGATTGCATCATCTGTGGATCTGTTGGGGCAGTATGCACATTGGAGTGGGTCTAGGGCACAGGGACTATGGTCGGCTTGAAACATGTTGGTATTACAGACTCGGTCAGGGACAGGTTAAAAATGTCAGTGCAGACACTTGCCAGTTGGTCAGCGCCTGCTCAGAGTACACATCCTGGTAATCCATCTGGCCCTGCGGCCTTTTCAATGTTGATCTGTTAAAGGTCTTATTCACATCGGCTATGGAGAGCGTGATCACACTGTCGTCCGGGAACAGCTCATGCTCTGCTACTGTTCAGTCCCTAGACAATAAAGTAGATGAGCACAGGGCAAAGTCCTTCCATAAAGACATCAGGGACTGTAACATTCTCTGTTTTCACGGAATCATGGCTCTCTCCGGATATACCATCCCCATCCATACAGCCAACATTGCCCAGATGGGAAAAAATTACTCTCTGGGAAGAAGAAAGGCTGAGGTGTATGTTTCAAGTTGTTTTAATGACTTTAATGGTGTGATTGTGATAACGTACAGGAACTTAAGTTATTTTGTTCACCTGACCTAGAATACCTCACAATAAAATGCCGACCGTTTTACCTCCCAAGAGAATTGTCTTTGGTTATAGTCACAGCCGTGTATATTCCCATTCAAGTCGATACCACGACGGCCCTCAAGGAACTACACTGGAAAACTGGAAACCACATATCCTGAGGCAACATTTATTTTAGCTGGGGATTTTAACAAAGCAAATCTGAGGAAAAACCTACTGAAATACTATCAACACATTGCTTATAGTACTCGTGCTTCAACTCTCAACCATTGTTACTCTCCCTTCCGGGGTGGCTACAAGGCACTCCCCGCCCTCCTTTCAGCAAATCTGTTCAGGACTCCATTCGGCTCCTCCCATCATATAGGTTGAAATTCAAACAGGAAGTACACGTGCTAAGATCACCCGTGCTAAGATCTATTCAACACTGGTCTGACCAATCAGAACTCATGCTACAAGATTGTTTTGATCACACGGACTGGGATATGTTCCAGGTTTCCGCTGAGAATAACATGGGCATATACACTGACACATTGACTGAGTTCATCAGGAAGTGTATAGGGGATGTTGTTCCCACTGTGACTATTAAAACCTACCCAAGTCAAAAACCTACCCAAATCAAAAACCGTGGATAGATGGCAGCATTTGTGCGAACCACAGCATTTAACCACGACAAGGTGCTTGGGAATATGGTTGAATACAAATAGTGCAGTTGAGCCCTCCGTAAGGCAATCAAACAGGTAAAACGTTAGTACAGAGAAGTGTAGTCACAATTCAATGGCTTCGACACGAGACATACGGTATGTTGCATGGACAATCACGGATAACAAAAGGGAAAACCAGTCGTATTGCGTACATCAATTTCTTTCTTCTGGTCAAGCTAAACACCTTCGCCCCCTTTGAGGATAACACAGAGCCACCAACAGTGGCCGACCCCAAGGACTGTGAGCTCTCGTTCTTCGACGTGAGTAAGATGGTATTACTGCTGTGTTGGCGCTAGAAACACAAGCATTTCACTACACCTGCAATAACATCTGCTCAGTATGTGTACAGTGTGTGTGATATGTGGTTTGATTTTGATCCCAGTTATTTTCAAAATGGGTCCTCACAGAAGAGACACAACAACATGTCTGTGTCCCTATATAGTTCACTACTTTTAACCAGAACCCTGATCAATGGGCCCTGATCAGAAGTAGTGCATTACATAGAGAATAGGGTGTCATTTGAGACACAGTCAACGTGTCTATGCTCTATAAATAAATTGTACTGCCGCATAAGCTTTTACACTGATAGCCATAAAAACTAGGTTAAAGAAAACACACTGGCAAAGTGATACCTTCTGAATGGTGCTTTTGTTAAGCGTGGTATGTGCTTTCTCATTTCTGCTGACTGCACGTTGTGAGTTTTAAAACAACCATTAAAGCATTATGGATACTTGGGAGGCCCATTTATCCTGGCTGGCTACAACCCCGTCTCTCCTGAATCTCTAAAGCTACTAGAAAACATTTGAATTCCATTGCTGCTATTTTCTGTGCTTCTCGGAATGAAATATATATCGCTCTGTTTCAAGGTTTAAACCCCCCCCTCCAAAATACATGGTTATGTTGTGATTTATGTTGCAACATTTAATGAACAATGTCTATGAGAAGGAGACGTATATCTCAACAGTGTGATGCACACAATGCAATACACATTGCAATCGGGAGATGCAGTATCCAGGATTGGCCTTGAATAAGGCTGGTCAAAAAACAAGAAACAGACACGCCTTCCTGATCCTTTACAATTATTAAACATTACATCCCTCGGATCCCAGTTGTAATGATCACGATGGGAGACAGAGAGCTGGTTTCAAGCGCAGGGCACAGCAGGTGTTTATTTGTGAAGGACCACTGGAGGAGGCAGGTAGCTGGGTCCAGGGGCAGGCAGAAGGTCATACACAGGGGGTCTAAAAGGCAACAGTACAGGCAGGGAAAAAGGCTATTAAACGAGAGGCTGCCTGGATTTTAATTGAAAGACCCTTGCGCCCTTCGGTCTCAACCTAGACTTTGATCTAAAGCCATTCTTGTGATTATTGTGACTTTGCCATTGTAATTGTTTGTAAAAATTAGTAGTTAAATGAATCTATGATCGTATGCTATCCATTTGTTGTTTGTATGCTGTTCTTTGTATGACATTTTAATATTTGATTATTAACCAATGATATTAGGCCTCTCTTGGCCATGATTACAGACACCTGTGTCTTTTGACACTATATAAACGAGTCATCCCGCAGTGTTTGTGATTACACCCTGATGAAGACAGCTTGGCTGTCGAAACGTTGGTAATTACATTTTTGCATCTGAGCTCCTAGAGTGTGTGGCTCTCTTTTATTTTCAAGTTTTCTACTCCGCTAGCCAGCACCTCGTCTTAATAGGTGTCCGTTTCTTCTTCTTCTAAAAGGCTATTAATAACATCGTCCAGTAGATCAGGCAATAGGTTGATAACAGGAAATCTAAAGTACAGGCAGGGAATAGGCAAAAGGCGTAGTTAGTGAGGCAGGCCAAAACTATCATACCCGGGAAGGTTTACAATAAGGGAAAACCAGAAGCGTTTCACAAAACAAACAATACCTCACAATGATGGGGTGCAAATAACTGAACTAAATAGTGTGTGATAATGACATACAGGTGATCAGAATTCAGGTGATTGGGATCTGGAGAGCGAGCTACGTTCAGTGGATCTACGTGTTCGAGAGTGTGAGTTGGAAGCAGACGTTACACCAGTTTTCTGTGCCACAACATTGCGATGACATTTGCTTTTCTTTATTGTTCATTAACTAGAAGGCTATGTTATCTAAACAACCTAGTTATATTAACAGATCAATCGATTTGTGAAGGCATCTTTCTGGATCCAGTTTGCATACAGAAGAGTTTTTATTATTCCAAGCTAATTAGCCCGCTAAAAGGCGGCTCTGTCACGCCGTTGATATTTGGGAATTTTAATAAGCGACGTGTCATCCATACAGCAAGTTGCTGTGGTGCTCTATTTCGATTAAACATTTGAGACCTAATTATCTGTTATAGCATTGGGTGTATTCATGCCATGATCCATTGACTTTGCTAGGGTTTCCCAAACTCGGTTCTCTGGACCCCAAGTGGTGCATGTTTACTTTTTTGCCCTAGCTCTACACAATCAACTAATCATCAGGCTTTGATCATTTGAATCAGCTGTGTAGTGTTAGGGGGAAGAAAGAAAAACCAGATTTTTCTGTTGACTATTAAACCAGGGTTAGCGGTGCTGTTTAAAAAAAAATTAACAGCACCGCTAGGTTAGGTTTAAAAGAAATTTGGGGGTAAACTCTGATCGCCGGTCGCTGTGAAAAAGTAATGCTCCGTATTCTTAATTGCATTTTTTCTACAATAGGTGGGTAGTGGTCCCTAACAGTGTTCCGTACACATTTTGCAATGAAAACTAATAGGACTGTAATGACAGTGTTGGCATCAAAATATGGGGTGTAGAATACGCTTATTTTCAAGCGTTGATTGACATGGTAATGGACCAATATTATTCAAGAAAATATGAAAAAACGGACCCCTCTGACACTGTACGTTACATTGCGGCATGCATTATGCAAATCATTATGTGCTGTACAGAGTCTTTCCAGTGCTTCTCTCTCAGATTAAAAACATGCACGCCTCCCTTGCTGCTCCTGATTGTGCACAGGTGAAGAAATTGAACTGGAGTCCCTAAAAGACAGCATGTCACCAAACTGCAATAGTTATGAACCATGTGTAATGTTTTTGGACCATTGGCTACCCTGTATACAGGTACTGACAGGAGCCATGAGCCACATCCTTCAGGCCCCTCCCTGCCTTCACCTCCTCATAAGCAGCGTGTAGCTGTTGTTTTGTTCATGCAACATCATTCATTAAGATAGTGCCAAGGAAATTCAACATAATGCTATTGCATATTTCTTGGAAAGAGCAGGTGTTCATGTATATGATGGAGTGAGAGTACAGAGGTGAGTTGATGTTACAAATTCATCAATAGTTAATTCAATCAATAGCTCATTTTTCAGGTCATCACTGTGAGCCACTATGACTCTCAAAAGCCATGACAGCTGCAGTTTACTTGTGAAGACAACTTTAGTGTTGTCCTAAAACCCCAATTAGAATTCGACACAAATGGGTATGTTATAAGAAATTATATAAACTCTTTATAGTGTTTTATTTACATTTTAGAGGTGATAACTTGGTCAAATCGGGTGGAAAAAACAGTTTCCCCACTCAACATATCTTCACCTTTCAGTTTGCGCTGTTCAGTGATCTTCTGTTTCTTGGCAATTTCTTGCATGGAATAAGCTTCATTTCTCAGAACAAGAATAGACTGATGAGTTTCAAAAGAAAGGTCTTTGTTTCTAGCCATTTTGAGCCTGTAAAACCCACAAATACTGATGCTCCATATACTAAACTAGTCTAAAGAACGCCAGTTTTATTGCTTTTTTAAATCAGCACTACAGTTTTCAGTTGTGCTACCATAATTGCAAAAGGGTTTTCTAGTGATCAATTAGCTTTTTAAAATGATAAAATTGGATTAGCTAACACAACGTGCCATTGGAACACAGGAGTGATGGTTGCTGATAATGGGCCTCTGTATTCCTATGTAGATATTCCATTTTAAAAAACACATCATTACAACATTAATAATGTCTACACTGTATTTCTGATACATTTTATGTTATTTTAATGGACAAAAAAATGTGCTTTTCTTTAAAAAACAAGGAAAAAAAAACAAGTGATCCCAAACTTTGGATGGTTACGTTTGTGTGTGTGTGTGTGTGTGTGTATAAATATTATTATTATTATTTATTTATACTCTGACATTACTTGTCCTAATATTTCTTAATTCTGTACTTTGATGTGTGTGCATTGTTGTGTATTGTTAGATATTACTACACTGTTGGAGCTAGGAACACCAGCATTTCACTACACTCACAATAACATTCTCTATGTATGTGACCAATAAATCAAATGTGATTTGATAACAGTACTAATTCTAGCTACTAGTGAGAAAGCTGCCAGTTGATGTGTGTTTCATCAATGTTGAAAGAAAGCCCCCAGAGCACACATTTGACATTTCAGAATGTAGAGGGATTCCAAAACTCAGGAATCTGTTTATCTGGTGCTCATCACCCCCCCCCCCCCTTAAAAAAAACAACAACTGCAAAGCCTCTCAACTCTATTAATTGATAATTTTACACAAAAAAGTGATGTCTCTATCTGTTTGGTTGGTAAAGCTCTAGCAGAGGAATTGTCTCTGATGTAAAAATGAAGCCAGTGAGTTGTTTGAACTTGTGCTTAACTAACCCAGGGCTGGGGGGATCCCCAAAGGTACACAGTAGTCTTGCATCCTCAAAAAACACAAAGAAACAAACACACACACACACACTGACATAGAAACAAAAACACACACACAAAAATACTCACACACTCCCAGCGGTGCCCTGTTATATAATGGGGAGCCTAGCATATGAAATATGAAGCTGCTTCCGTAGAACCAACCTTAATTCACAGTCAATAGTCCTAGCTAACGAGAGTACAAAACCTTACGAACATCTACCTAATATTGAGTTGCACCCCCTTTTGCTCCTCAGAACAGCCTCAATTAGTTGGGCATGGACTACACGGTGTCGAAAGCTTTCCACGGGGATGCTGGTCCATGTTGACTACAATGCATCCCACAGTTGTGTCAAGTTGGCTGGATGTCCTTTGGGTGGTGGACCATTCTTGATCCACATGGGAAACTGTTGAGCATGAAAAACCCAGCAGTGTTTCAGCTCTTGAAACACTCAAATCGGTACGCCTGGCACCTACTACCATACCCCGTTCATCTTTTGTCTTGCCCATTCAAACTCTGAATGGAAAACATACACAATCCATGTCTCAATTGTCTTCAGGCATAAATGTTTGTTTTTTACCTGTCTCATCCCCTTCAGCTTCACTGCTTGAAGTGGATTTAACAGGTGACATCAATAAGGGATCATATCTTTCACCTGGAATCACCTGGTTAGTCTATGTCATGGAAAAAGCAGGTGTTCCTAATGTTTTGTACACTCAGTGTCTAGTTGTAGCTATAGCTATATACCTGTAGGTCTTCCTATATGATTGGTCGTCATTGGAACCCTCATTATTGTTTAATTTACATTGCAGCTATTCAGGATATGCTGTATAATACTAAACAAGGTTTATTTTAATAAATGTGAAATTATTTAAAAACGCATATTTTTGTCTGGTTAACCCAGACAGAGCACAGCATCCCTTTCTGGTCACTTGTTAATTTTTGGCACGTATGGTATGACGTGCTAGAGTGCTCGCAACCTGTCTCTGCTCTCTCTCTCTCTCTCTCTCTCTCTCTCTCTCTCTCTCTCTCTCTCTCTCTCTCTCTCTCTCTCTCTCTCTCTCTCTCTCTCTCTCTCTCTCTCTCTCTCTCACACACACACACACACAAACACACACACACTTCAAAGAGATGACAGAGTTGAATGTGATGTAAATGATGACTATGATGGCCTTGCCCACAGCCCCAACTCTAATATGATATTGCCATGTCATAGTTGACACAGAGACAGACAGTCTTGTCCTCTCTATTCCACACCAGAATGCTATAATATAGTCTATATTACAATGGATCTGGGCATCAGATATGAAAGCAATGATAATGAATACTAAACATCTCTCTCCTTCCTTCTCTCCTACCCTCGTTCTTTGGTCTCTCCCAGTTTCTTGGAGGTTGGAGTGGGAGCTGGTTCAGGCCTCGGTAGCACTAGTTTGGTATTTACTACTTTACACTACAGTGCTGTCTGTGGAGGACAGGTTTTTACAGTGAAGAGCTAGTTTAAAACCTTGCGCCCTATGGGCCCTGGAAAATATAAAGCACTAAATATGGAATAGGGTGCCGTTTGGGACGTAACCAGTGCCTCTCACAACATCCACTGGTTTACCTCCATTTATTTCCCTTTTTCCTCTCTCACCTTTTTTAGTAGAGTGGCCTCATGGATGTTGAAGGTGAACTGCTCATTTGCTGCTGTTTGATTTATTATAATGACTCAGAGAAAGAAAAGACAGTACAGGGTCGCAATTCAACGGCTCAGACATGAGATGCATTAGGCAGGGACCTCAGAAAATCGCAAATTATAAAGGCTAAACCAACCAAGTCCGAGACACTGACGCCTCACTCCCAGACAAGCTAAACACCTTTTTCACCCGCTTTGAGAAAAGCAACACGGAGCCATCAATGGGTGCCCCCGCTGCTCATGAGTACTGATCTCTGTAGCTAACGTGACCTTCAAACGTATTAACCGATGCATCGATTACAGCTCAGGTTTTAACACCATAGTGCCCTCCAAGCTTGTCACTAAGCTCAGGACCTTGGGTATGAACACTTCCCTTTGCAACTGGATCCTAGATTCCCTGACGGGTCGACCCCAGGTTGAGGGTAGGCATCAACACTTCCGCCCAGCTGATTCTCAACAATAGGACCCCCCAGGGGTGTGTGCTCAGCCCCTTCCTGTACTCCCTGTTCACCCATTACTGCATGGCCATGCACGACTCCAACTCAACCATCAAGGTTGCTTACGACAGTGGTAGGCCTGATTACCAACAACAATGAGACAGCCAACAGGGAGGAGGATAGAGACCTCGACAGAGTGGTAATAGGAAAATAACCTCTCCCTCAACATCAACAAAATGTAGGAGCTTATCGTGGACTTGGCTGATTTATTTTGATTTTCCCATGAAGCAAAGAGACACTGAGTTTGAAGGTAGGCCTTGAAATACATCCACAGGTACACCTCCAATTGACTCAAATGATGTCAATTAGCCTATCAGAAGCTTATAAAGCCATGACATCATTTTCTGGAATTTTCCAAGCTGTTTAAAGGCACAGTCAACTTAGCGTATGTAATCTTCTGACTCACTGGAATTGTGATACAGTGAATTATATGTGAAATAATCTGTCTGTAAACAATTGTTGGAAAAATGACTTGTGTCATGCACAAAGTAGATGTCCTAACCGACTTGCCAAAAACTATAGTTTGTTAACAACAATAAATTTGTGGAGTGGTTGAAAAACAAGTTTTAATGACTCCAACCTAAGTGTATGTAAACCTCCGACTTCAACTGTATACTGGTGGACATTCATAGTTGATCTTGTGTAAAATAAAAAAACATTTTATTTGCTTGACATTTGACTACATTGATAGGTGATAGCAACATAAGCATACCGCTGCACCGCTATAACACCTGCTAAACTGTGTACGCAACCAACACATTCTGATTTGATTTGTTAAGAATTACCTCTGGGGGAAAAAACAAAAAAACAAACAGAGATCAAGACAACAGATGCAAAGAGAGACATTTACCAGCTTGAGAGATGAAGCCTGTATGTGTATATCCTGGAATGGAAGCATTTGTATTTCAAAGTGAAAGTGCATTTGCTCAATATCTCCATTAAAAATCCATCTGTGGGAGCGGGTTCGAGTGGAGCGCTCTAGACAGAATCCCCCCCTAATGGGAAGTGTGGCCTGGGAAGCTACAATTCCTGAATGTGTCCTCTGCTCTCCGCCAACATGGCTAATTTGCGCTAATGAATGCGTTCTCTTTCGTTCTCTCTCTCTCCATTTTCAGACAACACAGCGAGCATCATCACACGGCGGAGGCAGTTCAGTCGGCTCGTCCAGGAGCTATACGAGCTCCCCATTGTGGTGTGGGACGGTGGGGAGCCAGCGCTGAGTGGCACTAGCACACTGACCCTGCGGGTGTGCCCGTGCCAGCGCAATGGGAGGGTGCAGACGTGCCAGGATGAGAGGGGACTCCTCTCCTCGGCAGGCCTCAGCACGGGGGCCCTGATCGCCATCCTGCTGTGCATCGTCATCCTGCTGGGTAGGTGTTGACTGGGTCTGAGCCTGGGTAACAGCAAGTCTAGGGGCATGGTGGAGGGTATGGGCTGCCTGGTTGGCATCACACCTAAGGGGCATAGTGGTGAGGATGGGTGCATGCCTTGGGGGCATCATGCCTTAGGGCACAGTAGTGGAACACCTGGGGGGGCATCTTGTCTGAGGGGCATGGTGGTGGAGGGTATGGGCGTTAGAATGCCTAGAGGCATGGTGAAGGGTAGGGAGGAGAGCAGCAGGAGGGGATGGATACTTTAAAAGGGATGAATGGAGGGGTGAGGAAGGACACAGGTGGGTTGTAGAATGAGGGAGGACATGGAGAAGGTCAGGATGATGGAGAAGTAGAGAACAGAGAGTGAGTGAGATTTGGGCCAGATGGGTAGATGGATGTGTGAAGAAAGATGGACTGAGAGGAGAATAGAAGAAGGTAAAGGTAAGGACAAGGAGACTTGAGAGAAGGGTGTATAAAGAGGGATAGAGCTGTGTTAAAACTATCCATAAATGTTTCGCTGCTTTGTATTTACTACTTTAGGAAAAACACACTATTTAAGTTAAAGATAGAATCCGCAGTAGGGAAAACAGCGCCACTCTCCTTCCCACAGATGTTGCTATTGTTTTTGTTTTGTAAACTAAAGGGAGGTAAGAAGCGTTGGCCAACGTGATGAGAAAATGTGCAGTTCATATTGTGCTGTTTGCATGTGCAATGATGTAAGAGTAAAAAGAAAATGAAGGGCAGTAACTTCTTTGTTGTGGATTATTGTAAAGGAGGTGGACGTTTCACCATTAAAGGGCAACTGAAAATCAAATATCTTCCAAACTTGACTGGTGACATGCAAAGCCATGTATTGACTGTATCAACACCGGACGAATGAAAAAATGACCGAAATACAGTTTTGGAGTGGAGTTCCCATTTAAGGATTCCAGCTTTAAATGAATGTGTTGTATAGTAAATGCTTTATAATAAGAGATCAAATATAATTCATCAAAGTTCCCACAGAAAACAACTAACAACTTTCCCTTTTCAGCAAAAGGGTTACAACACTACCACCACTGCCAAATACCAACAGAGACTCTCTACCAAACAGAACAGCAGTAGGACGGGAAAGAGCGTGTATAATTAACAGAATCTTCCATCTCCCACTCACCCCCTCTCCCTTGATTGTCCGTGGACATCGGTGCGTGAAGGTGATGCATATTCATATCAGCAGTCTCAGCACGGCATTGCCAGAGTCTGAGGCTCACAGCAACTAAAGGCCATCATCACTGTTTGGAGTGAATGCATGAGCGAGAGACTGCACCTGCATGACTAATCATCAGCAGGAGAGAGATTGATGGAAGGAGGGACATAAGAAGTGACAGGGAGAGTGATAGAGAGAGAAGGCTTATCGAGTTACTTTGGCTAGTCGAGGAAGATGGAGATTAGCTGGGGAAGGGAGTGTTAGTGTGAGACACAGCTGTTTCATGCCTGAACACGGGCGTGAGAGAGACAGACAGACAGTTGGACGGAAACAGAGAGTGTTAAAAAGACACAGAAAGGAAGGGAGGGTGATGTATAGATGCTATAGAAACACAACAGGGTGAGATTTGTTTTAGCAAGGGAACACAACACACACACACACACAAAGACAACAGTGCTAATTTCATCAGAGATGAGAAAGCTCTCACTTTGCATGTGTTAAAATGTGTCATCCTGAAATAGGGTGCCTAAAACATTGACACTGGTAGGCTGCTAACGAGCCGCCATATATGTGTCTGATGTTAAATAGTGAATAGCGTTTAACACCTGTAGGAGAAGTTAAATAGTGTTGTGAGACAAAGATTTCCCCTTTTGATGCTCTCAGCGTGACTGTTTCACAGGGATGTAAAGGAGAACTCTATTGGTCTGCCAATGCAGCAGGATGATGTCATTTTACTGATTTTATACTGTGGTGCATCCCAAATGGCACCCTATTTCTTTCACACTATAGTGCACTGCTTTTGACCAGAGCCATATTGGTTCTAGTCAATAGCGCTCTGTTTTATAGAGCCAATTGAGACGCAGGTGAGAGTTCACCTGCTTTATTAAAGCAGAAACCATAACCCCGTTAACTCCAGTACAAGTTCATGATACAGCAGTTCTACTTCAGCAAATGAAGTATTCTCCTCGAGTTCATTTGCGAGTAAGATACACTATTATGTACATCATCATGAGATGTTGTGGATGTAGCCTAGCTACACACATCACTGCTGTTATAGGGGTAACAAGGTTAATTTGAAGGACACTATTCCTTATTCCCTACATAGTGCACTACATTTGACTAGAACTCTATGGGCCCCGGTCAAAAGAAGTGCACCATATAGGGAAAAGGTTGCCATTTGGAAAGTAGGCTCTGAAACATTCACCATTTTTTATAATAATGCATATTCATTCCGGATTCCTCATCAGGGCACAGGAGCTAGATGCGTGTTGCAGAGTGTAAATCAATAATACCCATTAGCCGTCACTGGTATTAGCTGTAATGATGCTCTCAATGCAAGCTGCTATGAGAATCTTCTCATTATAGACTGTGCATCTCTGGAACAGATTTAACAGCAGCGCTCAGCCAAAATAGAATAACAACAACACCATCTCCACTCCATTTTATGATATTGACTGAGGTACTTTAACTATACAGTAAGTATCTGAATCCAAAATGCCACCCTATTCCTTTTATAGTGCACAATTTTTGACCGGAGCCCTATGGGCCCTGGTTAAAAGTACTGCACTATATAGGGAGTAGGATGCAATTTGAGCAGAACGCAACGCTTTAATTTTTGTAACTGTTTACGACCCATAACATGTTAATTTATCCTGAATTAATAACCAACATAGTGACACCGCATGCAGAGCGTGGCATTAGCATTGCCATCAGACTTGGATATTGTAGTGAACCTCTACTGATAACATGTGGTGTTGTGAAACCAACTGTTTTGTTGTTGTTTCCATTACTGTTGTTGTTTACATTACATCTGATGTTACATTACTGTTGTTGTTTACATTACATCTGATGTTTACATTACTGTTGTTGTTGTTGTTGGCATGGTGTTTTTGCTTGTCACTTTCTTCTGCAGCAATCATAGTTCTCTTTGCCGCTTTGTTGTTGGCGTTGTCTCTATTACTATTGATGTTGAGACGACGTCTCTCCTTGTCTTCCTCCAGCGATTGTGGTTCTGTTCATCACCCTGCGGCGGAGCAAGAAGGAGCCCCTCGTCATCTCTGAGGAGGACGTCCGCGAGAATGTGGTAACATACGACGATGAGGGGGGCGGCGAGGAGGACACTGAGGCCTTCGACATCATCACCCTACGGAACCCCGCCGCCGCTGAGGAGCTCAAGTTTAGACGGGACATCCGGCCGGAGGCGGCCCGACAACGCGGGCAAAACCGAGGCTGCCACAGTCCCCCGGAGCTGAACCAGGTGGATGTGCAGGAGTTTATTAAACAAAGACTGGTGGAGGCAGACATGGACACTAGCGGGCCTCCATATGACTCCCTCCAGACCTACGCATACGAGGGTCAAATGTCTCCGACAGGTTCCATCAGCTCTCTGGACTCCCCGGGAACACACTCAGAACAGGATTATAACTACCTGGACGACTGGGGGCCTGAGTTTCAGAAACTGGCAGAACTCTACGTGGAGGATACGGATGTAGCAGAGTCAGATGTGGCAGTTGCGGTGACAGTGGCGACCTAGCCTGTCAACGTCGGTCACACCGTCTGTAAAACCAAAACCTTCTCTCTCTCAGTCCTCCTCCTCGACTTGTTTCAAAACGATGAAATATAAATGCTTTTGAACTCGTTCCAGCTGATCTACTTTTCCTGTTGAATTGCAGACTGCCCTTTTTTTCAGTTTTCCATTTGGAACATGGGTCTAATATGCGGATGGATTGATTTTGGGGTGGATAACGGAAAAAGGAAAATATTTTTCCTGTTGTATATTTTTTATTGCTCAATAAAGTCCTTAATTCCATATGAGTGGATATATGTGAAACGGAGTGTCAACTTTTATTCTGAAGATTAAAGGTTATCTTAGAACAGACATCATTATGCAAAGATTTACGCAATTAAAGCCCAAGAAAAGTTATATTGAACCATCACTTTCACTTTCAGGGTTATCTATTCTAAACAATCATTACAGCTGGCCATGTGTGACACCACACAAAAGCAATTCAATTGACACTAAGGCTTTCTTAATCAATTTTACAACATAGATAGCTACAATTCTTCTTAAAATGGATGTTGATTGCAAAACTGCCACTAACTGGGCTTTTATTTTTATACCAGTATGTACAACTGTCTGCCTCGATAAGATAAAGGTACCTTGCATTAGAGAGTCATGACATTCGTGTTAATAAAATAAAATACTATTCTGAAAAATGACATCAGAGGGGAATCAAGGATATTGCATTAGTTTATCATGGTCTATAAAACACTGTCCCTATAGACCTTGAACATTCGTCCCAAATGGCACCCTATTCCCTAGGCCTAGTACACTACTTTTGGCCAGAGCCCTATGGGGCCTGGTTAAAAATAGTGCACTATATAGGGAATATAGTGGCATTTGGGATGAACATATGCAGGCTTTTTACTGAGTGTGCTTCTTTCATGAAAATAACTCAAAATATATGTTTAATCATTTATTTCCCTGAGCCTCGTTTTTGCATTTAAATGCTCAGTCTGATTGTTTGGGCGTGTTGATATAAATTGAAGTACAGTATATTTACATACAAAGCCCAGATTGGTAGATAGGTCTTTTAGACTCTAGAGGAGGGTACATTTGCAAATAAATGATGACGGGTCAGAATAACGCGATCAGATTGTGATGTCATGATCTGGGCCAAAAACTCCCATCCCACCAGAAACAGGCTGAAATTCCAGACTTTTTATTCAAACAGCTCTTACACACAAAGGTTATTATCATAATTTTCACAATTTCAGAGTGTTGTTTCAACCTCATAGTGTGTAAACATAATTTAAAATAAAAGGAAAATCAAGTTTTTTGGCAGCACTGCCCCTTTCAACATAAGCCTTGAACCTAGCCAGCGATCAGTCTCCTATGGTCTGTCTGTCATAAGTTCCTCCTGGACCTGCATGGCTGCTACTGAGACACTGGATGAAGGGATGAGAGACTGATTAATATTTCAGTCCCTCTGCTTTCTCTCTCATTCTTTCATTTTTCTCAAGCTCTCTTTCTGTATTTTGCAATCTCTATCTCTCCCTTAGTCTCTTTTCCCCCTCCATCTCGCTCTCTCTCTTTCGCTCTCCCTCTTGCCCTCTCTGATGCGATCTCTCTCTATCTCTCTTTCCATCTCTCTCTCTCTCTCTCTCTCTCTCTCTCTCTCTCTCTCTCTCTCTCTCTCTCTCTCTCTCTCTCTCTCTCTCTTTCTCTCTCTTTCACTTGCTATCTCTGTTTCTTTAGTCTATTTTCCTTCTCTTCTCCCAGATTCACAGGTGCAGTATAAAAGAGAGAGAAGTGAGTCACATCTGTGTTAAAACGTTTGGGATATGGATAAATGCTCTGAGTTACTGGGGCTTGGTTTGGGGCAGAGATGAGAACTGATAGGATTTTAATCCAGCATGGGAAGATGGAGCAGAGAGTATCATTATGAGTGTGCACGTGTGTGTCTTTGCATGTCTTTATGTATGTGCATCTGTGCATTGGATCCACTTCAAATTTGATTCCCTGTCCCCCTGATTATGTCAGAGTCAATGTGTTCCAGTCTCACTGGGGGGGAAAGGAAATCACTTGCCAGCTCTAATTGATGTGATTGCGCAATCAACACATTTATAAATGTGTAATAAAAAATGCATTTAAACAGGATGCAATACATTTGACCCAGAAGTCAATGTGCTGTGTGATGTATAAACAGTACACTGTAGTGTGTGTGTGTGTGTGTGTGTGTGTGTGTGTGTGTGTGTGTGTGTGTGTGTGTGTGTGTGTGTGTGTGTGTGTGTGTGTGTGTGTGTGTGTGTGTGTGTGTGTGTGTGTGTGTGTGTGTGTGTGTGTGTGTGTGTGTGTGTGTGTGTGTGTGTGTTCTTTACATTTATGCCTAACATACAGTGTTGAGAATAAATCCAGTAGAGAAAAGAACAGTCTTGTAGTTTTTACGAGGGGATCTGTTTCATACTTGACTGGCATAACTAGTCTCAGTAACACTTTACTTGACACCCAGTGTCATGACACAGTCATAGCATATCAGAATGTCATAATCGCTGACATAGACTGTCATAATAGGGTCATAATAGGGCCATAATAGGGTCATAATAGGGTCATGACATATACAGTATATTAAGACCTGTTGTGACATATATTGCGTTATTTTATGGCCGGTTATGACACCTACATAAGATTGTCAAAACCCACAAATCCGACCACACAAAACATTCCATTACACAAATTATTGTTGTAATTGTGCACCCCAAAGCTCTGTTGCTGATGACTGGGATGAATGCAGGAGATGATTTCAGGAGCATGACAAGACACGCTCTTTTTGACTGATGACTGATGTAAGGGCATGTACATGATAGGTCTATCTGGCTTATCCTGTTAAGTCGACCCTCTACTTTTTCGAACATTCTGTTAAAAATCGCGCAACATTCCAGCGCCCTGCTACTCAGGCCAGGAATATAGTATATGCATATGATTAGTATGTGTGGATAGAAAACACTCAGACGTTTATAAAACTGGTTAAATCACGGCTGTGACTATAACAGAACGTGTGGTTCATCGAAAAGTGCAGGAATATCTGATCACTGAAAATGGAAAAAAATATCCATCCGCGACTTCAAGGAATTGTTCAAAGTGAATCGAATTAAATGAGGCCGAGGTTGCAGTGCCTACAGCTTCCACACGTTGTCTAGAGTCTTGTCATTTGAGGCAAGCGCAGTTCTTCAAAATTGTAGTTAAGAAACTATCTGAACAGCATGTTTAATGGATTGTAATATAACAAAGGTTCTCTTGTAGGGGGTGCCAAACTGTGCATTGAATTGTGTTTGAGTGTGCATGGGTAAGTTATTGGAAAATGACCCTTTTTTTACATTTGACGTCCGAAGTCATGAAATCTCTCCACACCATAGGTTTACGTTGCACCAGCTTTCTACGAAAAGGAGTAGATTTAGTCTGTGTCACAAGTAGTACCCTGTTTCCTTCAGAGCATTGCCTGTAGATTTTATGAAAGTTGTTGCGTGTGTGTGCCTTCCTGACTTGTATGTGTGTGTGGGCATGTCCACACTGAGCCGAGTGGTTGTGCAATGCTTGGCCTTAAGAGTCAATACTGAGAGGCCTTTCATGGCATTTGAGGTCAGAGACTCCCCAGAGGACCACAAACAGCCTGCCAGGCATCACGGACACAGGGTATAAATATGTGATTAAAGGAGGGCCTATCATTGCATATTCTGAATTTTCATTAGCCTTCAAAGTGTCTGAAGGTGAAATGGAAGACATCAAAGAACTAAAACCCATCTTCAAAAGCCAACCCACGACCAAACTTAGTAGACATAGACATAGTGTTATTTGCGCTGGAAAAAGTAATGAGTTCTGAAAAAAAATGCTGCTGACATTTCACTTAAAAAAGAAAACGGTGAAAAAGTGTCATATTGACCAGGGGTTGTGATGCCACACAGAAACAGAATGACTGATTAATTCATTGTAAATCTATGTTGCCATTCAATATTTGAGGACCAGACAGAAAATACTGGGTTAGTCAAAGGGCTTGGAACTGTAGACAGAGACACAAACCCATTCATCTTCAATTTTTTTCAATCACTCGGGTACAATTCTTACAAGTCTGTGGTAGAGTTTCACATCTCTAAGCACGACAATTGATCAATTAGCCTTTTAAAATGATAAACTTGGATTAGCTAACACAATGTGCCATTGGAACACAGGAGTGATGGTTGCTGATAATGGACCTCTGTACCCCTATGTAGATATTCCATTAAAAATCAGTAATTTAGTAATTTACAACATTTACAATGTCTACACTGTATTTCTGATCATTGTGATGTCATTTTAAAGGACAAATAGTTTTCTTTCAAAAACAAGGACATTTCTATGTGACCCCAAACTTTTGAACACTAGTGTACATCTCGGTGGAGTTGGGTTGTGGGCGGAGTGTACATCCGGTAGATGTCGGTAGATACAAGAAAACAGTTGGTGGTTGTGTTTGACATTTTATTTTACAGTTTTTCTCAATCACTTTGGATCAATTCTCAAGTGATAATTATGTTTTTCAAAATAATAAGTTCAAATCTCTGAACAATTAGTTTCTTGTTCACGCCAGATTCAAATTTGTTATTAATTTAACCCTCATTACATTTAGGACTTTTTTAATTAACTTTTGTACACCTGTGGTGTTCCCTGTCAAAAATGACTGGTCATTAGAAATAAATGGGTGAGACTACAATTAGTGTGTTAAATTAAGTTCAGGCACATGCCCATTCATCAGAATTAACACTTTCTCCCCCAGACCTCACATGCATGTGTGTTTGAGCACACACACACACACACACACACACACACACACACACACACACACACACACACACACACACACACACACACACACACACACACACACACACACACACACACACACACACACACACACACACACACACACACACACACACACACACACACACACACACACACCTCACTCCCCTTCTTGGCTTCCATGGCAACCCGCATGGGAGCATTTCCCCAATAGAATCTTTCCCCCACGGGAACCACACCTGTTGGCATTCTCACAAACAATCGCAACTTTTTTAGAGCTCTGGTATATCAAGCTTTTTTGAGGCCTTGCTCACAATTCATTCTGTGGCAGCATAATGACAGAACAATATACTGTACGTGAGGCTCTTGATCATATCTTTGATCATGACACTGGTGAGGAGGAGAGAGGCCAGAAAACTGACAGTGAAGATGCATTAGAGGAGGAAGTGTCAGAAGTTGAAGACAACACAAAATATGATCCAGAGACAACTGATGTGGAGACAACCAAGACAACCGATGTGGAACAATCCTGTGATGAGGAAGAGGGCCCTGCTGAGGTTGTTGTTACATTCCGGTCAAAGAATGGGAATTTGTCCTGTTCTTCATCCCCAACTGAGAGGAGAGGTTCGCTGTCAGCTGAAAGTGTTATCAGGATGTCCCCAGAGCCAACGAGATACGCCATATCCTGGGTTGATGCCATAAAATCCTGCTTCGAACTGTTCCTGACAGAGTCAATCTAAACTATAGTGATAAACATAACCAACCTGGAGGGGAGACGCGTTTACGAAGACAACTGGAAGGAGGTAGACCGAACAGACGTCCAAGCATACTTGGGTCTCTTGAATTTGGCTGGTGTGTAGAGATCCAGAAACAAATCTACCACCAGTTTATGAGATGCAGAGTCTGGTCGGGCAATTTTTCATGCCACTATGTCACTCCAGACATCATCCATACATGAATCCATACATTATGCTTTTTATTCTGAAAAAAGAGTTGTATGAGCTCAGGTCATTTAGACCTACAGGCCATAAATAGCAAATAGTTGTTCAAAACTTCATGTTCACAGGAACTTAAGTTGGTAAAAAGATTGAACACAAAATTAGGTGATAATATATCTATTAGTATGGATTTATAATCCGCAATAATGGGGCGGTCATTTTGGGCTGGGAACACAGAATGAATTAGCATGAAACGAACACAACAGGAAGGTTAAGCAAATTGCAAAAGTACAATTTTCTACAATTTGCACAATAACTATATGCACGTGGCTTGCTGATCAAAACTGATGAGTTGGTGCTCAGTGAAAATGTCACTCTTCACAACTTCTAAACATAATTTCATCATCAAATCAAATGTATTTATATAGCCCTTTGTACATCAGCTGATATCTCAAAGTGCTGTACAGAAACCCAGCCTAAAACCCCAAACAGCAAGCAATGCAGGTGTAGAAGCACGGTGGCTAGGAAAAACTCCCTAGAAAGGCCAAAACCTAGGAAGAAACCTAGAGACGAACCAGGCTATGTGGGGTGGCCAGTCCTCTTCTGGCTGTGCTGGGTGGAGATTATAACAGAACATGGCCAAGATGTTCAAATGTTCATAAATGACCACCATGGTCAAATAATAATAATCACAGGCAGAACAGTTGAAACTGGAGCAGCAGCACGGCCAGTTGGACTGGGGACAGCAAGGAGTCATCATGTCATTGAAAATAAGAATGTGTTCTTAACTGACTTGCCTGGTTAAATAAAGGTAAAATAAAAAATAAATAAAAATAAAAATGTCAGGTAGTCCTGAGTCATGGTCCTAGTGCTCAGGTCCTCCGAGAGAGAGAAAGAAAGAAAGAGAGAAAGAGAGAATTAGAGAGAGCATACTTAAATTCACACAGGACACCAGATAGGACAGGAGAAGTACTCCAGATATAACAAACTGACCCTATCCCCCCGACACATAAACTACTGCAGCATAGATACTGGAGGCTGAGACAGGAGGGGTCAGGAGACACTGTGGCCCCATCCGATGACACCACCGGACAGGGCCAAACAGGAAGGATATAACCCCACCCACTTTGCCAAAGCACAGCCCGCACACCCCTAGAGGGATATCTTCAACCACCAACTTACCATCCTGAGACAAGGCCGAGTATAGCCCACAAAATCTCCGCCACGGCACAACCCAAGGGGGGGCGCCAACCCAGACAGGAAAATCACATCAGTGACTCAACCCACTCAAGTGACGCACCCCTCCTAGGGACGGTATGAAAGAGCCCTAGTAAGCCAGTGACTCAACCCCTAGAGGCAGAGAATCCCAGTGGAAAGAGGGGAACCGGCCAGGCAGAGACAGCAAGGGTGGTTCGTTGCTCCAGATCCTTTCCGTTCACCTTCACACTCCTGGGCCAGACTACACTCAATCATATGACCCACTGAAGAGATGAGTCTTCAGTAAAGACTTAAAGGTTGAGACCGAGTTTGCGTCTCTCACATGGGTAGGCAGACCATTCCATAAAAATGGAGCTCTACAGGAGAAAGCCATGCCTCCAGCTGTTTGCTTAGAAATTTTAGGGACAATTAGGAGGCCTGCGTCTTGTGACCGTAGCGTATGTGTAGGTATGTACGGCAGGACCAAATCAGAGAGATAGGAGAAAGCCCATGTAATGCTTTGTAGGTTAGCAGTAAAACCTTGAAATCAGCCCTTACCTTGACAGGAAGCCAGTGTAGGGAGGCTAGCACTGGAGTAATATGATCAAATTTTTTGGTTCTAGTGAGGATTTTATCAGCCGTATTTAGCACTAACTGAAGTTTATTTAGTGCTTTATCTGGGTAGCCGGAAAGTAGAGCATTGCAGTAGTCTAAGCTAGAAATGACAAAAGCATGGATTAATTTTTCTGCATAATTTTTGGACAGAAAGTTTCAGATTTTTGCAATGTTACGTAGATGGAAAAATGCTGTCCTTGAAACAGTCTTGATATGTTCTTCAAAAGAGAGATCAGGGTCCAGAGTAACGCCGAGGTCCTTTAGCATGTGAGCCATCACATGCTAAATGATCCATTTAATTATCAATATCTGTCAGACATAATTTTATGTTTTTGTATTTTATGTTTTTGTATTTCACCTTTTTTTAACCAGGTAAGTTAGTTGAGAACAAGTTCTCATTTTCAACTGTGACCTGGCCAATATATAGCAAAGCAGTGCGACAGAAGCAACAACACAGAGTTACACATGGAATAAACAAGCGTACAGTCAATAACACAACGGAAAAAGGAAGTCTATATACAGTGCGTGCAAATGGCATGAGGAGGTATAGCAATAAATAGGCCATAGTAGCAAAGTAATTACAATTTAGCAGATTAACAATGGAGTGATAGATGAGCAGATGGTGATGAGCAGATGATGGTGTGTAAGTAGTGATACTGGCGTGCAAAAGAGCAGCAAAGTAAATAAAAACAATATGGGGATGAGGTAGGTAGATTGGGTGGGCTATTTACAGATGGACTATGTACAGCTGCAGCGATCGGTTAGCTGCTCAGATAGCTGATGTTTAAAGTTAGTGAGGTAAATGTAAGTCTCCAGTCTCAATGAATGTTTGTAATGTCTCCTAAAGTGGAGATCTTACAAATCTATCGATCAAGTTTGGAAGCACATACTGTATATGGAGCTTGCCCACAGCACGACCACTACCATTTTTTAACAAGGAGGAACAGCACAACCCTGAACAGCAGCTACACATGCTCGTGGAAGTGAAAAAAAGAAGATGTGTAAGAATGCGTGGTGGTGGTGTTTAGGGGAAGACATAATAGAAGAAGAGGTAGAAGGCAAAGAATAAGCAAACAAACAAACACGTTTCTAAAGACGGTTGACATCTAGTGGAAGCATTAGGAAGTGCAACATAACCAATATCCCACTGCGTATTCAATAGGGGCTGGGTTGAAAATCGACCAACCTCAAATTTCCCACTTCCTGTTTAGATTTCTTCATAGGTTGCCTGCCATTTGAGTTCTGTTATACTCACAGACATCATTCAAACAGTTTGAGAAACTTCAGAATATTTTATACCCAATACTAATAATAATATGCATATATTATCAACTGGGGCATGGGGAGCAGGCAGTTTACTCTGGGCACATCTGGGCACCTTTCATCCAAGCTACTCAATACTGCCCCTGCAGCCATGAGAAGTTAATCAGAAACCACTGCTAGATGGATAGGGCTGCGCTCAGAGATCTTACCTTGGCAAATTGTGCTGTTAAGACACTGATGTCCTTTACAAACACGTACAGTTGATGTCAGAAGTTTACATACACCTTAGCCAAATACATTTAAACTCCGTTTTTCACAATTCCTGACATTTAATCCAAGTAAAAATTCCCTATTTTAGGTCAGTTAGGATCACCACTTTATTTTAAGAATGTGATATGTCTGAATAATAGTAGAGAGAATGATTTATTTCATCTTTTATTTATTTCATCATATTCCCAGTTGATCAGAAGTTTACATACACTCAATTAGTATTTGGTAGCATTTCCTTTAAATTGTTTAACTTGGGTCCAATGTTTCGAGTGGCCTCCCACAATAAGTTGGGTGAATTTTGACCCATTCCTCCTGACAGAGCTGGTGTAACTGAGTAATGTTTGTAGGCCTCCTTGCTTACACATGCCTTTTCAGTTCTGCCCACACATTTTCTATAGGATTGAGGTCAGTGATTTGTGATGGTCACTTCAATACCTTGACTTTGTTGTGCTTAAGCCATTTTGCCACAACTTTGGAAGTATGCTTGGGGTCATTGTCCATTTGGAAGACCCATTTGTGACCAAGCTTTTAACTTCCTGACTCATGTCTTGAGATGTTGCTTCAATATATCCACATAATTTTTCTACCTTATGATGCTGTCTATTTTGTGAAGTGCGGAGATGAATCTGGTACCCAAGGATAACGTGGTACCCAAGGATGAACGTGGTACCCAAGGATGAACCAGACTTGTAGAGGTCTACAATTTTTTGGATGAGTTCCCACTGGAATTGTGATACAGTGAATTATAAGTGAAATAATCTGTCTGTAAACAATTGTTGGAAAATGCACAAAGTAGATGTCCTAACTGACTTGTCAAAACTATAGTTTGTTAACAAGAAATTTGTGGAGTGGTTGAAAAATGACTTTTAATGACTCCCCCTTCTGATGACCAGGTGGCGAATCGCATCTCTGCATGTCTGGCAGACATATCAGTGTGGATGACGGATCACCACCTCAAGCTGAACTTCGGCAAGACGGAGCTGCTCTTCCTCCCGGGGAAGGACTGCCCGTTCCATGATCTCGCCATCACGGTTGACAACTCCATTGTGTCCTCAACCCAGAGCGCTAAGAACCTTGGCGTGATCCTGGACAACAAACTGTCGTTCTCAACTAACATCAAGGCGGTGGCCCGTTCCTGTAGGTTCATGCTCTACAACATCCGCAGAGTACGACCCTGCCTCACACAGGAAGCGGCGCTGGTCCTAATCCAGGCACTTGTCATCTCCCATCTGGATTACTGCAACTCGCTGTTGGCTGGGCTCCCTGCCTGTGCCATTAAACCCCTACAACTCATCCAGAACGCCGCAGCCCGTCTAGTGTTCAACCTTCCCAAGTTCTCTCACGTCACCCCGCTCCTCCGCTCTCTCCACTGGCTTCCAGTTGAAGCTCGCATCCGCTACAAGACCATGGTGCTTGCCTACGGAGCTGTGAGGGGAACGGCACCTCAGTACCTCCAGGCTCTGATCAGGCCCTACACCCAAATAAGGGCACTGCGTTCATCCACCTCTGGCCTGCTCGCCTCCCTACCACTGAGGAAGTACAGTTCCCGCTCAGCTCAGTCAAAACTGTTCGCTGCTCTGGCTCCCCAATGGTGGAACAAACTCCCTCACGACGCCAGGACAGCGGAGTCAATCACCACCTTCCGGAGACACCTGAAACCCCACCTCTTTAAGGAATACCTAGGATAGGATAAAGTAATCCTTCTCACCCCCCTTAAAATATTTAGATGCACTATTGTAAAGTGGTTGTTCCACTGGATGTCATAAGGTGAATGCACCAATTTGTAAGTCGCTCTGGATAAGAGCGTCTGCTAAATGACTTAAATGTAATGTAATGTAATGTATATGTGAACATCCAACTTCATCTGTATGTGAGAGTGGATTCTCAGCCCTCACTAGCATAAATACTAAATACAGGCACAGACTGCGTGTGGAATATTATTTAAGACTGAGAATCTCCAATACAACAGTGCACAGTTATGTGCATCCTTTCAAGCACACCCTTCTCATTAACATGTGGTTAGTTATTCACAAATGTTGATGAACAAATAGGGTTTTATATGTAAGATGACTAAGTAAAGAGCAAAATGATTGATTATTATTTTGTATTGTTATTTGTGCCCTGGTCCTATAAGAGCGCTTTATCACTTCTCGCGAGCTGGGTAGTGACAAAAACTCACACTCATTATTATGTTTAATAAATGTATTGTATAGTGTGTGTGTGGCAGGCTTACAATGATGGCAACAACAAAAAAATTCAGAGTGCTCTGACCCTGATGCTAGAGGCGGTACGCAACTGGAGTTTGCATGTTTGAAGGTATACGGGACTATATAATGTTTGGGAACCAATGAGCAACATCTTATGTCCAAATCATCTGTTATATCCAAGCTTTTCCCAAATAGCTTTTAATCAACTACAAAAATGTAGATTTTTGCGTTTGAAATTCCATGAGTGAATATGAGATGGGTACTTTGAGCCATTGAGATTAAGAGCAGGCACAGTTAGTTAGGGATAGTCTCTTGGCACACATGTTTAATTCACTAAATGCTGAATAATAAAAGATATTTTAAAAACTTTTCTGCAGTGATATGTTGGAAAAACATATCACTTCAATAGGGAGTGATATAATTAAAGGTGCAATCTGAGATTGGTACAACAATTTTGAGATTTATTTCAAGATATATAGCCATTAATTGAAGAACATAACATGTAAATGCTTCATGACTGCCATACCCCATTAGAACCCAAAATGTTTGAGAGTGGTTACATTTCAATCCCCATTCCTCAACTGTTTACCAAAACAAGAGGCAGGGTGACTGCTTTCTTTCTTGCTTTCTTTCCTGTTTCTCCAGTTTGTACTGTACAATACTACAGCAGCACAATAGTTTCCTGTCAAATGTATTGTTCAAATGTCATAGCATGTCAAGGTTTTCTACATTGTCAAATAATAGTGAATACATTAAACCTATGAATTAACACATAAAAAATGTAGTAACACAGAAAGTGTTAAACAAATCAAAATATATTTAATTTTTTGAGATTCTTCAATGGAGCCACCCTTTGGCTTGATGACAGCTTTGCACACTCTTGGCATTCTCTCGGCCAACTTCACCTGGAATTATTTTCCAAAAGACTTGAAGGAGTTCCCACATATGCTGAGCACTTGTTGGCTGCTTTTCCTTCACTCTGCGGTCCAACTCATCCCAAACCATTTCAATTGGGTTGAGGGTGGGTGATTGTGGAGGCCAGGTCATCTGATGCAGCACTCCATCACTCTCCTTCTTGGTCAAATAGTTTTTGGGTTATTGTTCTGTTGAAAAACAAATGATAGTCCCACGAAGAGCAAACCAGATGGTATGGCGTATCCCTGCAGAATGCTGTGATAGTGTCACGACTTCCACCGAGGTCGGTCCCCCTCCTTGTTCGGGCGGTGTTCGGCGGTCGACGTCACCGTTCTTCTAGCCATCGCCAATTCACCTTTCATTTTCTATTTGTTTTGTCTTGTTTTCCCGCACACCTGGTTTGCATTCTCTCACTACTCGTCTTGCATATAACCCTCTTTTTCCCCCCATGTCTGTGTGTGGAATTGTTATATGTAAATGTATATGTACTCCAGGCTGGTTTGCGCCGGGTCATTGTAACCCGTGTGTGTTTAGTTTTCTGAGGACTGTGTTTTGTTTGCCCCAATAAAGGGCTCAGTTTGCTACCCATTTCTGCTCTCCTGCACCTGCCTTCCTTGCAGCCAGTTATGCACTCCATTACAGATAGCCATGTTGGTTAAGTGTGTCTTGAATTCGAAGTAAATCACAGACAGTGTCACCAGCAAAGCAGCTTCACACCTCCTCCTCCATGCTTCACGGTGGGAACCACAAAAGCGGATATCATCCGTTCACCTAATGCTTCTCACAAAGACACGGCAGTTGGAAACAAAAATCTCAAATCTCAAATCAGACCAAAGGACAGAATTCCACTCTAATGTCGATTGCTTGTGTTTCTTGGACCAAGCAAGTCTCTTCTTCCTCTTGGTGTCCTTTAGTAGTGGTTTCTTTCCAGCAATTCGACCATGAAGGGTTGATTCATGCAGTCTTCAGCTGTTGTTGAGATGTGTTTGTTACTTAAAATCTGTGAAGCATTTATTTGGGCTGCAATCGAAGGTGCCATTAATTACCCATTTCCGAGGCTGGTGACTCGAATGAACTTATCCTCTGCAGCAGAGTAACTCTGGATCTTCCTTTCCTGTGGCGGTCCTCATGTGAGCCAGTTTCATCATAGCGCTTGATGGTTTTTGCAACTGTTCTTGAAGAAACTTTAAAAATTCTTGAAATTTTCCGTATTGACCGACCATCATGTCTTAAAGTAATGATGGACTGTTGTTTCTCTTTGCTTATTACTGATCCATAATATGTACTTGGTCTTTAACTAAATAGGGCTATCTTCTGTATACCATCCCCACTCAATCAAAGGAAAGAAATTCCACAAATGAACTTTTAACAAGGCACACCTGTTAATAATTGAAATACATTACAGGGGACAACCTCATGAAGCTGGTTGAGAGAATGCCAAGAGTGTAAAAAGTTGTCATCAAGGCAAGGGTGGCTACTTTGAAGAATCTGAAGTATAAAATATATTTGGATTTGTTAAAAAAACATTTCATAGTTTCATTTCATAGTTTTTGATGTCTTCACTATTATTTTACAATGTAGAAAATAGTAAAAATAAAGCAAATCCCTGAAATGAGAAGGTTTTTCCAAATTTATAACTGGTACTGTATTTGTGTGTGTTCTAGCATACTGCACAGCAAATTCTCCAGAGTGAAATCAACACTGTTGCCACTAGAGAACCTGGTTTGAGTACAGGCTTGGCCGCCGCCACCGGGAGACCCGTGGGGCGACGCACAATTGTTAGGGGTAGGTTTGGCTGGCAGGGATGTTCCCGTCCAATCACGCACCATTGACTCCTGTGGTGCGCCAGGCGCAATGCACGCTGACACGGTCGCCAGGTGTACAGTGTTTCCTTGACACATTGGTGTGACTGGTTTCCGGGTTAAGCGGGCATTGTATCAAGAACCTGTGCGGCTTGGTTGGGTTGTGTTTCGGAGGATGAACGGCTCTCGACCTTCGCCTCTCCAGAGTCCGCACGGGAGTTGCAGGAATGGGACAGGACTGTAACTACCAATTGGATACCACGAAAAAGTGGTAAAAACATACCTACTTTTCAAATACTCAAGGCAGTCCAGTACTCAGAAAGTATTCATACACTTTGACTTATTCTACATTTTCTTGTGTTACAGCCTGAATTAAAAAAAATATTTTTTAAATATTTTTATCTCACCCATTTACACATAATACCCCACAATGAAAACGTCACAACATGTTTTTGAAATTTTTGCAAATCTATTGAAAATGAAATACACAACCCTGAGTCAATACTTTGTCGAAGCACCTTTGGCGGAAATTATAGCTTTGAGTCATCTTGGGTATATCTGTACCAGCGTTGCACATCTGGATATTGGGATTTTCGCCCATTCTTCCCTGCAGATTTACTCAACCTTTGTTAAAACTTGTTAGTTCTAAGGTCTATTATCCTGAATTTCTACCTGACTGACATGCCCAAAGTAAACTGCCTGTTACCCAGGCCCAGAATCCATATTATAATGCATATAATTGGTAGCATTGGATAGAAAACACTTTGAAGTTTGTAGAAATGTTAACATAATGTATGAGACTATAACACAATTGATATGGTAGGTAAAAATCCAAACCTGATTTTTTTTTGAGATCCCAGGCTCTCATAATGGAAAGCTATGGGTCCTATGCAATTCTAGCTCCCAGATTGCAATTCCTATGGCTACCACTAGATGTCAAGAGTCGTTGTTTAAGGTTTCAGGTTTGAGTTTTGATACAAAGTCCCAGTGGAAAATAAATCAGTCAGCACGGAACAAAGAAGAGACGTGCCTCCGAATTTTACTTTTCTATTGAACATACTTCTTTCTGTATTAAATATTATAGTTTATTTACATTTTAGGATACCTGAAGATTAATGGGAAGGTAGTTTGACTTGTTTGAACAAAGGTTAGCTGTCACTTTTTGGATTCCTTTGTCTGCATGTTGAACAAGTGGATTACTCAAATCGATGGCGCCAACTAAACTGAGTTTTTGGGATGTAAAGAAGGATTTTATCTAAACAAAGTGTGGCAAGATTTGAGTCCCTGGCGGCGTAGTGTGTTACTGATGGTAGGCTTTGTTACTTTGGTCCCGGCTCTCTGCAGGTCATTCACTAGGTCCCCCCATGTGGTTCTGGGATTTTTGTTCACCGTTCTTGTGATAATTTTGACCCCACGGGGTGAGATCTTGCGAGGAGCCCCAGATCGAGGGAGATTATCAGTGGTCTTGTATGTTTTCCATTTCCTAATAATTTCTCCCACAGTTGATTTCTTCAAACCAAGCTGCTTATTACCGATTCATTCTTCCCAGCCTGGTGCAGGTTCACAATTTTGTTTCTGGTGTCCTTTGACAGCTCTTTGGTCTTGGCCATGGTGGAGTTTGGAGTGTGACTTTTTGAGGTTGTGGACATGTGTCTTTTATACTGATAACACGTTCAAACAGGTGCCATTAATACAGGTAACGAGTGGAGGACAGAGGAGCCTATTAAAAAGAGGAAGTTACAGGTCTGTGAGAGACAGAAATCTCGCTTGTTTGTAGGTGACCAAATACTTATTTCCACCATAATTTGCAAATAAATTCATTAAAAATCCTACAATGTGACATTCTGGAATTTTATTCTCCTCTCTGCACAGACCATACAAACGCTCCACACCACGTGGCCGCGGCCACCCTAATCTGGTGGTCCCAGCGCACACGACCCACGTGGAGTTCCAGGTCTCCTGTAGCCTCTGGAACTGCCGATCTGCGGCCAACAAGACAGAGTTCATCTCAGCCTATGCCTCCCTCCAGTCCCTCGACTTCTTGGCACTGACGGAAACATGGATCACCACAGACAACACTGCTACTCCTACTGCTCTCTCTTCGTCCGCCCACGTGTTCTCGCACACCCCGAGAGCTTCTGGTCAGCGGGGCGGTGGCACCGGGATCCTCATCTCTCCCAAGTGGTCATTCTCTCTTTCTCCCCTTACCCATCTGTCTATCGCCTCCTTTGAATTCCATGCTGTCACAGTTACCAGCCCTTTCAAGCTTAACATCCTTATCATTTATCGCCCTCCAGGTTCCCTCGGAGAGTTCATCAATGAGCTTGATGCCTTGATAAGCTCCTTTCCTGAGGACGGCTCACCTCTCACAGTTCTGGGCGACTTTAACCTCCCCACGTCTACCTTTGACTCAATCCTCTCTGCCTCCTTCTTTCCACTCCTCTCCTCTTTTGACCTCACCCTCTCACCTTCCCCCCCTACTCACAAGGCAGGCAATACGCTCGACCTCATCTTTACTAGATGCTGTTCTTCCACTAACCTCATTGCAACTCCCCTCCAAGTCTCCGACCACTACCTTGTATCCTTTTCCCTCTCGCTCTCATCCAACACCTCCCACACTGTCCCTACTCGGATGGTATCGCGCCGTCCCAACCTTCGCTCTCTCTCCCCCGCTACTCTCTCCTCTTCCATCCTATCATCTCTTCCCTCTGCTCAAACCTTCTCCAACCTATCTCCTGATTCTGCCTCCTCAACCCTCCTCTCCTCCCTCTCTGCATCCTTTGACTCTCTATGTCCCCTATCCTCCAGGCCGGCTCGGTCCTCCCCTCCCGCTCCGTGGCTCGATGACTCATTGCAAGCTCACAGAACAGGGCTCCGGGCAGCCGAGCGGAAATGGAGGAAAACTCCGCCTCCCTGCGGACCTGGCATCCTTTCACTCCCTCCTCTCTACATTTTCCTCCTCTGTCTCTGCTGCTAAAGCCACTTTCTACCACTCTAAATTCCAAGCATCTGCCTCTAACCCTAGGAAGCTCTTTGCCACCTTCTCCTCCCTCCTGAATCCTCCTCCCCCTCCCCCCTCCTCCCTCTCTGCAGATGACTTCGTCAACCATTTTGAAAAGAAGGTCGACGACATCCGATCCTCGTTTGCTAAGTCAAACGACACCGCTGGTTCTGCTCACACTGCCCTACCCTGTGCTCTGACCTCTTTCTCCCCTCTCTCTCCAGATGAAATCTCGCGTGTTGTGACGGCCGGCCGCCCAACAACCTGCCCGCTTGACCCTATCCCCTCCTCTCTTCTCCAGACCATTTCCGGAGACCTTCTCCCTTACCTCACCTCGCTCATCAACTCATCCCTGACCGCTGGCTACGTCCCTTCCGTCTTCAAGAGAGCGAGAGTTGCACCCCTTCTGAAAAAACCTACACTCGATCCCTCCGATGTCAACAATTACAGACCAGTATCCCTTCTTTCTTTTCTCTCCAAAACTCTTGAACGTGCCGTCCTTGGCCAGCTCTCCCGCTATCTCTCTCTGAATGACCTTCTTGATCCAAATCAGTCAGGTTTCAAGACTAGTCATTCAACTGAGACTGCTCTCCTCTGAATCACGGAGGCGCTCCGCACTGCTAAAGCTAACTCTCTCTCCTCTGCTCTCATCCTTCTAGATCTATCGGCTGCCTTCGATACTGTGAACCATCAGATCCTCCTCTCCACCCTCTCCGAGTTGGGCATCTCCGGCGCGGCCCACGCTTGGATTGCATCCTACCTGATAGGTCGCTCCTACCAGGTGGCGTGGCAAGAATCTGTCTCCTCACCACGCGCTCTCACCACTGGTGTCCCCCAGGGCTCTGTTCTAGGCCCTGTCCTATTCTCGCTATACACCAAGTCACTTGGCTCTGTCATAACCTCACATGGTCACTCCTATCATTGCTATGCAGACGACACACAATTAATCTTCTCTTTTCCCCCTTCTGATGACCAGGTGGCGAATCGCATCTCTGCATGTCTGGCAAACATATCAGTGTGGATGACGGATCACCACCTCAAGCTGAACCTCGGCAAGACGGAGCTGCTCTTCCTCCCGGGGAAGGACTGCCCGTTCCATGATCTCGCCATCACGGTTGACAACTCCATTGTGTCCTCCTCCCAAAGCGCTAAGAACCTTGGCGTGATCCTGGACAACACCCTGTCGTTCTCAACCAACATCAAGGCGGTGGCCCGTTCCTGTAGGTTCATGCTCTACAACATCCGCAGAGTACGACCCTGCCTCACACAGGAAGCGGCGCAGGTCCTAATCCAGGCACTTGTCATCTCCCGTCTGGATTACTGCAACTCGCTGTTGGCTGGGCTCCCTGCCTGTGCCATTAAACCCCTTCAACTCATCCAGAACGCCGCAGCCCGTCTGGTGTTCAACCTTCCCAAGTTCTCTCACGTCACCCCGCTCCTCCGTTCTCTCCACTGGCTTCCTGTTGAAGCTCGCATCCGCTACAAGACCATGGTGCTTGCCTACAGAGCTGTGAGGGGAACGGCACCTCAGTACCTCCAGGTTCTGATCAGGCCCTACACCCAAACAAGGGCACTGCATTCATCCACCTCTGGCCTGCTCGCCTCCCTACCACTGAGGAAGTACAGCTCCCGCTCAGCCCAGTCAAAACTGTTCGCTGCTCTGGCCCCCCAATGGTGGAACAAACTCCCTCACGACGCCAGGACAGCGGAGTCAATCACCACCTTCCGGAGACACCTGAAACCCCACCTCTTTAAGGAATACCTAGGATAGGATAAGTAATCCCTCTCACCCCCTTAAGATTTAGATGCACTATTGTAAAGTGACTGTTCCACTGGATGTCATAAGGTGAATGCACCAATTTGTAAGTCGCTCTGGATAAGAGCGTCTGCTAAATGACTTAAATGTAATGTAAATGTAAATGTATTCTAATTTTGTCTGTCATAGTTGAAGTGTACCTGTGATCATCTTTTTAAGTGTGAGAACTTGCACAATTGGTGGCTGACTAAATACGTTTTTTGCCCCACTGTACGCTTGGGGTAATTTTCCTTTGAATGTAAATCAGTGCCCCAGTCTAAGGTTGTTTGCACTCTTACGCTGGTTCTCATCAATGATATGCCTATATTTGCCTCCATTCATTGTTCCCTCTATCCTACCCTCCCAATCCCTGCCACTGAAAGCAGCATGAAGCTTCATGAAGCTCATGAAGCCCCATAGCATGAAGCTGCCATCATAATGCTTCAGGGATGCTGTTAGACGGTTGTTGACCTGGTTTTATCCAGACATATTGTTTTGCATTCAGGGCAAAGTGTAAATGTTTGTCTCATCGGACCACATAATCTTTTGCCTTGTGCTTACTCGTTCCTTTTTACAAACCTCAGGCGTGCTGCCATGTGCCTTTTTTCTCAGGAGTGGCTTCAATCTTGCCACTCCGCCATAAAGCCCAGATTGTTGAGGTGCTGTAGAGACTGTTGTCCATCTGGCAAGTTCTCCCATCTCAGCCAAGGAACTCTGTACTTCTGTCAGAGTGGTCATTGGATGCTTGGTCACCTTCCTGGCCAAGGTCCTTCTCAACCGGTTGCTCAGTTTGGTCGGATGGCCAGCTCTAGGAAATGGTGTTATACCCTTCCCCAGATATATGCCTAATCACAATTCTCTTGGTGATCTACATATAGTTCCTTCTTCATATAGTTTCTGCTTTAACATGCACTGTCAACTGTGGGACTTATATAGACTGATGTGTTTCTTTCTAAATCATGCCCAAACAAAAAGGTGCAATGGATTCGCACTAAAAATATGTTGCATAAAGCTTACATCATTATTCAATGTTTTTAATTACGGTATGTTCACTGCATCAGGGATAGCATGCACAGCTGTTTCGGCATTACAGCCTTCTTCAGAGTGTAGGTGACATTTTTTTTAAATGAAAGAACAACAGATGAGCAGCAGGTACATCTAAATTATGTCCAAAAAAATGAATTGGCCACAGGTGGACTCCAATCAAGTTGTAGGAACAGCTCAAGGATGATCGAAGGAAATTGGATGCACCAGAGCTCAATTAAGGGTGTAATAGCAAAGGACTGTGAATACTTATGTAAATGAGATACTTCTGTATTTCATTTTCAATAAATTAACTACAATTTCTAAAAACATGTTTTCACTTTGTCATTATGGGTTATTGTGTGTAGATGGCTGAGAAAGAAAAATGGTTTAATCCATTTTGAATTCTGTGTGGAATGAGTCAAAGGGTATGAATACATTCTGAAGGCACTGTAATTACATGATGGACATGGAGTCACCCAAACATCAGAATAAACCACTTTAGCAGCATTTAAAGGACCTAACATATTTTCAGAATAAGTGAGACATAAGGTAATAAAGTAAACACTTTACATAAAGTACATATACATGTGCAGTGACTGTGATTATTACAATTGCAGCATTGTTGTTACATAGGACAATTGTTTCATAATTGCATAATAATGGAGTTAATGCATACATTGTATGGATTATAATTACCTAAAGCACTTAAACAAGAACTAATCTTTCAGTAACGGGTGCAAAACACTAAGGACTCTATTCAATCAGATCTGCTTTAGCTGACATCTGCATAGTTGTTGTTTTGGTGTCTGAGGTGGAACTGCATTAGGGCTGTCAAATCCACAAGTGGCTCCTGGCATTATATCAAAAGTGTACATGGCCATTGGCATTAAGATAAATCTCATGCAGCCTTGTTTACAAGTTCAAACACCTGGAATGCAGAGGTGCAAACTCTCACAAATTGATCGTGAGACACGCATTTGACCCTCTTCTCATGATCTTACGGCACACCTTTTATATCTCACGCATTGCAAAGTAATGCTTTTATTTAGAAAATTAGTCCATTGTATAGTCTGCACGTTAACCTTTCAACTGTGCCCCAAATAAATAGTTTTGAAATCGGAACATCTGCACCTTCAATTTACCATCATCACGAGCTAAACCTCTATCATTGTTCTGTCTTGCCACAGCACTGTGAACAGTGGCACACTGAAGCATATTATTGGTCTAGTTATGTAAGGGATCAAGGGGATTGGATGCATGTTTTAAGGAAATGCTCCTCAGGATTAGAGTAAAAAGAGCAGTACGGCAGCAGTGTTTTATGTACAATATTGTCAACAAAATTATTGAAAAATGCAGCCTTTTGACAGCATGTACTTGCATTAGTGCCCTTGTTTGGTGATTGACATGTGGTCGGAGGGTCCGTCTGGAGGGTGGAACGCAATTGTGGAGCCATAGAGAGGCCAAATTCAGCTCCATACCGCATCGCCTCCTAAATGTTGTAATAATGTAGAGGGTTCCTTATAGCTCAGTATAGCTCTGCATTGACATGATTGGTTGACGGTAGGTGGGTGCGGGAGGTCCTGTATAAACACAAACTTCCTTCACAGCTCTACACTGCTCAGCGAAGCGCAAGAAGTACGAGTGCCCTGACTTTGCAGCATCGTAAATGCTGCAAAGCCAATGCAGACGCCAGATTTACCATCAGCGCCTTTTAGGCTGTGCCAACGAAAAGGCAGCAGACAGAACCTACAGTATGTTTCAGCAGGGAAGTTTGGTAGGGTGACCTGATTTGTAACTATGAAAATCATAGTTTGATTCTAGAGGGGGGACAATAAATGGATTTTAAAAATTGGTTAGGGCTTAGGGGCAGATTTATGTAATCTTGTCTTCGGGAGTTTTAATTATCCATTTACTTGATTTAGATTGATCAGTGGTACAATTCTCATTATTAACAATAGGCTAATATATAGGCTAATGTGCTTGTCAGCAAGAACACTTCTGTTAAACCCCACACTTATTTTATTTACATTTACATTTAAGTCATTTAGCAGACGCTCTTATCCAGAGCGAATTGGTTATTATTACACTTCTTCCCATTTTTGCCAGTGTACATATTTGAAATCTGATATGACTACTTGTGTCCTTTGAAAATAAATTATATAAGGCTATGTAATATTGCAGATACTCATGGACAGTTTTCAATAAGTCATTCAATAATGCTCTTGGAATCAACTCTAATTTGTTACATAAGAATTGTGCACATGCTAGGCAGAGATGGTAGGGGGACTCACAACTCAAACACATATTTTATCTTTGTAGAGTAAGATGATGTCAAGGATTTTCAACTACTAGGCATAAACCACCTGAATATTAATATTCATTAAACATTTTCTTGAAGGTTGGGTGATTGAAAAATGAATTGTTATAACAACAACATTTTCAAACACCCAGCACTTGGGAAACATATATCAAGGGTGGCCAACCCTCCTGGAGAGCAAGTAGGATTTTCTTCCAGCCCTATTTTAAAAATGGCAAAATACTAAATGTTTGTTTCCTTACCTTAATGGCAGTGTATGGACAAGGAGACTGCAATCTATGATTTGGTTACCGTTCCTGTGCAGCGCCTTGGTGTAGTGGTAATTCTACAATTTTCCACCTGAGAACAGGGATCTGAGAACAGGGATCAATCCCTTCTTCCATCTGTCCCAATGTTTCTAGAATTTGACTGTCACTCTATATAATTGAATGCCCTGGCCCCCCAATGGTGGAACAAACTCCCTCACGACGCCAGGACAGCGGAGTCAATCACCACCTTCCGGAGACACCTGAAACCCCACCTCTTTAAGGAATACCTAGGATAGGTTAAGTAATCCCTCTCACCCCACCCCCCCTAAGTTTTAGATGCACTATTGTTAAGTGACTGTCCCACTGGATGTCATAAGGTGAATGCACCAATTTGTAAGTCGCTCTGGATAAGAGCGTCTGCTAAATGACTTAAATGTAAATGTAAATGAATTACTGTCTGAATAAAGTGTCAAACCACCTAAAAATATGTTTACAAAAATTACAAATGGTTTATAATAAATTTCATTGCCCAAAAATCTCAAAGTAACAAAGTCATCCAATGTTGAGCGTTCATTTCATATTCAAAGCATCGCGAATACACCTGACCTGTGGTTTTTATTTGAAACTTTTCCACACTTGTCATAGCCATTTCAAAATACTTAGCATTGCAGGAAATTAACTTTAAAACAGTAACATTTTCCTGGGGGGGACACCCAGTCCCCAGTAAAGGGGCTGTGCCAAGGACCAATGAAAATCACATAGCAAATCTCACTCCAAGCTTTCTTCAAAAGTTGGCAGCCTTGGGAATGTGCAATGTAATGTACAAAGAGATTAGGAAAACATACAGTTGAAGTTGGAAGTTTACAGTCATTAAAACTAGTTTTTCAACCACTCCACAAATGTCTTGTTAACAAACTATAGTTTTGGGCAAGTCGGTTAGGACATCTACTTTGTGCATGACACAAGTCATTTTTCCAACAATTGTTTACAGACAGATTATTTCACATATAATTCACTGTATCACAATTCCAGTGGGTCAGAAGTTTACATACGCTAAGTTGACAGTGCTTTTGAACAGCTTGGAAAATTCCAGAAAATGATGTCATGGCTTTAAAAGCTTCTGATAGGCTAATTGACATAATTTGAGTCAATTATACCTGCGGATGTATTTCAAGGCCTACCTTCAAACTCAGTGCCTCTTTGCTTGACATCATGGAAATATCAAAAGAAATCAGCCAAGACCTCAGAAAAAAATATTGTAGACCTCCACAAGTCTGGTTCATCCTTGGGAGCAATTTCCAAATGCCTGAAGGTACCACGTTCATCTGTACAAACAATAGTACACAAGTATAAACACCATGGGACCACGCAGCCTTCATTCCGCTCAGGAAGGAGACGCACTCTGTCTCCTAGAGATGAACGTACTTTGGTGCGAAAAGTGCAAATCAATCCCAGAACAACAGCAAAGGACCTTGTGAAGATGCTGGAGAAAACAGGTAAAAAAGTATCTATGTCCACAGTACAAAATCTGACAGGCCGCTCAGCAAGGAAGAAGCCACTGCTCCCAAACCGCCATAAAAATGACAGACTACGGTTTGCAACTGCATATGGGGACAAAGATCATACTTTTTGGAGAAATATCCTATGGTCTGATGAAACAAAAATTGAATTGTTTGGCCATAATGACCATTGTTATGTTTGAAGGATAAAGGAGGAGGCTTGCATGCCGAAGAACACCATCCCAACGATGAAGCACGAGGATGGCAGCATCATGTTGTGGGGGTGCTTTGCTGCAGGAGAGACTGGTGCACTTCACAAAATAGATGGCATCATGAGGGAGGAAAATAATGTGGATATATTGAAGCAACATCTCAAGACATCAGTCAGGAAGTTAAAGCTTGGTCGCAAATGGGTCTTTCAAGTGGACAATGACCCCAAGCATACTTCCAAAGTTGTGGCAAAATGGTTAAGGACAACGAAGTCAAGGTATTGGATAGGCCATCACAAAGCCCTGATCTACTCCCATAGAACATTTGTGGGCAGAACTGAAAAAGCATGTGCGAGCAAAGAGGACTACGAACCTGACTCAGTTACACCGGCTCTGTCAGGAGGAATGGGCCAAAATTCACCCAATTCATTGTGGGAAGCTTGTGGAAGGCTAACCGAAATGTTTGACCCAGGTTAAACAATTTAAATGCAATGCTACCAAATACTAATTGAGTGTATGTAAACTTCTGACCCACAGGGAATGTGACTATTATACTGACATTTCACATCCTTAAAATAAAGTGGTGATCCTAACTGCCCTAAGACATGGAATTTTACTAGGATTACATGTTCAGGAATTGTGAACAACTGAGTTTAAATGTATTTGGCTAAGGTGTAGGTAAATCCTCATTATTAAAAAAAATAACTTTTCAATTATTTCTAGATAACCTACACTTTCTAGTTCGAAACTTCTGACGGGATTGGGGAGGGTGTGGCTTTGTGACAAGGATCGCAAGTTCCACCTCTAACGTGCCAAAACACTGTAAGGCTGTCCGCTATCTCCTGTTAACACTTAATCTGATTGAATCTAGGGCTAACTGATTGGGTTAGGTTAGAAAAATGTACGTTATCTTTGTGTAGCATAATAGTAATCAATTATAAACATAGATATTGAAACAAAACATTATAAAAATCAACCTGCAATCGAACATGCTGGTAAATATGATAAGGATGGGTGTGTTTTTGGTGCTAAGTGATTGTGTATGAGATTTCGGCCCCTGTATTAAGGGTAAGACTAGGCACTCAAAATATGGCCTTATGAAATAAGTATGCACTCACTCAAAAAAATGTTAGGTAGTGTTGTGTTATTTTGACCCAGACATTCGGGTCACTCAGTTGGGTTGTTTGGTTATTGATGCTGGATTATTGAGCTATGATGCACGGGTCATATCAGCAGACTGGAGGCATGGCTTAGTAGGGATGTGACTATCAAATAGTTATTTATGGCCACCCGTGATATTAAATGTAACTCCTGTTCATTTTCTGTTGTATTGCATCTTAAGGTTGAGCACTGACACTTTTGTAGGTTTTATGAGACTCACACAAGCGTATGAGTTCCTAAAATGCCTATGCATATCCAAATGTTGGGGGAGTTATTGGCTTTGTTATGATAATTAAGTAATACCTTTGTTGTAGTTCCTTGGGAAACATGTGATGATGGGATTTTTTTAAAGTCATCTGGGCCCCCAAAAGGACTAATCTCTATAATATATACATCTTTTGGAAAGCTTGCATTCTGAGCTAGCCATTAAAATAATATGGACCACACTAATTGAATACAAACCACTCCTTAACTGGAACAGAATATGGAAAAATATTACTTTGGTATCCCGTAATCTGAACCACCAAGTTACACATTTTAAATTTGTCCGCAAACGGTATTTAACACCAACGAAAACCTTACGATGAAATTGGACCCAACTCCCAACTGTTCAATGTGTCCCTTAAATGTGTCCCTTAAAATGAGGTATGCACATTGCACTTCATAGGATTTTGGAGTGCCCTGCAGTTAGATGCTTTTGGGGCAAAAAAAAATATTAAGAAGTGTATGAATTTAAATATTCAGTGCTTTCCATCTATTATGTTACTTAACGATTATAGCCCCTTGAATCTCTCAATCAATCAAATAATAATAGTGCTTATTTGAGTAAGATTGCAACCACCTCACTCTCCCATTTAATCCGTGGATACAGTTACTATTAGAAGTTATAACATTAGAATTATCAACAGCAAGAATGAATTGTGCTAGTCAAGAAACAATTGAGGCCTGACAAATATACTTGACTCTGTATAGAACAATGGGTTTGGGTTTTGCATGCATTTGTTTGAATATTGTCATACCTGTAAACCTCCTCTGAAAAATAAAAATGACAACCCGGAAAAAGAAGTTAGTCACACTTTAACAAATGTTATTAAATGTATGTAAAATATGTAAGGTGCAAAAAATATTGATGGGAAAATGTTATTGGCACTTTAATACAATATTTAATACAAACTTAACATGGTGAACAGGAATGACATTTACTCTCACAGTTGGCCAAAAATAACTGAAATCCACACCCCAGAAGGCCATGCATCCTGAAGACAACCCAATTACCCAAACATGGGTTAATTTAAACATCAGTTTGGTTTTTATTAACTTTTATGCTGGGTCTTTTTAATGTAATCCATAGGTTGTTTTCGAGTGGCGTGGCCGTGTTAAATTTGTACATTGCAGATAAAAAATAATATTTAGCATGTTCCGTATTTTAACCTCTACAGGATTGGTGGCCAAAAATAACTATCTGAAAGCCACATCCCCAATAGGCCACACCCAACCATTGGATAATTTAACCATCACTTGGGTTTTTATTGCCTTTCATGCTGGGTTGATCCAGCAGATGGGTCTTTCTTCATGTAATACATACTTTAGTTTATTTTCAGGAGGAGAGGCCTATTGTGGCCATGGCATTTAGAAAGGTCTGGCTGGCCACCCGTCATTCCTGTTAATCATGTTACTGTTTACACACTTAAAATTAAAATAAATTCCCTTCAATTCGGTTTCACATTAACACGTTAAATATGTTTTATATACAAATAATAAAGTTTAAATTTCATAACTAAGGATTGGGATATTCATAGGCACTTGTCAAACACTTGTCAAACTTTTGTAACCGTAATTAAGCTACAAAAATGTCAGTCCACAACCTTAAGATGTGTTGGCAATACAGCAGAGCAGATGACCCGGAATGCAATTTACTCTCACTGGTGGCCAAAAATAAATATCTGAAAGCCACGGCCCTGCTAGGCTACACATGGTTTATTGTAGGGGAGTTCTACACTGGCTATTTTATAGGCTTAATCTGTGTCCGGGAAACCGTCCCTTAACGAGCAAGTACCCCAGCCACCAGTCGTGTGGTCAATACTAAGTGCATTTGACTGCTTGGGATATTGTTTACCCAGTAACTGATGTGAACTGATACAAGGGTATGAAGTAATGACAAACAACAGAGCATATCCTATATGCTGCAAAAATACCTATATGTTCTCATTCTAGTGGCTTATGCATTCACTACCTGGTTATATTTTGAGAAAACCATCACAAAAATACAGAATAATCTTGTGAATGTCAGAAAGAGCTTAGTCTGGTATCTAATTTCCTTATCATAAGGATATTCATTCCTTGGAACATGCTGATCATGTTCAGCTTCGTGTAGAAGTGGAATTTCGATATCATCCACTTCATCAGCAATACCAAAGATGAATTCCATGTCTGCCATTGTCACGTTTCCTAGAAACAGCAGAAGTTTTCAGACTTGCTGTCAGTGCATATGTACCTCTCGTTACTTGTCGACTTCTGTTTACAGTCGGCTACATTCGCCTTACCAGTCAAACGCGCCCACTATCTCCCCATTCCCATTCCCAATCCCACAAACTATCCTATAATTCATCATCCTCAACAACTCATCTTGATGACTAATAGTTGGTCATTAAATCCCACCAGGAAGCGTTCCACATTGTACCTTCTTTATCGTTTTTTGGAAGGAATATAATCTTACCTTCCATGTGGAATATAAGGATTCAACTAGGCCTATTATGGGATTCTTTGATCATCTGCCCATTTATGTAGACAGACAAACAGGAATGGGGATGGTGCAATATACTATCCCAGGTTTGTCATTGACAACAGGAGTGCAGTGGGATAGCAGGTGTACTTATTGGTCTTCAGAAGAATTGGAAATGAAAGAAATAATGAGATCTTTGGGGAGGGGAGGCACAGTCTAGTGGAGATTTAAAAAAATAAAATACAATAGGCCTACATATTGTAGAAGAATATAAACTATTTGGAGTGAATTCACTCTATACATCATCCATGTTATGCATAAGACCAAAATAATTGAACATCTGGGGGGGGGGGGGAGTCTAGCACGAGGTGAATGTCTATCACAGCAGTCTGTTGTCTATATGACAACAATTTTACGTAGGGGAGTGTATAGTGCATATTTTAGAGTGTAAAGTGTTTCGTGGCAGTTTTATTGGTGTTATGGATCATTCAACTGAATCCAGTTTGCATTCCACTATGCCTTTGTATTGTCAATTAGCATGCTGGAAAGAATTTGGAATACCTGCAGTGAAAGACATAACAAAAAAAAATATAACCCTATAGGTGACAAAGAATTGTCCGTGATCATTCCTGATGATGTATATCCTTTTGCATGGCACATGTGGATTCATTTTTCTTACCCATGTGGAGATAGAAAGCTTGTGTGAGCCTTGAGGAAGGCTCCTTGCCCGTGCTATCCACATTTCCTGTGGCGTTTATGTGTTCAGGAGAAGCATGACGAGACTTCCAGACTAACACCACCTAGCTGCATTCTGAATCGGAATGAATGAAGCCCTGAAGATAAAATGGAAACGTATGTAAAGATTATGAAGGAACGACGAACAGAGTTTAAAAAAAATCTAAATAGTCCACGGAATGGAAAAATACAGTATATATGCAAAAGTATGTGGGCACCCCTTTCAGCCACACCCGTTGCTGACAAACATTGGCAGTAGAATGGCCTTACTGGAGAACGTCGTCGCCACATTTCCAAGAAGTCAGTTTGTCAAATTTCTGCCCTGTTAGAGCTGCCCCAGTCAACTGTAAGTGCTGTTATTGAAGTGTAAACATCTAGGAGCAACAACGGCTCAGCGGTGAAGTGGTAAGCCACACAAGCTCACAGAACGGGACTGAAGCGCATAGAGTGCTGAAGTGCATAGAACAGAGAAATTGTCTGTCCTCGGTTGCAACACGCACTACCGAGTTCCAAACTGCCTCTGGAAGCACAACAACTGTTTTTCGGGAGCTTCATGAAATGGGTATCCATTGCCAAGCCGCATACAAGCCTAAAATCAACATGCACAATGCCAAGCGTCGGCTAGAGTGGTGTAAAGCTCACCGCCATTGGACTCTGGAGCAGTGGAAATGCGCTCTCTGCAGTGATGAATCACACTTGACCATCTGGCAGTCCGACAGACTAATCTGGATTTGATGCCAGGAGAACGCTAATTGCCCCAATACATAGTGCCAACTGTAAAGTTTGGTGTAGGAGGAATAATGGTCTAGGGCTGTTTTTAATAGTTAGGGCTAGGCCCCTTAGTTCCAGTGTAATCTTAATGCTACAGCACACAATTATATTCTAGATGATTCTGTGCTTACAGCGTTTTGGCAACAGTTTCCTGTTTCAGCATGACAATGCCCCCGTGCACAAAGCAAGGTCCATACAGAAATGGTTTGTTGACATTGGTGTGGAAGAACTTGACTGGCCTGCACAGAGCCCTGACCTCAACCCTATCGAACACTTTTGAGATGAATTGGAATGCTGACTGCAAGCCAGGCCTAATCACCCAACATCAGAGCCCAACCTCACTAATGACCTTGTGGCTGAATGGACGGACGTCCCCACAGCAATGCTACAACATCTAGTGGAAAGCCTTCACAGCAGAGTGGAGCCTGTTATAGCAGCAAAGGGGGGACCAACTCTATATAAATGCCCATGATTTTGGAATGAGATGTTCAATGAATAGTTGTCCACATACTTTTGGTGATGTAGTGTAGCTATTGAACAACCTTAAAGATTCACGAAGTGGGTATTTAGAGTTTTTCCCTCAACTGCTTTAGTAAAGTTGTCTTCATCAAATACCTAAGGAATGGAGATGTTTTGTCTTTACATTTTAGTTGATGCTCTTTTCCAGAGCGACTTACAGTTAGTGCATTCATCTTAAGATAGTTAGGTGGGACAACCACATATCACAGTCATAGATGTTACATTTTCCCTCAAAGTAACAGCAAAGTCCGAAATAGTAAGGGGGGGAAAAAGTAGTGTGAGTGTTTTCGGAAGGGGGGGGGTGAGGAGGGGGGGTGCGAGGAGAGGGTATTAGTTAAGACGCTCTTTGAAGATGTAGGGTTTCAGATGCTTTTGGGAGATGGGCAGGGACTCTGCTGTCCTAGCTTCAAGGGGCTAGCTGGGACCACCATTGGGGTGTGTCGTGGAAATTTCCTCTATTTACCAAATCATGAGCGCAAACCACACACAAGTCAGAGTTAGTTATCAAAGTCCATCTTTAATTATATGAGCTCTATCACAACCCTGTGACTCTCAGATCAATTCAGTGTCTATCAATGAATTCTCTGAGAGCCCCTTCTACATTGCAACTGAGATCCTTTAATAGCAAAAAACACACATAGTCAGACAGCATAGACATAATAAATCATTCAGCTTTGTCTCCTTACTCAAACCCAGGACCATAAACCAATCCTCCATATCAACAGGCATATATCAAATTGTCATTTAGATACAACCAATGCTAAATACAACCAATCCTGGACGAGCTCACGGGGAGCATAGAATGATTCCAGACACTGCCATCCTCCTCTCCCCGATGGGAAAAGTAGGGAGTGACTGGCACACAGACACAGTGGAGCAAGAGATATGTTTACACATGATGACACCTTGACCTCTCCCCTCTCTGCGGCCCATGCAACTTAGTCTTGACATAGAACAGATAACTGCCAATGGCCACCACTATAGTACAACAAAATACATTCTTATGAGAAATAACTCATAAGCATATCATGAAAATAAAACATCCTATCTATGTTACCCACCAATTATGATTATTCCCCAACAGGTGCCAGGACAGAAAGAACTTGGACTGAGCTGAGCGGGAGTTTCCCTCCTGTATGAGTGGGAGTGGCATTTTGGAACATTCACGCTTATAGCCTACTGCCGTGTGTGCATTGCTGCGCTTATAATGTGAAGAAATAGCCTAATAGTTTATCAACATTTTAAGCTAAGCGTTCTAATCTGCTGCTTCAGCCTCATTGCGTTTAAAATGTGTTTTTTTGATGTGAGTGGTTGTATTTATTTGGGATCTATCGCATCCCACAAATATCTCAGACTTTGTTTGGAATATATCTTTCTCGCACAGAAGAACATGTTGACCAATAGAATAGGTCAACTTTTGCACTATGGGGATAGTAGATTGACACAGGCTAGCGCTTTTTCTGTTTGTTAGTCCTGCTCCTCTGGTTGGCTGACAGAAAGTAAATGTGGAAAGTTCTTCTAACATCTTCAATATATGTCTCAGAATTGGATACAAAGGACATGCGCAGTTGCATCCCCGATGTGTCTGTCTTCACTTGTAGCCTACATTCGGAGCTGAGATACATGGCTGTGAGAAGAACGCTATCACCTAACTGACATTGGCTAATAATAATTGAGATATCTGAGTGAGCCATGTGAGTGAGAGGTGCTTTGGAGCACATAGCCGGGAGCAGGGAATTATATTTATTATATTCAGCCCCAGGCATGGATTTTTTTTAGGAGGGGCATTACGGCCACACTTGAGGAATACCGCTGGGGAATTTGAGGCATTATCAAGTGCTTGTCAAATTGTGAATGAGAGACAGATGAAGTGTGTGCAGCTTGTGCAAGAAACAAAGCAGGGCTCATGCCTTTAATGCAACTTTTTTCAAATCATCATTGGAGTTGGGTCCTGTGTTACGGATACAGTTATCCTGTGTGTGTGTGTATCCTGTGTGTGTGTTTCTTTTCTCTCCTTCTCCACTCACAGGTGAAAATCATCAATCCCCAATCAGTCAACAATCAATTATCAATCAGAAGACACACCTCCTCCTATTTCCTGACCTATCACAGTTCCTTCCCCATGGTTTAAAAACCCCATCATTTGTTTGTTCTAGAGCTCAGCTCAGCTCAGCTCAATCTCTCTGTAATGCCATGTCTGTAGGTCTCTGTGTTTCACTCTCGCTTTGTGTCTTAACCTCTCTTTTGTTTAAGCACCTCATAGCACTTTGTCATCACCTGTGAGCATTGTTTTTGTTTATGGTGTTTGTGTTTGATTGCTGGTGGGAAAAGGGGGAAACCAAGACAAGTCGCCCATGGGCATACACTACCCGTAGGTGAATTTTGTTAAATACACTAGTTAGAACTGGGCGGACCACCCACTGTATTTTTGGTTAGTTAGTTAGCTGTTGTTAAAGAAGGCTGTTCTAGCTTAGGGGTGTTTTTGAATACTTATTGTTTCTTTCCTTGGGTCCAGCTCAGCCCCTTTTCCTGCTCCCCCCATTACCGTGTGTTTATAAATAAACCTAGAGTTTGACGGTAGATTTCTGTTGTCGTGGTTATTTCGTTCACACTTTTACTTTGTCACAATAATAATTTGCATGAGTTATGTTACGGATCTCATTACCATCCCCCCTAGACTGTCGGGCCAAAAGGGATTCGTAACATCCTGTATTATGTATTATTAAACATGAAACATGTAGCCCAAAGTTTGAATCACAACAAAAGATGCCTAAATAACTATCAACTTAGCATGTAGGGGACCTGTTTCTTTGTTAACCACTCAACACAGAATAGCCACGTGCGCACTCCCTCTGAAATTATTTAGAGAAATCATCCTTTCTATTTTATTCAGCTATGTTCAATTGTATTCGTCATACTCTGAAATAATATAAAATAATGCCACAGAATTCTAAGGAAATCTTGTCCGCTAAAATGAACTAGAGTAGCTAACAGCCATATGGCATAGCCAGATCAGGGCCTTGCATAAAACACAACTCAGAGTATGCTATTCTGTTCTTCTGAAATATACAACATTTTCTTCATATCATGTTTCCAATAAATAATGGATTTATTGTGACGGTGTAGTATATTACATGAATTTATTATTAAATCTGTCAGTTATTCTGCGCTCTGGCACACTCAGACAAGTGCTCTGAAATCAGAGTAGATAGCCAGAGTGAATTTACCAGCTATGTCTATTGACAGTTGTCGCAATAGCTAGCTAAACGATTAACCATAATCCCAACTCATATTGTTACTACTCTGCATGAATCTGCAGGTAGTTTACCAACTAGGTTTAATGTTAGCTAGCTAGCTAAAATTAGGCTGTAACTATAATAATAATAATAATAATAATATATGCCATTTAGCAGACGCTTTTATCCAAAGCGACGTACTGCAAATGGCACTACACAGTATTACTACATAGATCAAACATGTAACGTAAACTAGCTAACTAACAGTACACTTTAACTTGAAATGAAAACAACTTCCTGACAAAATTAGAAACGTATAATATTTGAAAATGTAGCTAGCTAGACTATTTTACCCATATATGTGGATGGAAGCTTCTCCCTCTCTGTCACGGATGCCATGGTTGCCTTAGTTTGAAGATGTAATCCAGAGACTGGTGTTTTATTCAACAGCCTTCTGTGTGTTCTCTTTTTGACTCTGTCTACATATTTGCAATCAAACGGCAGAATTTTGTCTCTCTCCTTAGCTATCCTACTCTATTTCCACCAATTTCAAAACTTGTTCCTCCAGAAAGCGCAGACCAAAAAATCCTTTGCAATTCTACGACCTGATATCTTTCAGAAAATAAGAAAGAAAATGATAAAGGATTACCTACCGATACTGACAGCTCATGTTAGACAGAAGCGCGCTATATGGAAGACCAATCCGAACTTATCTCTTGGCATGTCCATCCCACCCATTAACTCAGTCAATCATGGCTAGCTTGAAGGTCCCTGCCGATGGCATACAAGTTTGTTATTAACGCACATGAACATTCACATGTTCCAGAAGGTATTTCTGGCAAAAAACACATTTTGAAAATAAAAAAGGTTACGTTCAAATGACTCTCCTGTGAAGTAGTGACCCGTGACATACTCATAGTTTCCTGAAACAAGTCACAAATTACTAGCTAGACATCTTAAGACTTCATTAACATTTACCATTGAGAATGCCCAACAACTATACCAACAACTATACTAAGCTAAGAATGAAATTAATAATGAAGTCAATAAACATTGGGTAGTTATTTAGATAGCATATAAATAATATATAAATAATATACTGGAGAATTTGATGTGTTAGTAGCCAACTAACATTAGGTAGCTAGCTAACATCCTGGAACATATAAGCAACTGCTGTAATGATATGCTATGTGGTTCATAGCTATCAAATTGTCAGCCAATGTAATGAAACTTATTTAAAAGTCATTACTTTATTATTTATTATTACATGTCTAAAGATTTGTCATACTCAGTTAAAGCAATTAATTTGTATCCCCTCTCGTCAGACTTCGGCTGCATATCTTCTGACATTTTCTTCAAATCTGATAATGTTGTGAAACCACGTCCATTTTCTGAAGCACATAAGTAGTGTCCACTGCTTGTCCACTTGACATTGTGGCTAATGTAGTATGACACTCAGAGAACCTTTGGCATACTACCAAAAATCCATACTATGACCAATAAGCATACTACATATTCAATTTATGTCACAAATAGTACGGATAGTGCAGCTAGCTAGTATTCGAACACAGCTCTGGTATTATCGACACAATAGATATCAGGTTACAACTTTTTTCCACTCTGTCTTTACTTTTTCTTCTTCGAAAATCACATCCTTAATCCATTTGTGATAAATCCATTGCTAATTTCTGTCGCATCATTTTGAGAGTTGAGTTGTTGGAAAAAATAGTGTGTATGGAAGGTTTTGATCATGAGGTTGGATCATGACTATTATGCTAATATTACCAAATGTTCTAGGAACTGTCATGAGTTACTACAGGAAAGGACAAGAAGAAAGGTACAAGTAATGTGTCATCATACCTTGAACTTTCAATTGAGGGGCGGGTGTGTAACATAACATTCAGGGCCATGTTTCAATTAACAGAACAGCTGTTCCACAGCATATACAAATCAGTTTGTCCAAGAGACGCAAAACATTATGCAATGTATTGTAACGACCCTGGGTTTATAAGTGCGGAAATCGACTCTGCCGCTCGAGCATGCTTTTGCGGCACAGTCGGTAGCGCCGGACCTCGGGCAAGAAGGTTGAGGGTTCAAGACCTGCTCCCAGCCTGTTTCATTACAGTATTGTAATTCTGAATCTTTAGACTATATGGCTCCACAGCAGATTCATATTTATCTTATTAACAAAAAAAATGTGATGTCACTGTAGGTTGTCAGCCTCCATTTGCCAATCTGCTCTCTCTCTTAGCTTGAGTGTATATGATGCTAGCTAATATATTTCTGTTCTGATGACTGGATCCTACCCTTCGTCCAAAGTGGAGCATATTGCAGTTGTTCTCAATCGCGTACAAGCATTTTTTGTGTGTGGAAATATATCTATAGCAGAACAGCGATGCTAAAATACATTTATAGAACTTTTGATCATTTTATTGCCTTAGTACCTGACTTACATATCTTAGACCACGTTTTGCAAGGATATTTGTCTTCATTGGAATATTTCAAATATTTCAATGTAATGTGATAATAATAAAAAAGCTACTAAGACCTCCCCTTTGGACAGATGTAGATTTTGCCCAAATGGCACCCGGTTTCTTGATGAAAATTGTCATGCAGGTGAAAGAGGACCCAAACGCGACTTAACAGAAACAGAGTTTATTAAAGTCCAAAACGGAATAACAGAAATCCTCTAGACTTGTAGAGGGGAAACAACTGGAGAAGCGGCCACAGACTGCAGGTCGCTTCGGGTAGGCGCAGGCCGTAGTCGACTGAGACACCTGCTCACACGCAGCATCTGATGAAGGCACAAAACACGACAGGACAGGGTGATACACAATCACGGCAAAAACACGACAGGACAGGGCGAAACGCAATCACAGCATGGTGAATACAATACAAGGAACCGACGGGACAGGAACGGAACACAAAGGAATAAATAGGGACTCTAATCAGGGAAAGGATCGGGAACAGGTGTGGGAAGACTAAATGATGATTAGGGAATAGGAACAGCTGGGAGCAGGAACGGAACGATAGAGAGGAGAGAGCGAGAGAGTGAGAGAGGGAGGGGGAGAGAGAGGGCTAGAAGGAGGGAAAGAACCAAATAAGACCAGCAGAGGGAAACGAATAGCATGGGAAGCACAGGGACAAGACAAGATAATAAATGACAAACATGACAGTACCCCCCACTCACCGAGCGCCTCCTGGCGCTCTCGAGGAGGAACACTGGCGGCAACGGAGGAAATCATAGATCAAACGGTCCAGCACGTCCCGAGAAAGAACCCAACTCCTCTCCTCAGGACCGTAACGAAAAACGATAAAAAGGGAAACTAGGGTACTACTCTAAAAAAAAAAAATGAGAACTAGGGACAGACTGAGACACAGCAAGGGCAGGGACAAGAACAGGAGAGATGCGATGGCAGGGAACAGACTGAGACCCAGCAAGACCAGGAGCAGAAGCAGAAAAAAATTACCAGACTTCTTCTGCGCGCAGTCTGAACACGCAGCCACGAAACGGCGCGTGTCACGCTCCTGAGTCGGCCACCAAAAGCGCTGGCGAATAGACGCAAGAGTGCCTCGAACACCGGGATGACCAGCTAACTTGGCAGAGTGAGCCCACTGAAGAACAGCCAGACGAGTGGAAACAGGAACGAAAAGGAGGTTACTAGGACAAGCGCGCGCGACGCAGTGTGCGTGAGTGCTTGCTTAACCTGTCTTTCAATTCCCCAGACTGTCAACCCGACAACACGCCCATAAGGAAGAATCCCCTCGAGATCAGTAGAAGCCACAGAAGAACTAAACAGACGGGATAAGGCATCAGGCTTGGTGTTCTTGCTACCCGGACGGTAAGAAATCACAAACTCGAAACGAGCGAAAACAACGCCCAACGAGCTTGACGGGCATTAAGTCGTTTGGCAGAACGGATGTACTCAAGGTTCTTATGGTCTGTCCAAACGACAAAAGGAACGGTCGCCCCTCCAACCACTGTCGCCATTCGCCTAGGGCTAAGCGGATGGCGAGCAGTTCACGGTTACCCACATCATAGTTGCGCTCAGATGGCGACAGGCGATGAGAAAAATAAGCGCAAGGATGAACCTTATCGTCAGACTGGAAGCGCTGGGATAGAATGGCTCCCACGCCTACCTCTGAAGCGTCAACCTCGACAATAAATTGTCTAGTGACGTCAGGAGTAACGAGGATAGGAGCGGACGTAAAACGTTCTTTTAGAAGATCAAAAGCTCCCTGGGCGGAACCGGACCACTTAAAACACGTCTTGACAGAAGTAAGAGCTGTGAGAGGGGCAGCAACTTGACCGAAATTACGAATGAAACGCCGATAGAAATTAGCGAAACCTAAAAAGCGCTGCAACTCGACACGTGACCTTGGAACGGGCCAATCACTGACAGCTTGGACCTTAGCGGAATCCATCTGAATGCCTTCAGCGGAAATAACGGAACCGAGAAAAGTAACGGAGGAGACATGAAAAGAGCACTTCTCAGCCTTTACGTAGAGACAATTCTCTAAAAGGCGCTGTAGAACACGTCGAACGTGCTGAACATGAATCTCGAGTGACGGAGAAAAAATCAGGATATCGTCAAGATAGACAAAAACAAAAATGTTCAGCATGTCTCTCAGAACATCATTAACTAATGCCTGAAAAACAGCTGGCGCATTGGCGAGACCGAACGGCAGAACCCGGTACTCAAAATGCCCTAACGGAGTGTTAAACGCCGTTTCCACTCGTCCCCTCTCTGATGCGCACGAGATGGTAAGCGTTACGAAGGTCCAACTTAGTAAAGCACCTGGCTCCCTGCAGAATCTCGAAGGCTGATGACATAAGGGGGAAGCGGATAACGATTCTTAACCGTTATGTCATTCAGCCTCGATAATCCACGCAGGGGCGCAGAGTACCGTCCTTCTTCTTAACAAAAGAACCCCGCCCCGGCCGGAGAAGAAGAAGGCACTATGGTACCGGCGTCAAGAGACACAGACAAATAATCCTCGAGAGCCTTACGTTCGGGAGCCGACAGAGAGTATAGTCTACCTCGAGGAGGCGTGGTCCCTGGAAGGAGATCAATACTACAATCATACGACCGGTGAGGAGGAAGGGAGTTGGCTCGGGACCGACTGAAGACCGTGCGCAGATCATGATATTCCTCCGGCACTCCTGTCAAATCGCCAGGTTCCTCCTGAGAAGTAGGGAGAGAAGAAACGGGAGGGATGGCAGACATTAAACACTTCACATGACAAGAAACGTTCCAGGATAGGATAGAATTACTAGACCAATTAATAGAAGGATTATGACATACTAGCCAGGGATGACCCAAAACAACAGGTGTAAACGGTGAACGGAAAATCAAAAAGAAATAGTCTCACTGTGGTTACCAGATACTGTGAGAGTTAAAGGTAGTGTCTCAAATTTGATACTGGGAAGATGACTACCATCTAAGGCAAACATGGGCGTAGGCTTGTCTAACGGTCTGAAAGGAATGTTATGTTTCCGAACCCATGCTTCGTCCATGAAACAACCCTCAGCCCCAGAGTCAATCAAGGCACTGCATGTAGCACCCGAACCGGTCCAGCGTAGATGGACCGACATAGTAGTACAAGATCTAGATGAAGAGGACTGAGTAGTAGCGCTCACCAGTAGCCCTCCGCTTACTGATGGGCTCTGGCCTCTTACTGGACATGAATTAACAAAATGTCCAGCAACTCCGCAATAGAGGCACAGGCGGTTGGTGATCCTCCGTTCCCTCTCCTTATTCGAGATGCGAATCCCTCCCAGCTGCATGGGCTCAGTCTCAAAGCCAGAGGAGGGAGATGGTTGCGATGCGGAGCAGGGAAACACCGTTGATGCGAGCTCTCTTCCACGAGCCCGGTGACGAAGATCTACCCGTCGTTCTATGCGGATGGCGAGAGCAATCAAAGAGTCCACATCTGAAGGAACCTCCCGGGAGAGAATCTCTCATCCTTAACCACTGCGTGGAGTCCTCCAGAAAACGAGCGAGCAGCGCCGGCTCGTTCCACTCACTAGAGGCAGCAAGAGTGCGAAACTCAATGGAATAATCCGTTATGGACCGTTCACCCTGGCATAAGGAAGCCAGGGCCCTAGAAGCCTCCCCACCAAAAACTGAACGGTCAAAAACCCGAATCATCTCCTCTTTAAAGTTCTGGAATTTGTTAGAGCAATCAGCCCTTGCCTCCCAGATAGCTGTGCCCCATTCTCGAGCCCGGCCAGTAAGGAGTGAAATGACGTAAGCAACCCGAGCTCTCTCTCTAGAGTATGTGTTGGGTTGGAGAGAGAACACAATCTCACACTGCGTGAGAAAGGAGCGGCACTCAGTGGGCTGCCCGGAGTAGCAAGGTGGGTTATTAACCCTAGGTTCTGGAGGCTCGGCAGGCCAGGAAGTAACAGGTGGCACGAGACGTAGACTCTGGAACTGTCCAGAGAGGTCGGAAACCTGAGCGGCCAGGTTCTCCACGGCATGGCGAGCAGCGGACAATTCCTGCTCGTGTCTGCCGAGCATGGCTCCTTGGATCTCGACGGCAGTGTAACGAGCGTCTGAAGTCGCTGGGTCCATTCCTTGGTCGGTTCCTTCTGTCATGCAGGTGAAAGAGGACCCAAACGCGACTTAACAGAAACAGAGTTTATTAAAGTCCAAAACGGAATAACAGAAATCCTCTAGACTTGTAGAGGGGAAACAACTGGAGAAGCGGCCACAGACTGCAGGTCGCCGGGTAGGCGCAGGCCGTAGTCGACTGAGACACCTGCTCACACGCAGCATCTGATGAAGGCACAAAACACGACAGGACAGGGTGATACACAATCACGGCAAAACACGACAGGACAGGGCGAAACGCAATCACAGCATGGTGAATACAATACAAGGAACCGACGGGACAGGAACGGAACACAAAGGAATAAATAGGGACTCTAATCAGGGGAAAGGATCGGGAACAGGTGTGGGAAGACTAAATGATGATTAGGGGAATAGGAACAGCTGGGAGCAGGAACGGAACGATAGAGAGGAGAGAGCGAGAGAGTGAGAGAGGGAGGGGGAGAGAGAGGGCTAGAAGGAGGGAAAGAACCAAATAAGACCAGCAGAGGGAAACGAATAGCATGGGAAGCACAGGGACAAGACAAGATAATAAATGACAAACATGACAAAAATAAGTGTACTATATAGGGAATAGGGTGCCATTTGGGAAGTACATGAAAATGAGAGCTCCATTACAGCATATCATGTTTTTCACCACTGAAAATGAATCTATGCCAACCACTAACTGATGGCTCGTGGCTTTAGTTTTAATCGCACTGCTTCCTGTGCGAGAGGAGAACACAATATACTCTGTCACAGGCATTGACATTGATATATAATTTAATTCCCAAATGGCACCCTATTCCCTATATAGTGCACTATTTTTGACCAAGACCATAGGGCTCTGGTGAAAAGTGGTGCACTATGCAGGAAATAGGGGCCCCTTTGGGAAGCACACAATGAAAATGGTAGGCACAGAATCCTTTGTATAAAGTATGTAACTGAAACATTAACCCTTTACACTCTAACGTTGAGAACCTGACCCGTAAACCTCATCACAACCCATTGAAGTTATATCTCGACAATGTGCTTGAGAAATATTATAACATATTACAATTAAAATAATACAAAATAGTAAGAGAGAGAAATATCTCTTGTTCTCTACAGAATTTAACCAAGATGGTATAGACCCTAACCTGAAATTACTACTCAAATACCCCAAGGCTCGCTCTCACGCTGTTTTATGGATGAGGAAAATGGAGAATACTGAAACTTCACACTAGGCATGTGAAGTCAAAGCCCTATGGTTGCACATTGAGAGATATCCTAATGCTTCTGTGATAATGACATGGAGGAAAGAAATATCTATCTTTGTCCTTCCTTTGCTCACCTTATCACCATTTTCTTATAAAGATGATTTGTTAAACTAAGACACCTTACATACATAGGGTGAACCTTGCAAACATACATATTTAGATACTCTGAAATTGTATGTACTGTGCATTAGCATTACAATGTAGATGCTCTGCATACAGTTGGAGCTGTGAGTGACCATTTTAGCACTAAATTGTGTTTTCTGGAAACCACTCGAGGCAACTTGCAAACATACAATACTTAAGATAGTTATACTGTATTAACTGCATTACCATTCAATGAAGAAGATCTGTACACAGTTTGTGCTGTGAGAGACCACACATCTTTTCAGTATTTTCAGTCATTATCTAGAAACCACAAGGGAACTGTGCCTATTTTACTTAGGAAATAAACATCAAAAAATGTTCCAAGAGTTCTTGTTACGGTTATTTTCTTCATTCATCATTCATGTTGCAATTACTGCTAATTGCATCCAGCAGCTTGCTGGCTGGCTGAAAGCTACCACTCACAGCTACTCAGGGCCTTGCTCACAAATACACAATAATCAAAAGACTGAGTGCATCATTCAATCAGGTGTTGTATTTTCATCCGACCAAAGATGTCAAATTAAACTGTTACAGTACAGTGAAACAAATGGCATCTTCAAAGGTTAATGATTGTCACAACCTGTTGTGGTGGTGGTGTGGGGGCATGGCTACCATGGCTACTGCCTGAGGGGTGGTCTCTATTCGTTTTGCTACCAGCAGGATGCGGGTGGACCACAGTGCTTCGGGGGAATAGGCCTTCGGCCTACCACATACAGCACGGGCTGGGGCGTTAGGTCCTCCCCTGGTGGCAGACACGGGGATATCGAGCGGGCCTTCTTCCTTCCACAGGTCCCTGGTGGCTCTGCACTCCCTGAGCAAGTGCTTTACCGACTCATCTTGGCCGCAGCCTGGTCGGGGGCATGCGGGTGTCCTCGCCGTGCCCCGGGAGTGCATAACAGCCCTGACCGGGAGGATCTCGTGGACGACCATCCAAGATAGGTCCCGGTACCGGTTCAGTAGAGCAGGATGGGCCACGTTGCGCCAAACCGTTCTGGGCTCGCCTATAGCAAGCCCGCACACTGGACACACTGTTTCCCGCTCCTGCACAAGAGAGAGAAGAGAGTGTCAGGAGGTGCTTAGAGAGGATGAGAAACACACAGGATACACAGAGGACGAGAAAGAGAAGAGAGAAGAAGGAAGACAGATATAGCTGGCTGGGACCAAGAGCAGAGCAGGAAGGGAAAGAACAACAACAGTAGAGAAAGACAGATGGGTGTGAGTTAAGACAAAGCACCAGGGAAGGAGGAGGTTGACACAAAGACTGTGGTTCAACAAGAAAGGCTGGGCAAGAAATGGAGAGTAATTGAAAAGAGAGATAAAAGGAAGGAGAAATTAAGCAGAGGTGAAATATGTATTGTCGTGACAACATCTCACTTGTTGAAGGCCATAGGACTGAAAATGAATGAAAGCAACAATCATGTCTCTGTCACTAGCAATCAGTCATGGGTGGTACTGGTAACTAGAATTCACCCGAAAGGCACCCTGGGTAATATGCAAATAAGGCTTATAAGCCTACAGCAGGGCCCTTCAATTCCGGTTTATAGTTCCCATTTATAGTTCTTCAGAGACCCTAAAATGGATATCTTCTGACATCGCTCTCAAGAACCTTATTTGGTTCCAAATAATATTTTTAAGAACGTAGGGTAAGTGGTGAGGCTAGGGTTAGCCTCAAGTCTTAGGTCAGAGTTTCCTCTCTTCAACAACATTGCTGGGAGCAGCTATCTTTACAGCAATGAGTTAAAGTAAATCAGCAAGTTATTCCGTGGTTAGTCATTTACGGAAGACGTAGGAGTCAGCAAATTTTTTAACATTTGACTGTCTAAGAAGTTGCTGTTGCATAATAATGCTTTACCAGTATTAGGTCAACATTGCCCTTTCCCTGTAGACTAACATCAGGTTCCATTTCACATACAACAAATAATCCTTAACAACCCCCATTAATTTATCATAGCATAATATATTTACCTGCCCCCCCTCACACACACACACTCATTACATCATCCAAGAGGTAATCTTTCTCTGCTATTGTTGTTATTGGGTTCACACACACACTCCATTATCTCAGACGACTGTTCAATTTTCTTCAGGCATGAAACGGTATAAAGCCGGCAGTTATCATGTGGCAGCAGCTAGCGGGCGAAGGGCCACGCTAAAATGTATTTACATGGTGATTGTGTGAACATGGTGCTTCATTAGACCCCAGCCGCTCCGGCTCACTGCCGTACCCTCCAACATTATTATATCTGTCCCCTGCCCACCTGACCGCCTGGCTGAGAGGCTTGAACAGCCAGCCATACTCAAGCTGTTGGTGATCATGGGATGCACAGACCTCTGTATGCCCCAACATCTGGACAAAAGGCTCTCAGTGACAGTACTCGGTCTCTCTCACTCTCCACCCACCCTGCTGTCCCCTAGCCAGATTCACCTCTGCTTTTATTTCTCCTTCCTTTTTATCTCTTTATCTCTCTTTTCAATTACTCCCACATTTCTTGACCAGCCTTTTTTCTTGGAACCACAGTCTTTGTGTCGTCCTCCTCCTTCCCTGGTGCTTTGTCTTGACTCACACCGATCTGTCTTTCTCTACTGTTGTTGTTTGTTCCCCTCCTGCTCTGCTCTTGGTCCCACCCAGCTATATCTGTCTTCCTTCTTCTCTCTTGCCTTTCTCCTCCTCTGTGTATCCTGTGTGTTTCTCATCCTCACTCAGCACCTCCTGACACTCCTTTTTTTGCATTGACTCGCTCCCTGCCTCCCTCCACCTCTCCCTCCTGCAAAGCTACTTCTATCTGGCTCACCACCTGCACACAGTCCTTGGAGAGTGCGGACTTATTTTCTGACAACAGCTTGCTGGGAGGAGCACTTTATATTGGAGTGGGGATGGGCAGGAACAGTATTAGACACATGCTGCATGTCAGACATTGAGCTGATGCAACATCTCCTGAAATGCCAGACTTTAATGCATCATCATTTAGCCTGCTCCATTTAGTCAACGCAACCTGTTATGATAACCAAACATTTGCACTACACTATTAGAAACATGGATGTAGCTTATCACGTCATATGTGGATCCTAGCCTTTAGTAAGGGTAACAATGTTTCAAACATCTGATTTCTTGTTTTGTGGAGATCATGAAGTTGCTTGATCAATCATTCAGTTCGAACTTTAGCACTTTACACAAAGTTAGGAGAAGTATATAAGTAAATGCTCTTTTTCATAGATGTGGCATGACTGCTTAGTACTACTCCGCCATAACCAGAAGCCAAGGTCATCATGTTAATTTGGTTTATAATGCTTGTTTGCATTTCAGTATATTATCAACTCCATGCCATGCTGGCATAATAGCTTTAGTGTTGACATAGTCTAGACATAATAGGGCTGGTTCTATGTGTACAATTTGTATCTGTCATCCTACTCTCTGTGCTGTGTGGGATTAATGAGGGTGAGTTTCAAATGGCACCCTATTCATTGTATAGTGCACTACTTTTGACCAGAGGCCTATTGACCCTGATCAAAAGTAGTGCATTAAATAGGGAATAGGGTACAATTTGGGATGCAGGCTGAGTAATTGAGATGAGGGCCATCTACATTCATGTCAATGGCATCCACTCTGTGTACACACTTACCGCTAGTACACACAACATCTGACAGCGAGCACAGCGGGTCCATTTCCAATCTGCAATATAATCTGCACATCTACCACAGGTCAAAAAAAGTCTACATGTTCTAGTCAATTATCAACTAGGGAGGGTGTTTGAAAGGTATAACAAGTACCTTTCCATCAGACAAGTACCTAAATTAGACAATGGCAGTGCTAACAGTCTGAAGAGAGAGTCTGGCTGCTGCTCCACCGCACTTCCTCTCTGGCTGGTAATGGTACCCAGAGTTTGGCTGTAATGTAATAGCCTCTCCAAGCTATGCTGAGAGAGAGAGAGAGAGAGAGAGAGAGAGAGAGAGAGAGAGAGAGAGAGAGAGAGAGAGAGAGAGAGAGAGAGAGAGAGAGAGAGAGAGAGACAGATAAAGAGAGAAAGATGGGGCATGAGAGGGAGAGAGATAGCGGTCACTAATGCAACTATTTGCATGCACAAGCGGTTTCTGAGGGTCTATCAAAGCAAATTGCTTCATCTGGAGTGAACGTGACCCTGAGAATGACTGGGTTTTGTAAATAAGCCATTATCCATCTAAAACATAATTATAACGCTAATGTCCTGCGCCAGTGCAGGGCCCCCGCCAGCTCATCCAGGCACATGCCTGGGCGTAATTGATAAAATTATCACACTTTAACGTTTACAACAACCAGGGAACGGAAATGTTGCTTAATGCTGTGGTGACCTGCCAGGTGAGAGACGCTATTGGAATGAGCGAACGAGTGGGACCCGTGATCAATGAGGTCATTCAACTGTGGCAGACAGAGAGAGGGAGTGGGGGAGGGAGAGAGGGGAGAGGGGGAGAGAGGGAGAGGAAGAAAGTGTGAGAATGACAGAGACAGAGAGAGGGAGATAAAGGTAAACGTGTTGCTCATATTTATTGTTGAGGCAAGGTTCATATGAGTCGAGGTTCATGACAGTATCTATTTTAATCAAACAATTAATTTTCCCAAGGTGTTAGGTGACAGTAGAGATTGGAAAGGCAACGCCTGTGCATTATTAGGACCGGGACGATGGCAGTATCGCAAAACTTGTTAGTATAGTGGCAAGGAAACAAAACAAGTAGCAAATTTGACTTATTTAGGAGAACAGCCCTAATGTTGTAAACAAACATAATTCTGTTGTCATCCAGAGAAAGGAAAAAGGAAACCGCACACTGCTCTTGATAGTATCACCGATCTTTAATAAGCTTACGTATCAGCCACAGAGCTTTTTTTTGTATATGGGAAGGAACAGTTGAAGAATTGTCAGATTTTATGGCACTACTCAATGACACTGACCCTAATCTCAAATTCACTATTGAACGTGACACTCAACATGTTCACTATCTCGATATGTGGATTGAGAAATCAAATGTAACCCTATTTACAACTCTGTACAGAAAAGAAACGGACAGAAATACTCTATTACAGAGTGACAGCTTCCACCCTGAGCCATTACAAAGAGGACTTCCAAGAAGCCAGTTTTTTAGACTGCGCCGTATATGCCAATCCACAGAGGATTATCTAGAAAAAGCAGCGGAGATGCGCATGAGGTTTCTAAGAAGAGGCTATCCCTCACAATGTGTTGATGAAGCTCATAATTTGGCATTGGAAAAAACACGAGATGAACTGCTACAAAAAAGACCCGCTAAAGCCAAAGAACACTCTGTGATGTTCACAACTACATATACTTTGAATTCGCAAAAAGTGGGAGGTGTGGTCAAGAAACACTGGCATATTTTATCATCGGACCCAGCTTTGCCGGCTGAATTTAAATATCCACCACGTACTGTGTATAGGAGAGGTCGCAATTTACGCAATAAATTGGTTCATGCCAACTGCCAGCCACAAAATAAAATTAGCCAGGCTCTTTTACGCCCTCTACCAAATGGTAGCTATAAATGCAGAGGATGCGCACAGTGCAACAACATGATAAAGTGTGAATATTTCTGCCACCCACACGCAGGAAAATGGTTCCAAATAAATGACATTATTACGTGTTCCACCACCCATGTTATTTACATTATAAAATGTCCATGTGGGCTCTGTTATGTCGGTAAAACCACCCGCTCTCTCAAACAGAGAATTAGCGAACATAAAAGTTCAATCAGGAGAAATGACAGAGATTATCCAGTCGCTGTACATTTCAATGACCTGAAGCATGACATTTCTACCTTTAGATTTTGTGGCATAGAGAAAGTTCAGATATCAGACAGGGGAGGAGATATTAATAATACTCTGAGTAAAAGAGAATGTTTTTGGATTTTCACCCTCCAGACATGATTTCCTAAAGGACTTAATGATGAAATGCCTATGTATTGTTATGTTGTGAATTTGAACATGAAATATGTGTCTCTTGTAGATTATTCTGACGTTTTCCGTATGATGTACCTCGTGACTAATGAAAACTTGCTATGTCCTCATTGAGATTTTACAGACGTGTTTAATACACCTTATTTATACACTTTTGTAATATTTATGAAATGCATATTGTTGTATTTGGTAGCACTTATTTATTTTTCCTTTGCCTCCAACCCCCTTCGATGTGTGGAACGGATGTGGGTGGGGCCAGGTCCACATAATGGTGCAACTTTCAAAAAATCACAAAAGCTCTGACGAAGGCCGTGTTGCCGATACGGAAGCTTATTAAAGATCGGTGATACTATCAAGAGTAGTGTGCAGTTTCCTTTTTCCTTCATCTTGTTCAATTGTTGCCATGCACCTGCAAATTAGATTGCTCAGATGTGCGAAAGCCTTTTGAATTTTGTTGTCATCCAGAGACAAATGTATTTATTTTCCAAGCTATAGCAAACTATATTTTACATACAGCAGGTTTTTAAAGTTTGCGATACTGGTATCGTCCAGGCCCTACTCGTTATGCGATAAAATTCATCCCCTTCCATTCCATGATATGGCTGCTTAATAACATGTACAGTAGCTTTGCATCATAACACTAAATAGCATGTATCTGGTCATCAAAACCTTGCCTGGCGACTGCTAAATAATGCAGCTTCTTTAAATACCCTCGATGTCAGGTGCCTAACAGCACTATGATCTAAATGAAAGAGTGACACCGTTGGAGCAGGTTTGAGGTGATGATGTGATAGTTTGATCAATACCTGCTTGTGAACTTATTTGTATGAGAATCCTCGTTATCGTTATCATACAGGTATCCTGCTGTGAGGAGCCAGCAGGCGGAAGAAGAGGAATATATCTTGTGGTGCGGTCCATGTGGTAATCCGGATGCAATCACTCAGCCTGTGTATTTAGACATCACTGTTAATTAGCTAACTATCTGCTCCCCAACTTCAATTGCCAGTTTAAATCATCTGGCTGTACTACTGCAAGGAATTGTAAATTTCCTCATCTAACTCGTCACTGTGTGGTATATCACTGTGGTTTCCTTGTGTCTGTTGAGTATGTGGGTTTTTGTTAAGCATTTGGTTAGATATAGCTTCTTAGATATGAAATGTGTGGGATGTTGAATGTGTAGACCTCAAATTTGGAGCAAGTGGTCCATATGTGTACGAAGTGAATGTATCGTTAGCTGAACTAATAGTTCAAGTTGTTCAAAATAAAATAGCCCTAAACTGTGTTGAACAAAAAGTGTCTTGTCAGATAGATATGAAGTGTCCACTATTCTGAAAGTACAGCTTTACACTGCTTTGATAATGAATAATTCTGTCTAATTTAATCCTCTCCCCAGGTGACTTGGTTGTGAAAAGAGTTCATTTTCTTATCTCTCAGTGAAATACTCAATTGCTCCTTTCTTCCTTGAGGCGTATTGGAGAGGACAAGGACGACAATTCAGTATTTTCCCTGTTCATCTGTTATTTGGCTCCTGCTGTGACTTCCAAGAACTCACACATTGTTAGAGCCCTCGCGTCCTTAGAAATCACTAAAGATAAGATGTTTGAGAGGTTTCCATCTTTTTTCCTTTTCACAGGTTTTCATTTTTTTATATAATGATATTACTGCAATTAACTTCTGGTGCATGGATGGCAAAGTGGACTCGTAGTAATTATGACCTTTTAAATTAGCCATTGAATCTATAAACAGTTCTTGAATGGACAGTGCACATCCTTAATGGTGATCGGATAGGCATGCCATATGTATTGTATGGTATGTATTGTATCTATGGCGTCTATCGACTCTAGCATTTTGCGATTTTAGAGTACACTAGTGGACAGTGCACATCCTCAATGGTGATTGTAAGTATAGTTTTGATTCTATTGTCTGAAGCCCACCATAAAGACTTGCATGTTGTGCATCTACAGCACACAAACATCAAGACATGCAGCAGCATGATGTAGACTTGTGTTTCCATTGTTTGCCTCGAACGTATATTCAACAATGGAACAATAGCAACACCGTATCTAAATAAAGAGACAAACATGATACAATAGAACAGCTAACGAGACGCTACAAACATTATGGGTCGGCATTCATTTTAGCAGCCAGGCAATTAAAAGTGATTGCATCCCAAATGCCACCCTATTTCCTATGTAGTGCACTACTTTTGACCGGGGCCCATATGGTTGTGGTCAAAACTAGTGCACTACATAGGGAATAGGGTATCATTTGGGACGTAGATCAAGTATGCTAGGCATGAACCCTGTGACGTTCTGTGTCTGTGTGAGACAGAGGAATTGAAGGAAGAGTGTGCATGCCTCCCTTTGTGTGATTAACAAAATGTGACAATACCCTTGTTGTGCTTCACCTGCGTTTTATGTCTGCACAGTGAGCCAGATATGCTAATGCAGGTTGGGCTATGAATGTGAGGTCTATGCATATGAACAATCACGCTGCCAAGCACTCCCCCTGTGGATATCACACAATGGAGTGGTATTTTAAGTACAAGTGTTTCCAAACATCCTGCAGTCCGGGTCTACCAGGGTCTGGTTTCTGAAGTGGTGTGTAATTATTAGCAAAATGGGATTAAGGACAAGGCATTGCACTAGATAGGTTCCCTGTTGTGATTCAAAACAACATGACGTGACGTGATGTTGCGTTGTGCTAAAGCTACAGACAAAGACAGCTGCTGTGTAATAGCGCAATTTAGATTACAACGAGATTATGGCGAACATGTTTATTGCTGGTAATGACTTCCTTATCAACCTGTCCTGGGTATTACTGTAGCATTTTGTCTGAGTCCCAATGGCACTGTAGTCACTGGACAAAAGTAGTGCACTCTATAGTGAATAGGGTGCCATGTGGGATGTAGCCAATATGCTAAAATGTTCCCAGGGCTCTGAAAATACCATTTGACCACTTCAGGAAGACCTTGTGGGGTTGAGGAGTTGAGGGTGTTTTTGATTAATACAAAGACTGCTTTTTTATGGTTTCCTTTGCCGATAGGACAGTACATTCCAGAGCCATGTCTGTGCTTGTGAAGACCCCTCTGGAACTCCATAAATGTTACATGCAGATGTACATACAATCTTCAAATTAATGAGGAACAGGAAAATGAAAACCCACTGTATGTGTAAATTATGGCATTGCAGTAGAGAAAATACATTAGTGAGACAAGTTAGCTGAGGCAAATCCATGCATGATTTTTTTAGTAGTATGGAGAACAGCTACATGTAGAAGTGAGCTGCTTAGATCAGTATGCATGTTTACTAAATTGAATTCCATAATTCTTACCAGAGAGAATCTACTATACAGTAAGTACAACCCATGTGTAAACATAGAGGAAAACCCATGTTCTTTTGCCCTAGTAGAGTCCGTACTGGTCTATAAATAACAAATGTTTCTCTGAAGCGATAAAGAGCATGGCTCTGAGGGAGAGGAAACAGCATAAATGTTAAATCAAACACTTAACTTTTACCTTCTAGTCACTACAGTGTTTCCAGGAAAAAGCCACAGATGAGGCTGATTTAGTGGAAATGCTCAACTAACCTCTCAAGAAACTGTCATGCAGTAGGTCTCCAAATTGCATTTGTGGACCATATTGTTATACATCAAATCTAATGTTATTTTATTGGGTGTTATTGTGGGTGTAGTGAAATGCTTGTGTTCCTAGCTCCAACAATGCAGTAGTATCTAACAATTCACAACAATACACACACATATAACGTAAAATAATGGAATTAAGAAATATATAAATATTAGGATGAGCAATGTAAGAGTGGCATTGACAGAAATACAGTAGAATAAAATACACTATATACATAATAAATTAGTAAGGCAGTATGTAAAAATTATTCAAGTGACTAGTGTTCCATTATTAACATGACCAGTGATTCCATGTCTATGTATATATGGCAGCAGCAGGGTTGAGTAACCGGGTGGTAGCTGGCTAATGATGGCTATTTAACAGTCTGATGGCCTTGAGATAGAAGATGTTTCTAAGTCTCTCGGTCCCAGCTTTGATGCACCTGTACTGACCTCGCCTTCTGGATGGTACCCCGGGAGAACAGGACACAGCTCGGGGATTGATGTCCTTGATGATTTATTTTGGCCTTCCTGTGTCATCGGATGCTGTAGGTGTCTTGGAGGGCAGGCATTGTGCCCGCACCACACTCTGCAGACCGCACCCCCCTCTGGAGAGCCCTGTGGTTGTGGGCGGTGCAGTTGTTGTACCAGACGGTGATACAGCCCAATAGGATGCTCTCAATGGTGCATCTGTAAAAGCTTGTGAGGGTCTTAGGGGCCAAGCTGTTGCACCTTCTTCACCACACTGTCTGTGTGGGTAGACCATTTCAGATTGTCAGTGATGTTTACGCCGAGGAACTTGAAGCTTTTCACCTTCTCCACTGCGGTACCGTCAATGTGGATAGTGCTCCTTCTGCTGTTTCTTGAAGTCCACGATCAGCTTCTTCATTTTGTTGACAATAAGGGAGAGGTTATTTTCCTGGCACCACTCCGCCAGGGCCCTAACCTCCTCCCTTTAGGCTGTCTATTCATTGTTGGTAATCAGGCCTACTACTGTTGTGTCATCTGTAAACTTGATGATTGAGTTGGAGGCCTGCGTTGCCACGCAGTCATGGGTGAACAGGGAGTACAGGAGGGGATTGTGCACGCACCCTTGTGGGGCCCCTGTGTTGAGGATCAGCAAAGTGGAGGTGATGTTTCCTACCTTCACCACTTGAGGGTCAGCGCGTCAGGAAGTCCTGGACCCAATTACACAGGGTGGGGTTTAGACCCAGGGCCCCAAGCTTAATGATTAGCTTGGAGGGTACTATGGTGTTGAAGACTGAGCTATAGTCAATGAACAGCATTCTTACAATGAACAGTTTTCCTCTTGTCCAGATGTGATAGGGCAGTGTGGAGTGCGATGGCGATTGCATCGTCTGTGTATCTTTTGGGGCGGTATGCAATTTGAAGTGGGTCTAGGGTGTCAGGTAAGGTAGAGATGATATGATCCTTAACTAGCCTCTCAAAGCACTTAATGATGACAGAAGTGAGTGCTAGGGGGCAATAGTCATTGAGTTCAGTTACCTTTGCTTTTTTTGATACAGGAACAATGGCGGAAATCTTGAAGCAAGTGGGAACAGCAGACTGGGATAGAGAGAGACTGAATATGTCCGTAAACACTCCAGCCAGCTGGTCTGCGCATGCTCTGACGAAGTGGGTAGGGATGCCGTCTGGGCCGGCAGCCTTGCGAGGGTTAACATGATTAAATGTCTTACTCACATCAGCCACGGAGAACGAGAGCCCACAGTCCATGGGAGCGGGCCCTGTCGGTGTTACTGTGTTATCCTCAAAGCGGGTGAAGGTGTTTCAGCTTATCCGGGAGCAAGACGTCGGTGTACGCGACGTGGCTGGTTTTCCCTTTGTAATCCAAAATTGTTTGTAGACCCTGCCACATACATCTAGTGTCTAAACTTTTGAATTGTACTGACTGACCGACTGACAATGTCAGACTTGTATTTTACCAGTAATATATTACATTGGTAATTGGTTATAGACGTATATAAAGTGTCAACATCTCTACAGACCCTGAATAGCTGCTTTCTAATCAACACTACCCAAATAAGACAGGATATTTAGATAAATTAAGTGGTTTATTTTGGAAAAACACTTACTGGAATGCTTTATTCATACACAATTTATTACAGTTTTAGATTCAAGTTTGGAGATATGAATGTCATTCATTTTTTATACTGTTCTGCCATATCAATAGAATAGTCCAAAAATGATTTGATGATCCAATTCATTATACACTTGCAAGTAAACACAGAAGCAGACGTTCAAAGTTACAACTATTAAAATATAATTCAATCCAATCATCTTCTACAAACAAGGAATGGCTCTTAAAACCAGCATGGCTACTCATTACTGTGTTTTTGATGGCTCTAAGCTGCCATTCCATTGTTTCACACTACTAGTCTAAGGAGGTAATGTGTCACGTATTCACTTTTGTTCGACATCACGCTACCACGTTCCCCAAGGGCACCCACCCCCCACACTCAACTCAAAAGGTGGCGCACAGAATGCAAAAATATTCTTAGAAATATTTAACCTCCACACATTAACAAGTCCAATAGCTCAAATGAAAGATAAACACCTTGTTAATCTACCCAGCGAGTCAGATTTCTAAAATGTTTTACGGCAAAAACATAGCACATATTTATGTCAAACCACAACCAAAGACACAGCTAATTTAAATAGCCACTTTGTCGAACAAAAGATGTAATCACAAATGCAGGATTAAAAGAAAAATAATTCGCTAACCTTTTGAAAATCTTGATCAGATGACAGTAATAGGACATGTTACACAGTACATTTATGTTTTTTTTCAATAATATGCTATTTATATCCATAAATCTCTGTTTACAATGACGCCATGTTCAAAAAATGCTACTAAAATGTCCAGAGAAAATATGATAACTCCATCAGACAACGCCAGATAACAAGCAATACACATCATAAACTTTGACTAAATATACATGTTCTACATATAGTTAGAAATATACACTGCTTCTTAATGCAACCGCTGTGTTACATTTATTTTTAACGTTACAGAATTTGTTCACTAGGCAATAATCTGAGACGGCGCTCAGACATTAGCAATATTTCTCTGCTATGTCGGAGTCAACAGAAACACAAAATGACCACATAAATATTCCCTTACCTTTGATGGTCTTCGATCAGAAGTCGTGCAAGGAGTCATACTTACCAAAAACAGCATTTGGCTTTCAAATCTGCGTCTTTGGGTTATCAAACGCGACAAATTCCGGCTGAAATGCAGCCAAAATTCCAGGAGTTGCGCATTAAAACTGCAAAATTACATATTATAAGTCGACTAAACTGGTCAAACTAAGTGCAGAATCAAGCTTTAGGATGTTCTAAATGTGCAAAACAATTCTCAACGCGAACAGACAAACTGACATCGTGTAGTGAATCCTGGAACAAAGGGATCTCCAGACGCGACGTGCACATGAGAGTGCATGTATTTTCGCGTGACCCGAAGGTTTTAGCCCGCCAAAGGGTGAAAGAGCGTGCGATTTTCACAATGAAATGCCCCATTGAAAGGAGATATCGCGCTGAAGAGATAGAAACTGTTCCCAGATCCATAGCTGGTTGGGAAGGGTGGGGGCAATGACGTCAAAATTGGCCCAACTTTCCTGATGACAAGAGAGAGTTTGGGAGAATGGCTGCCCTGAGAGTTCTGCTTTTACATACAGACATAATTTGAACGGTTTTAGAAGCTTTAGAGTGTTTTCTATTCAATAATAATTATTATATGCATATATTAGCAATTTTGGACAGATTTTTCTTCTGTTTACTATGGGCATGCAATTCCTCCAAAGGGGGCAGTATTCTGCCTAGCCCTAACAGGTTTTAACTGTGGAGTTGGTTTGATAAATTGAAAGATGAGCAACATTGTCATGGTAATAATCCATTTAGTAATAATCAATTGTGATATGTAGCTGGTTTTAGGTCACAGGTTTAGGGATGGCTGAAAAATGAAACATTTACTTGTTTGGGTGATTTGGTAAGTCCATTTCCTTCATTGTTTCCTCCCCTTTATATGTCACTCTCCTATGTTCACTCACCAGTTGGTATTGTTCTTGTGTATTGGCAGTCTGCCTTATGTTAGTGACGTTGTCTTGGTTTTGCTGTTTTATTGAAATGTTGCACCTGCTTCCGACTCACTGCCCCATCATTACAGAATACCAACTCATAATATGGAAGCAGCAGGACAACCGGACATCTCCCAGACGATCGATGAACAAGGTTACCTTCTTCATCAACACTATGATCAGCTGGCTCAACTGGGGAAGATGAAAGGTGTTGGAAGATGTTCTCCGCAGTCTACAACATCTCAACAGCAGAGGATATTCTAGAACCAGTCTACCCAATGAGTCAGCCCACCAGCCCATCCAGCAACCCGTTCAGGTCAGTGATGGCCGTCTATCCCTCCCGGAGAAATATGACGGGACACCATCCAAACTTCAGTGCTCCCTCTATTTCGCACATCAGATGAGAGCTCCCACCACCGAGAGGTCCAAGGTTGCCACTGTTATTTCTCTGTTGACTGGGTGGGCATTGGAATGGGCTACGGCCGTCTGGGAGAGAGGAGAGGAGGAGCTCGAATCTTATGAGGGGTTCATGGATCTGTTGAAATTGATTTTCGATCATTCAGCGGAGGGCAGAGAGAGATGTGAGTGTCTGCTTCAGCTCAAGCAGGGGAATCAGATAGCTGCTGAGAATTCGCTTACCTTCCGGACAGTAGCAGCTTCCAGTGGATGGAATGAGCCGGTGCAAATGCATCTACCCTCTGAGACCCAGGCCACGGTGGACTACATTCAAGCGGCGCTGCAACAGGGTTTCATCCACAGGTCCACGTCCCCTGCTTCGGCTGGTTTCTTCTCCGAGGCCAAGTAGGGAGGATTACACCTTTGTCTTGATTACCGTGTACTCAATGACATCACCACGAAGCATCGGTACCCTCTCCCGCTGGTGCCGTCAGCCATCGAGCAGCTCCGCGGGGCCCGGTTCTTCACCAAACTGGACCTGCGGAGTGCGTACAATCTCATTCGCATCTGGGAGGGGGATGAGTGGAAGATGACAATGAGCATGATGTCTGGTCACTACGAGTACTTGGTTTTGCCCTTTGGCTTAGCCAACGCTCTGTCAGTGTTCCAGGCCTTCGTCAATGAGGTGTTCAGGGACATGCTCGCACGTCAGGTGATTGTGTACATTGATGACATCCCGATCTTCTGAACCAACCTGGAAGATGATATCACTCACGTTTGAGCAGTCCTGTAACGCCTCTTGCTAACCACTTGTTCGTCAAGGCGGAGAAGTGTAAATTCCACCAGAGGGCTGTCTCCTTCTTGGGCTACCAAATCAGCCTGCAGGGAGTGAGGAAGGAGGACAAGAAGGTAGATGTGGTAAGGTCATGGCCAGTCCCAACCACCGTCAAGCGGTTACAATTGTTTTGGGGTTTTCCAACTTTTACCTCCACTTCATCAGGAACTTCAGCGCTGTTGTCACCTCTCTCACCTCCCTCCTCAATGGTGGGCCTCGTAGGTTGGTTTGGTCTCCAACAGCCGACGAGACCTTTCAACTCCTTAAGGGGCACCCTGGAATTGTCCTCCCGCACGCATCTATGTTCCCACAGGGATAAGGGATTACTTGCTGACTTGGACACGCACAACTGTCGTTGCTGGACATCCAGGTATTTCTCGCACCATCCCATTACCTCACTGAGAAATACTGGTGACCCAACTTGGTGCAGGATGAAACGCGATATGTCAACTCCTGTTCCGTCTGTTCTCAAATCAACTCCCCCCAGAATGCTCTTGCAGGGAAGCTCCTGCCACTTCCCGTGCCTCAGCGACCTTGGTCCCATCCTTCCATTGACTTTGGTACTGATCAGAAGGAACAGGCAGACCGTCACCGCAGTTAGACCCCCTGTGTTCCATCCTGAGGATCGCGTCTGGCTCTCTACCAGGAACCTCCCTCTCCGCCTGACCTGCAAGAAACTGAGCCCCCGGTTGGTGGAGATGGACACTGACTCCTTGATATTGATATTCACTTCAGCATCGGTGCATAAATACAAGCACAATCTTCCTTTTAGTGTCACTGTAAGAGATCTCCATGGACAATCAGAAACAATATCCCACGCACAGCTGTAAATTAATGATAAATATAACAGTTTTATCATGGTCCAACAGCATGCAAAAAAATAATATTTTCAAAGTAATTTTAGAGAGGATTTCACAACTTGAAAAAAGTATTTAGATTACACATCACGATTCTATGTTGATGAATCCCAGCTTGTAGTGTATTATTCCACTTTAAAGGATCAGAAAAATAAATTATGATTTCCCAGCTGTCGATTTCGATCAGTTCTGATTTAAGATTTAAGAATGAAAGAAGTTTCAACTAGAGAACGCTCTTAGAAATGTGCACAGATACAGAGGATCCTTACCTGAAGAATCTACATCAATTGTGTCCGTTATCTGCACTCAGATCTACACACCAGCTCTGAACAACTCCAAGAATATGGATTTCTTACTGTACTCTATTATATATTTATAATGCCTTTAGAGGGGAAAGTTAATGCTTAAAGGAATATATCCATGATAGCATAATATGGCATCTTCTTGGATTATATTACACTACAACAGCCATGTGCGTGCATGAGTGAGTGAGTGAGTGAGTGAGTGAGTGAGTGAGTGAGTGAGTGAGTGAGTGAGTGAGTGAGTGAGTGAGTGAGTGAGTGAGTGAGTGAGTGACATTTAGCACCGACCCACAACATGTAGCACCACCACAACAATAGGAGGACCTATCTAATGAGATACGAAGACCATTTCAATTTTTTTTAAATTAACTATATTTAATTATAGAAAAGCGCTAGTGCACTAAATACAAATAATACAGTACACACCAGCCCCACACACAGAAAGTGATTAAAGCCGATAAGGGTTGTTTGCCATAAAAATGTATCAATTAATGTATATCTGAATAATTAGTGAGGATTGTTTTCTTAGGCTTTTTGTTAATTACTTTGCATCTTTCATCTGAGTGACATTATGTGTATCCCAAATGGCACCCTATTCCCTTTATAGTGCATTACTTTTGGGGTTGCTGGAGGGCTAAAGTAAGTGGTGGTGAATGGGATTGCTTTGCATCCATTTCCAGAGAAAGATAACTGAATTTCGCTTCTGTTGGCACTAGCCAATCCATGCTACCCTTCACTTTAGTCCTACAAGCTGGTCAAAAGTAGAAGCCTCGAAACTACCAAACTGATTACCCATAGCACTCGCGTCAGTAGCCATAAAGTGCATTCAAAGGCTGGTCATGGCTCACATCAACACCATCATGCTGGAAACCCTAGACCCAATCTAATTTGCATACCGCCCCAACAGATCCACAGATGATGCAATCTCAATCGCACTCCACGCTGCCCTTTCACACCTGGACAAAAGGAACACTTATATGAGAATGCTGCTCATTGACTACAGTTCAGCGTTCAACACCATAGTGCCCACATTGCTCATCACTAAGCTAAGGACCATAGGACTAAACATCTCCCTCTTCAACTGGATCCTGGACTTCCTGATGGGACGCCTCCAGGTGGTAAGGGTAGGCATCAACACATCTACCACACTGATCCACAATCCTTAGGGGTGCGTGCTTAGTCCCTTCCTGTACTTCCTATTCACCCATGACTGTGTGGCCAAGCACGACTCAACACCATCATTAAGTTTGCTGATGACACAACAATGGTAGGCCTGATCACCGACAACGATGAGACAGCCTATCTGGAGGAGGTCAGAGACCTGGCGTGTGGTGTCAGGACAACAACCTCTCCCTCAATGTGAGGAAGACAAAGGAGCTGATTGTGGACTACAGGAAAAGGAGAGTCGAACTGGCCCCCGTTAACATCGATGGGGCAGAAGTGGAGCGGGTCGAGACTTTCCAAGTTCCTTGGTGTCCACATCTCCAATAAATGATCATGGTCCAAACACACCAAGACAGTTGTGAAGAGGGCAAAACAACACCTTTTCCCCCTCAGGAGACTGAAAAGATTTGGGTCCCCAGATATTTAAAAAATTACAGCTCCACCAGCTGCACCTTCAATAGCATCCTGAACGGTTGCATCACCGCTTGGTATGGCAATTGCACGGTATCCGACCATAAAGCGCTATAGAGGGTAGACCAAGCCAAGTCTATGACCAAAAGGCTCCTCAACAGCTTCTACCCCCAAGTCATAACACTGTTGAACAGTTAATCAAATGGCCACCCGGATTATTTACATTGAACTGCATTATTGGTTAAGATTTTGTTACTAGTTCATGGTAAGGTTGAGTATTGTATTCGGCACGTGACACATTACGTTTTATTTTATTTTATTACTAAAATAGTACTCAGTTATAGGAATGGATTAGTTGCTAGTTATCCCATAAAAAGCCATCGCCAAAAAACACATTTTCATCTTGTTCTTTGTGGTTTGGTAACTTTTTCTTCAGTTGAAGGACTCTGGCTGCACTAAAGATGATGCGATGTTTGGAAAGTTCTACGCATGATACATCCATTTTCTAACGGAGCCTTTAATAACCTCAAGTGGGAGCTGCAATACCACTCTGTTGTGGATGGTTCCCATTGAAATTAATGACATTCGGCCACACTGATTCAGTGCATTATATTCAGACCCCTTCCCTTTTATCACATTTTGTTATGTTACAGCCTTATTCTAAAATTCGTTGAATACAAAAATCATCTTTTATCTTCACACAATACCCCATAATGACATCATTATGTGCAAATGTATAAAATATAAAAAGCTGAAATACCTTATTTACATAAATATTCAGACCCTTTGTTATGAGACTCGAAATTGAGCTCCAGGTGCATCCTGTTTCCAACAACCATTCTTGAGATGTTTCTATAACTTGATTGGAGTAAATTTAATTGACTGGACATGATTTGAAAAGGAACACAACTGTCTATATAAGATCCCACAGTTGACAATGCATGTCAGAGCAAAAACCAAGCCATGAGGTCGAATGAATTGTCTGTAGAGCTCTGAGACAGGATCGAGGCACAGATCTTGGGAAGGTTAACAAAAAAATTCTGCAGCATTGAAGTTCCCCAAGAACACAGTGGCCTCCATCATTCTTAAATTTAAGAAGTTTCGAACCACCAAGACTCTTCCTAGAGCATGCCACCTGGCAAAACTGAGCAATCGGGGGAGAAAGGCCTTGGTCAGCGAGGTGACCAGGAACCCAATGGTCACTCTGACAAAGCTCCAGAGTTCCTCTGTGGAGATTTCAGAATCTTCCAGAAGGACAACCATCTCTGCGGCACTCCACAAATCAGGTCTTTATGGTAGAGTGGCCAGACGTAAGCCACTCCTCAGGAAGAGACACATGAAAAACCACTTCGAGTTTGCCAAAAGACACCTAAAATGCTCTCAGACCATGATAAACAAGATTCTCTGGTCTGATGGAAACAATATTGAACTCTTTGGCCTGAATTCCAAGTGACACATCTGGAGGAAACCTGGCACCATCCCTAAGGTGAAGCATGGTGGTGGCAGCATTATGTTTTGAGGATGCTTTTCAGCAGCATAGACTGGGTGACTAGCCAGTATCGAGGGAAAGATGAACAAAGTACATAGATGATCCTTGATGAAAACCTTTTACAGAGCACTCAGGATCTCAGACTGGGTGAATGTTCACCTTCTAACAGGACTTGAATGTCATTGAGTGGCCTAGCCAGAGCCTGGACTTGAACCTTATCTAACATCTCTGGAGAGATCTGAAAATAGCTGTGAAGCGACACTCCCCATCCAACATGACAGAGTTTGAGGGGATCTGCAGAGAAGAATGGGAAAAACTCCCAAAATACAGATGTGCCAAATTTTAGTGTCATACCCAAAAAGACTTAAAGCTGTAATTGCTCGAAGCTGTAATTGGTACTTTGACAAAGTACTGAGTAAAGGGTCAGAATACTTATGTAAATGTGATGTATTAGGTTTTTTTTTAATTATAAATTAGCAAAACAATCCTCAAAACGTTTTTTTCTGTGTAAATATGTGGGTAGATGAATGAGGGTAAAAAATGATTTAATCGATTTTAGAATGAGGCTGTAACGTATCAAAATGTGCAAAAAGTCAAGGGGTCTGAATACTTTCCGAATACACTGTGTCTGTGTAGTGAACCTATCTTGCAGGATCAGGCAGGTCTGGAATCTACAAAAGTAGTAAACTGTATAGAGAAAAGTGTGCCATTTGATTTATAGAGAAAAGGGTGCAATTTGAGACGCACACCATTAGGCCAGAGGTTGAGGTCAGGGCTCTGTGCAGGCCAGTCAAGTTCTTCCACACTGATCTAGACAAACCATTTCTGTATGGACTTTGCTTTGTACATGGGGACATTGTCATGCTGAAAAGGGGCCTTCCTCAAACTGTTGCCATAAAGTTGGAAGCAACGAATCATCTAGAATGCCATTGTAAGCTGTAGCGTTAAGATTTGACTTCACTGGAACTAAGGAGCCTAGCCCGAACCATGAAAAACTAATTATTTTTCCTCCACCAAACTGTTCAGATGGCACTATGCATTGGGGCAGGTAGCGTTCTCCAGGTATCCTCCAAACCCAGAGTTGTCCGTCAGGCTGCCAGATGGTGAAGTGTGATTCATCACTCCAGAGAACACGTTTCCACTGCTAAAGAGTCCAACGGCGTCAGGCTTTACACCACTCCAGCCGACGCTTGGCATTATGCATAGTGAGTTTAGGCTTGTGTGCAGCTGCTTGGCATTGAAGCTCCCAACGAACAGTTCTTGTGCTGACTTTGATTCCGGTGGTAGTTGAAACTCGGTAGTGAGTGTTGCAACCAAGGACAGACGATTTTTACACGCTATGCGCTTTAGTACTCGGCGGTACCGTTTTGTGGGCTTGTGCGGCTTGCCACTTTGCTACTGAGCCTTTGTTGATCCTAGACGTTTCCACTTCACAATAACAGTTGACCAGGGCAGCTCTAACAGGGCAGAAATTTGACAAACTGACTTGTTGGAAAGGTGGCATCCTATGACGGTACCACGTTGAAAGTCACTGAGCTCTTCTGTAAGGCCATTGTACTGCCAATGTTTGTCTGTGTGCTCAGTTATACACCTGTCATTAACGGATGTGGCTGAAATAGCCGAATACACTCACTTGAATGTGTGTCCACATACATTTGTATATATAGTGTACTTAACTGTATGGAGGGCCTGGATGACTGACTTACTGACTGAAAGATGTTGAATGAGTCGATGATGTCAAGATTAATTTATCCATCACTGTGATCGTTGCTTCCTCTGCAGATTTGACAAGCTGAATGGAAAGGGATAAGTAGGTACAATGAACTGAAGCGAAGTGTCAACTAGTTCACCACAACATTATTTTTGATGGAATAGTGCTGCCAGTGAAGTATTGTTTGTTGGTGGTATACACACAACAGAGATTTGAGATTTGTGTTCACATTAAGAGATATGATGTGTGAAGTATTACCAATGGAGATGGTACTAGGTTTTATTTCTTCACGCTATGGTATAGCGATATTCTTTGTGTAGATATCATATCCACCTTCATGAGTCAAGTGACACCCTTGATACAAAATAACACAACATACAGTAGGCATATTGTTTTAGCTTTTTTTTCCTTCAATTTCTCATATTTCCCTGTTGAAGGTTGAGGTAAACAATAGCATGAAAATATGGAAAGCATGATAACATAAGGGCACCCTCTTCCGTATAAAGTGCACTACTTTTGAACAGAGCCCTATGAGCCCTGGTCAAAAGTAGTTTACTTACTAAAATATATAGTGAAAAGGGTACCATTTCAGATGCAGTCATTGATTATCTGAGTCATTATGCTTTCTGTCTTTTCATTTCCGTCTAGCAATTTACAGGCAGTTGTACTTTAGGCTGCTGTGGTGCTGTCCTTGTGTGCTTCATGGTTAAATTATTAATTAAGATGGTGCTAAAGTTGGTGTACTGACATATCAGATGTATATATTTATAATTAACGGTGTGATAACAAGACTTTCAACAGCGATAAGAGTCATTTCCTGTGGCCTTTGAAGTGGTCACAGTCAGCAGGTTAGCTCAAATTAGCCTATGAGTATCAGGCAGGAAATAAAGGACCCTCAAAGCATAAGACATGCATGCATGTACGCACACAAACACACACACCCACACCTCCTTGCTTTCTCACTAATGACTGTCTAGAACATCTACATTATCATTTCCCAGTCCCTATCACAGCCACTAATGAGGTCTTACGTGAGGAAAACATGACTCTATTCACTATAGATATAGTTGAAAAGAAAAAGAGCAGGGAAACCAAATCAGAGGAGGGAGGCAGGGGTCAAAATATCAATCATCACATTCATCCACAGTAGAGCAAAAATCAAAAGAGAGGAGGAGGAGGATGGGGTCAAAATATCAATCAAAAGATGTGTCCTTCATCAATAAGTCTGGGAGGTACTCAGGCAGACCGGCAGTAAATGAGAAGAGTGAGGGTACTAAGGAGTTCTACTAACAAATCTGCATCTCAAATGGCACCCTATTCCCTATATAGTGCACTATGTTTGACAAGGGCCAATACAGAATGTGGTGCCATTTAAGATGCAGCCAAACTCTCACTGTAGCTCATCCCAGTGCAGAACAGATCACAGAAGAGAGACTGTGTGCTTTGCCTCTCCTCTGGGCTGAATAGGATAGGTGGAGAAAGATGGAGGTAGAGAGATGCAGGGAGGTGGAGGGAAGTGGAGAGAGTAAAAGCAGGCCTGGCAGCATTTAATCTCTTTAACAAAGCAAAGCGGCTGTAAGTGTAACAGCTAAAACATGAACATGACAGCCCTGTCATACACTACAGTAGCTTAAATCAGAACTGTGGGGCCTCTGTACTTCTTCAATCTGAAATGTGTGGCTTCTCTATACATCTTCAATCTGAACTGTGGGGCTCTATATGTCTGGCATTTTTTTATATATTTTTTTTATTTCACCTTTATTTAACCAGGTAGGCAAGTTGAGAACAAGTTCTCATTTACAATTGCGACCTGGCCAAGACCTGGCATACACAACAGTAGCTTCAATCTGAACTGTGGGGCCTTTCTATAGGTCTGCCAAATGGTGTGAGCCTATATACTTGCAATACACTACAACAGGAGTACTCACCCGGGGGTAAAATAAAATAAAACAGTCGGAGAAAAAAATATATATATATAAAAAATAAAAAATATGAATATGAGCAACAACAGAATAACCACATTTTGAATAACATACAGTAGAAAATAGAATAATATCTGATTTTCTTTCTAATGTCAACATTATTTCCCATCTCCTAATATTGAGCAAATTACAGTGATTGGAGACAATTACATTCACTGAAGTATCTGACATACAGTGCCTTCAGAAATGATTCACACCCCTTGACTTTTCCATCTTTTGTTGTGTTACAGCCTGAATTTAAAATTGATTCATTTGAGATGTTGTGTCTCTGGTCTACACACAATACCCCATAATGTCAAAGTGGAATGATGTTTTTTGAATGTTTACAAAATAATAAAAAATGAAAAGCTGAAATGTTTTAAGTCAATAATTTTTCAAAAGTATTCAAGCTTAAAATAAGTTCAAGAGTAAAAATGTGCTTAATTAACAAGTCACATAATAAGTTGCATGGACACACTTTGTGTACAATAGTAGTGTTTAACATGATTTCTGAATGACTACCTCATCTCTGTTCCCCACACACACAATTATCTGTAAGGTCCCTTAGTTGAGCTGTGAAATTCAAACGCATATTCAAACACAAAGACCAGGGAGGTTTACCAATGCCTCGCAAAGAAGGGCACCTATTGGTAGATGGGTACAAATAATAAAATCAGATATACAATATCCCTTGGATCATGGTTAAGATATTAATCCCACTTTTGATGATGTATCAATACATGCACACTGTTTGCAATAAGGCACTAAAGTAAAATTGCAAATAATGTGGCAAAATGTTTTACTTTATGTCCTAAAACATCCAGCACAACAAATCGCTGAGTATCACTCTTCATATTTTCAAGTATGGTTGTGGCTGCATCATGTTATGGGTATGCTTGTCAGCAGCAAGGACTAGGGAGTTTTTGGGGATTAAAAGAAACAGAATAGAACTAAGCACAGGAAAAACCCTAGAGAAAACCCTGGTTCAGTCTGCTTTCCAACAGACACTGGGAGACAAATTCACCGTTCAGCAGTACAATAACTTAAAACACAAGGCCGAATATACACTTTATTTGCTTACCTAGACAACATCGAATGGTCCTGAATGGCCTAGTTACAGTTTTGACTTAAATCGGCTTGAAAATCTACAGCTAGAAATCTACGGCTAGAAATGGTTAAACTAAAACATTGCCACAGAAGGAGCAAATCTTAGATGAGGCCTTTTCAGTCTGCAGCTGGAAATGTACGTAGCCTAGGACGAAGAATTCTGACAACCGCCAACACATCTATTCTATGCGACAACCTGGTTACACCTGACGTAGCCATTAGGAACGCAAACAGAGACTTTTCTGTCAACTCTCTCCAGCAGATGGACCAGCGACCACAGAGAGAGACAACAAAACATACACTCGTAAATATGTAAATTGCAAGTTATTTTTGAATGAGTTGGTTGTTCATATTCAAAGTATTAGCACTTGCTATGAGTGTAGTTATCAGCTATGAGTCTCCCGCTCTCGAGCGGTCCCCATCCCTTTTCCTTTGTCTACCAAGCCGTCATATCGGTTTGATCCGTTAGGCACCTTTTCTTTGTATCATGTAGTAACCCATATATAACTAATTGTGTGTGTGATTATATAATTCTGTCATTGATTAAGTTAGTTAGTAAAGAAATAATTGAACAAATTTTTAAATTGCTGATTCATGATTTAGGCTAGGGTTCGTGCAGATATTCAAGGAATTGTGACGTTCAGTAATATGAATTGATGAGGTAATATTAATACATTAATCCAAGACTGTACTCGATAAGATATGAAAATATCTGAAAAGTACATTCGGGAGATAAAGACTCTATAAACATTTTCTCGTGGTGCCCCAACTTCCTAGTTAATTAAAGTGTACTTGATTAGTTTAATCACATAGTAATACTTACAAAAAGATAATTGATTTGATAAAATAAAAGTCTTCACATTTAATGATAGTCAACGACACGACAGGGTGTGTAGATGGGTGAGAATTTTGGAGGAATTTATTCCATTGTTAATTGAGGCTGTAACACAACAAAATCTGGAAAACCTTAAGGTGTATGAATACTTTCTGAAGGCAATGTAGGCTTTGAAAAAACACCCGTAAATATGCTACCAGTGCAGCAAGTGCCGCTGACTGCTGGTAAGCTTTCATGAGTTAAAACATACATTTTTGCCAACACCTGGCTAACCTTTTTTTAAACAGCTGAACAGCTGCTCTTTGCGAAAAATAGTTTGCAGTTACCTTTGTAGCTAATAGTCTATGTTACACTTCATTCAATTATAATGTGGGTAGGTCAAAAATAATAACAAATGATCTAACAAATCTATTAATTTTAACATTTTAAAATGCCTGCTTCTCCTTTCCATTATCATTCACCTGATGAAAAGACAAGACATGTGACATTTATTTGTTTTTCTAATGTATAATGTGATCCCTAGGCAAGAAAGGGTTGAAGAACCCTGGACTACAGTGTTGTCATGTTTTGGCTATGTCGGAATAAGTCATTTAACATGCTATTCTATAAAATAATGTCTCTGTAATTAATATTACCTGATTAAGCTAATCGGGTAGATAATTAACTAGAAAGTCGGGACACCATGAAATAATGTTTATAGAGCTGTTATCTTTATACCAGCAACATTCCACTGCTGGCTTGCTTCTGAAGCTAAGCAGGTTTGATCCTGGTCAATCCCTGGATGGGAGACCAGATGCTGCTAGATGTGGGGTTGGAGGGCCAGTAGGAGGCACTCCTACTAGGGTGCCGTCTTTCGGATGGGACGTTAAACAGGTGTCCTGACTCTTTGAGGTCATTAATGATCCCATGGCACTTATTGTAAGAGTAGGGGTGTTAATCCTGGTGTTCTGGCTAAATCCCCAAGCTGTCCTTCACACCATCATGTTCACCTAACCATCCCCAGTTTACAATCGGCTCATTCATCCCCCTCCTCTCCCCTATAACTATTCCCCAGGTCGATGCAGTAAATGAGAATGTGTTCTTAGTCAATTTACCTGGTAGAATGACATTTATTTAATCTTCTGAATAAACTCCTAAAGACCTGGTAATCTTGTACATCAATACTTAATCATCACCTTGTTTAGTCTCATCTGAAAGTGGTAAATTCTTGGTTATCTTCATGAACTCTGGCTAACAAGTTGAATCAGCAATCCAAATTGGGTTTAATTATTTATATACAAAATACCGAACTAATCACAGAATTACATATACACAGAATGCATGTCCCTGGTGGACAGAGCCGACATGACGGATGGTTACACAAAGGAAAGGAGGTTGGGTTTGAGTGAAAGAGCGGGAAGACTGAGGAACAAAGGGAGAAGCTATGCTATCGCAAATACAGTATCTTATGCATTCTAAATTACCGCCCATTTGAAAAAGGAGAATGCAATAAATATTTACTCTGAGCTGCGCGTAGGTTGGTAGTAGATACTGGCCGTGTTCCCCAACAGAGATCTTACTTGTCCTTTGAAGAGTGTCTCTGGTGGTAAACTGGATATGTTGTAGTAATGTCGTTGTGTGGTAGAACAGACCCTTTGTCCGTCCTTTCCTAGCCCACATTTACAGCGACCGCTGACAACTCAACGACTAGGAGGCATCACTTCTGGACTGAATAAGAGTTCAAAGTTCATACCATGTTGCCTTACTTTTAGCTCATGCTATATTCTGGCTGGTATAGTCAACATTCATCCTTTCGATGTGTATAGGACGTCACCTTCACATTGAAATTCGATGCTAATTTCATTAGGTCGTTAGGTCCACGCTGAGGGGGCTTAGTTCTTTAGGTGATCTTTGTCCTTTCAATGCGTCCCTGGGACAGCTTATTATCTGAACACTTTCAACATAGGACTGTCGCCCTAATGTCATCGGAACGAGAAGTTATATTTTCGTAAAGGGCTTATATAATGGAGAGAGAGAGAAGGGTGTGTTTCATAGTTTTACAACCCATGTCTGTTCACATGGGCGGGACACTGAGTGAGCAAAGCTTTAACCTTATGAAAACCCAATTCTCTCCTTTGGAAGCTAAAATTACATTGAATCTTTTCACAAATAGTTTCATATTTAAACATTTAAATTACACAACAATTCCATGTGAATCTGATAACTATAATGTGTAGCCTTTCCAAGATACATTTTATGTCATCCTTTCATTAATAAGAATGTCTCAGATGAAAACCAAACTGACATAATATTCATTAAGTACCAACGCATATTCTCAACTGGTTGGATTACCGTAATATGGTTCCTTTCTCCCCACCTTTTGATGTTCCCAGACTCTATATGTTTAACAAAGAGTGTCAAAAGAGAGAGGGAAGGGAGAAAGGTATTTATGGGGGGATCATAAACCTACCCACAGGCCAACGTCATGACAGTATGTAGCTTGAATCTGAACTGTGTGGTTCTGTACAGTATGTCTGCCATACAGTACAGTAGATTCAACCTGTTCTGTGTGAGCCCTATGCTTTGGGATTTCAGCCCACAAATGACGGAGATGTCACATTCTGTAGCTAAGATCTGAACTACAGAGCGTACAAAACATTAAGAATATCTTCCCAATATTGAGTTGCACATCCCCCCTTTCCCTCAGAACAGCCTCAATCCGTCTGGGCATGGACTCTACAAGGTGTCGAAATCATTCCACAGGGATGCTGGCCCATGTTGACTCCAACAGTTCTATCAAGTTGGCTGGATGTCTGTCCTCTGGGTGGTGAATCATTCTTGATACAGACAGGGAACTGATACTCAGTATAAAAAACAGCAGCTTTGCAGTTCTTTACACAAACCGGTGCGCCTGCCACCTACTACCATACCCTGTTCAATGGCACTTCAATCTTTTGTCTTGCCCATTCACCCTCTGAATGGCACACATACACAATCCATGTCTCAATTGTCTCAAGGCTTTACAAACTTCTTCAATCGTTCTCCTCCCCTTCTTCACTGATTGAACTGGATTTAACAATTGGCATCAATAAGGGACCATAGCTTTCACCTGGATTCACCTGGTCAGTCTATGTCATGGAAAGAGCAGGTGTTCATAATGTTTTGTACACTCTTTGTATGTCTATATCCCAGTCAACGATGTAACGGGGTAGAGCCATTGAAGTATTGTGAAAGCGACCTCATGCCTTTGCCAGCCGCAGGTGTGTCTAAATGTTGATTAAGGGTGTGGCTGTCTATAAAAGCTATGTATTTTCTGTTATTTATGGGATTCCCATACTATGTATTTTAATGATTGTGGAGTCAGAAACCATACCATTTTTTAAGCTTCCTGCGATTTAATATTTTGTCTGTAATGAAGTAGAGTGGTGATAATGAGCTGCAACCTTTGTCTGTTGACACAAAGTATTCAACACAAAGCCAAGGACATTTCTGAGAACAAGCTGTCATTGAGTTGCTCCAGTTACAAAAAAATATAACCTATATTTTTGTATGACATCTGACTGGTATTCCCATGCCTCACTCTCTGATTTAAAGAACCTGTGTATTTTAGATTTGTCATGAGGACCTCACCTCGCGCAAAAAAAGATGCTGTAATTATTGTTAAATCCCCCACGTTACAATGTGGCTACAGATACGACTTTGGATGCCTCAGACTGCATCTCAAATGGCACCATATTCCCTATATAGTGTGCTACTTTTGACCAGGGCCCCATAGGGCTTTGGTCAAAAGTAGTGCACTACAGAAAACGGTGCCATTTGGTATGCATTTTAGCCCTCAAAGTAAAATCAACTGCCAACTCCACTGTGCTCTTTACATTAGAAAAGTGTGTCATATCAACAAACCCAACATATGCTTTATGCTGGGAAACGTGTTGTTCTTACAGGGTCATCCATTAGTAGTGCAGCACCACTGAAGAAAATTAAGGGTAAGTGCCTTTCTCAAGGGAGCATCGGCATATTTTTCACCTTGTCGCCGGGTATTCCAACCTGCAACCTTTTGGTTAGTGGCCCAACAGTCTAACCTTTAGACTACCTGCACCTGACTGTAGTATTAACGGTACTAATTAAAAAAGGACATGCACAATTAGAGCTGGAAATTCATGATCCAATAAAGTCAAGCATAATATTATCTCCCTGTTAAGTAAAAGGGCAAAGGACACATATATTATCTCAGCTAGAATAATGATCATGAGTGCATGGATGGCAGTCCTGCCTTTTAACTCAGTGATGTTGCCAGTGGCACTGCATAAATAGCATAGTTTTTCAGAGTTGGATGCCCTTTCCTCTGTTGTTGCCAATGATACAGAGAATGGCATCCTATTCCCTATATAGTGCACTACTTTTGATCAGTCCTATACAGATACTGCTGAGATGAGATTATCCAAGCACTAATTCCACAGATATTGTTCCATGGAAACCCCAAAAATGTTTTTTTTTTTAAAGACAAATCCAAAAAGATCAAATTGACAGAAAATGCTTTTGTGTAGAGGGCATAAGGTAGGGCAATGGACACACATATTATCCTCACAAAAATAATTATGATATTTATGAGTGCGTGCCAGTCCTGACTTTTTTTAACACAGTGGTGATGCCAGTGCATTAATAATAGCATAATAGGAGGATATTGGATTTGTTGGACTTTTGCTGGGCGCCAGCAGCCCGGCACACCTACATACGCCTACTGAAATGATCTGAGTGCTAATGCCACAGAAAAAATAGAACAGAACTAGAACAGAAGAAAAAGTCTAAAAGATTGACATCTCAATCAGATTGACAGAGAATGAGTGTCTGTAGAGGACGTTAGGTATTGTTTGCTGTGGTATGGTTGTATTATTTATGAGAAATTGAATTGTTTTCATGTTTGTAGACAGAGCAGAGGCTTACACATTTATTCCTTTTGGACACACAATTATCTACTATCCATCCTGACTGGATTTTTCCCTGAACATACGAATGCAGGTGTATGATTACATAGAAATTCCTTTGTATTGCAGGAACATTTCCACATGGTGTAAGGTGTCTTGGTCAATACATAATGTATATTGTGTGCATGCCAAATGGCACGCTATTCCCCATATAATGGATGCGCTTCTTTTGCCCAGAGCCCACTCAAAAGCAGTTCACTATATGTGGAATAGGGTTCCATTTGGGATGCAGGGTATGTTCTTTAATTTGGGGCGTCACGTAGAAGATCATACGTGATATCTAATCTGTGAATTATCCCTGTGACTGACAGTGGGAATAGCCATGTATATTATATTGTCACGCATAGGTGTAATAGGTGGCAGGGAAGTCAGGCGCAGGAGAGTCAAATGGAGTGTAAATATGGAGTCTTTTAATAAAGTTCCACGAGTATGCTCCATAACAATAAATGTACAAACAAACAAAACATGGGTACGAAGACCCGACGCGCACCTATACAAACAATCACACTACACTGACAACAAATCAATCTCTGACAAAGACATGAGGGGAAACAGAGGGTTAAAATACACAACAGGTAATGAATGGGATTGAAAACAGGTGTGTGGGAAGACAAGACAAAACCAACAGAAAATGAAAAAAGGATCAATGATGGCTAGAAGACCGGTGACGTCGAATGCCGAGCACCGCCCGAACAAGGAGAGGCAACGACTTCGGCAGAAGTTGTGACATATATGGATAAATGTGGATTAACGTCACTGTCTGATTGGGAACATACTAGACCCCTTGACTTTTTCCACATTTTGTTACGTTACAGCCTTATTCTAAAATGTATTGAATAAATGTTTTCCCTCATCAATCTACACACAATACTCCATAATGACAAAGCAAAAACAGGTGTTTTTATAAAGGTTTGCAAATTTATATTTAAAAAAAGAAATACATTATTTACATAAGTATTCAGACCATTTTCTATGAGAATCAAAATTGAGCTCAGGTGTATCCTGTTGCCATTGATCATCCTTGAGCTGTTTCTACAACTTGATTAGCGTCTCCCTGTGGTAAATTCAAACAACTGTCTATATGAGGTCCCACAGTTGACAGGATTTGTCCGTAGAGCTCCACAAAAGGATTGTGCCAAGGCACAGATCTGGGGTAGAGTACCAAAACATTCATGCAGCATTGAAGGTCCCCAATAACACAGTGACCTCCATCATTCTTAAATGGAAAATGTTTGGAACCACCAAGTCCTAGAGCTGGCTGTCCGGCCAAAAATGAGCAATCAGGGAGAATATGTAACGGTTTTCTAGGTGTGGTGAAGGAGAGTCGGACCAAAACGCAGCGTGTAGATTGCGATCCATGTTCAATCAAAACAAACGTAAACACGAAATAACATAAACACTACAAAACACTAAACATAACGAAAACCGAAACAGCCTATACTTGTCAACTAATACAGCGACAGGAACAAAGACACTAAGGACAATCACCCACGACAAACTCAAAGAATATGGCTGCCTAAATATGGTTCCCAATCAGAGACAACGATAAACACCTGCCTCTGATTGAGAACCACTCCAGACAGCCATATACTTTGCTAGATACCCCACTAAGCTACAATCCCAATACCAACACCAAAACCCCAAGACAAAAGACACCACAATACAAAAACCCCATGCCACACCCTGGCCTGACCCAATACATAAAGATAAACACAAAATACTTCGACCAGGGCGTGACAGAAGAGCCTTGGTCAGGGAGGTAACCAAAACCTGAGGGTCTCTCTGACAAAGCTCCAGAGTTATTCTGTGGAGATGGGAGAACCTTCCAAAAGGAGAACCATCCCTGCAGCACTCCACCAATCAGGTATTTATGGTAGATTGGCCAGACTAAAGCCACTCCTCAGTAAGAGGCACATGAGAGCAAGCTTGGGGTTTGCCAAAAGGCATCTAAAGGACTCAGACCATGAAAAACAAGATTCTCTGGTCTGATACAACCAAGATTGAAATCATTGACCTGAATACCAAGCTTCAAGTCTGGAGGAAACCATATCTACAGCCTGGCACCATATCTACAGAGGGTTCTTTGGTGAAATCCTGCTCCAGAGCGCTCCGGACCTCAGACTGGGACTACGGATCACCTTCCAACAGGACAACAAACCTGAGCACACAGCCAAGACAATGCAGGAGTGGCTTTCGTACAAGTCTCTTAATGTCCTTGAGTGGCCTAGCCTGAGCCCAGGCTTGAACCCGATCTAACATCTCTGAAGAGACCTGAAAATAGCTGTGCAGCGACACTCCCCATCCAACCGAACAGAGTTTGAGATAATCTGCAGAGAAGAATGGGAGAAACTCCCCTAATACATGTGTGGCAAGCTTGTAGCTTCATACCCAAGAAGACTGAAGGTTGTATGCAATGACAAAGGTGCTTCAACAAAGTACTGAGTAAAGCGTCTGAATACTTATGTAAATGTGATATTTCAGTCTATTTTTATTATAATTTTGCAAAAATGTCTGAAAACCTCATTTTTATTTGTCATCACGGGGTATTGTGTGTAGATTGATGATGGAAAAACAATGTTATACATTTTAGAATAAGGCTGTAACATAACAAAATGTGAAAAAAGTAAAGTGGTCTGAATACCTCCCGAATGAACTGTATGTATGAGTGTCTGTAAATGTAAAATCATATCAGTGCATCAGTGATTTGGAAAAAGCCCTGTGTCCAGAGTATGGGTCGACCTACCCTGATAAACTTGTCAGCAGATGGAGGGTAGATAGAGTCCCTGACCCAGATGCCTATGGATTTGTCAACATTTCATGGCACAGCAGTAAACACAGCAGAGAATCTGGGAATACGTCCCAAATGGGTCATTTTATTTATTGGTCAAAATAAAAGCTATGCATGAAACCTGTTTAGTAATAAGACTTCCACAGAGTCAACAGATATTTCAGGGACCCCATGAGCTATCCTAAACAGTTAAAAAGTTACCAGCAGGTGTCTTGATAATAGAAAAAAGGTGGCGAGTCAGAGGCATAGCAGTGGGAAGTAGTTGGGGTGGGGGTGCTGCAATGTTTTCACTTGGGGAAGGGGTGGATTGGGCGCAACATTTTTTGGTTTGTTTTTATTGATGAAATAACGCAGTGCAGCTGGCTTAGCTTCACAAGTAATCAGGTCCCGGACTGAGGACCGTCGTTGGAGGTTCTGGACTGTGGCCTGTCGTTGGAGGTTCCGGACTGTGGCCCGTCGTTGGAGGTTCCAGACTGTGGCCTGTCGTTGGAGGTTCCGGACTGTGGCCCATCGTTGGAGGTTCTGGACTGTGGCCCGTCGTTGGAGGTTTCGGACTGTGAAACGTCGGCGGAAGCTCTGGACTATGAAACATTGCCGGATGCTCTGGACTGGGTACTGTTCCCGGAAGCTCTGGAATATGAACTGTCGCCGGAAGCTCTGGACTGTGGAGGCACACTGGAGGCCTGGTGCGTGGGACTGGTACAGGAGGCACCCGGCTGAAAACACGCACCTCGAGGCGTGTGTGAGGAGAAGGTACAGGACGTACTGGACTCTGGAGGCGTACTGGAGGCCTGGTGCGTGGGACTGGTACAGGTGGTACCCGGCTGATGACACGCACCTCAGGGCGAGTGCAGAAAGGAGGCACAGGTTGTACTGGACTGTGGAGGCGCACTGGAGACCTGATGCGTGGGACCGGTACAGGTGGCACCGGGCTGATGACACACATCTCAGGGCGAGTGTGGAGAGGAGGCACAGGTCGTACTGGACTGTGGAGGCACACTGGAGACCTGATGCGTGGGACCGGTACAGGTGACACCGGGCTGATGACAAGCACCTCAGCATGCCCGCTCTGCAGCGCTCTCAATGCTAGCACCTCTCTCTGGAATCTTGTGTCGAACTCCTCATCCGACTCCCTGACTGGCTCTGGTTCGCTCCTGGGCTCCGCCGACTGCTCCTTGTGACTCCCCCCAAAAAATGATTTGGGTGTCTGTGGCCTACCTCTTTGGTATAATTCCTCGTAACGTCGCCGTTCCGCTTTCGCTGTCTCCATTTCCTCCTTCGGAAGGTGATACTCCCCAACCTGCATCCAGGGTCCTGCTCCATCCAGGATATCCTCCCAGGTCCATTCCTCCTGAACACGCAACTTGGTCCATTTTTGGTGGGTTCTTCTGTCACGTTCGTCGTATGAATCGGACCAAGGCGTGGAATGCGCACTTTCTTGTATTTACTGAATGAACACCGAATAAACCAACAAAATAACAAAATGAAACATGAAGCTATACAACCGAGTGTTGACAGGCAACTACACATAGAAAAGAATCCACAAACACCAAAGGGAAATGGCTACTTAAATATGATCCCCAATCAGAGACAACGATAAATAGCTGCCTCTGATTGGGAACCATATCAGGCCACCATAAACATACAAATACCTAGACCTACAAAACTTCAGACATACAAAAATCCTAGACAATACAAAACGCCTAGACAATACAAAACCCTAGATAATACAAAAACTAGCGTATCCACCCTAGTCAGACCCTGACCTAACCAAAATATAAAGAAAACAGAGATTTCTCAGGTCAGGGCGTGACAAATAGTTTGTTTACATCATCTGCTCTAATTCACTCACGAATGAGTAATTCAAGAAGATCCAAATGAAATTGACTGAGATCAATCAAATGATTTGCATGCAGATGCAGTTTCACCGATAAACCGTGCATAATTATTATTAACGATTAACAGAGATGATGACATATTTAGAAAGTAAGTATGTCTAACTTGGTGTTTGAGGACATTGAAAATATTACATTTTCAAAAGACAATATGTGAGGGCATAGGAAAATGTTGCAATTGGAGGATTAATTTTATGCATATTTCATAACAGGGCTTTCCAACCCTATTCACTGGCTTCATCCATCTGAGCAGAAGCCAAAATGCAAGTTTCCTGTGCTCATTACAAACAGAGTAAATAAAGGACCTTGAATGACAGCATGGAAAACTCCTCTGTTCATCCGGAGACATCGTGCCACTATTTTGGTCTGCCACTGACCATCAGCTACTGACCTTCTCCACTTAAATTGTGTCGCAGCCTACACTTGGATTAGCCTACACTGTAATTCATTAAACTGGACTGGATTATTTTGCAGCACCAATCCAATGCATGGATCTTCACAGCCCACATGCGCCGAATACAACATGTTTAGACCTTACTGTGAAATGCTTACTTACAAGCCCTTAACCAACAGTTCGAGAAAGAGTGAAGAAACTATTTACCTAATAATCTAAAAGTAAAAACATTTAAAAGTAACACAATACATTAACAATAATGAGGCTATATACAGGGGGTACCGGTACCAAGTCAATGTGCAGGTTAGTCGAGGTCAGTGTACAGGTTAGTCGAGGTAATTTGTAAACTAATGATGCATAGATAATGCATGGATAATAGATGATGCATAGATTTTTAAAACAGTGAATAGCAGCAAGGGGGTAGCGGAAAGAACAGTATATGACTTGGGGTGTAAAAATTAAATGGAGGGGGGGTTATTGTAAATAACTTGGTGGCCATTTGATTAATCAGGGCAGAGGAACATATTTACTGTGGTTGTCTGTTTGTTACTTGGTCAATGATCATCATCACTATGTATGTTTGCGGTATCTCTAACTGTCGTGATTACCAGCTGAGATTATTTTAAAATTACTCCTGGCTCAGTTTGTCTGAGCAGTGTCTTATCATCCTAAAACCTTGGTTGTTGTCTTTAAACATGTTTTTACAGGATTCGTAGGAACTTTTATGAGACGCCTTTTCATTATCACTATAATTAGCATTGCTAGCTATTTTTTTGAGAACTTTGCTGGTAACAGTAATGGCAACATGGCAACATCATAATATGGAAAAGTATTTTTCTACTAGATATTTTCATACTTTAGCAATGCCATCGTATTGTCATGCCACTATAAGTAAGTGCAATTGAGACGAAATAGCCTAATTAGTCACAAATAAATATTGGATGCAGCTATGGTGGTACTAGTTAACTCATGTCTGACAACAACAGTGTATTAAAAACCTCTTTGGGCTAAGTGGGACACTAGCGACCCACCTCGACAACATCCGGTGAAATTGCAGAGCGTGAAATTCAAAATACAAAAATTGTAATATTAAACATTCATGAAAATACAAGTGTCTTACATTGTTGAAAAGCTTAACTTCTTGTTAACCCAACCGCTTTGTCAGATTTCAAAAAGGCTTTATGGTGAAAGTATACCATGTGATTATCTGAGAATAGCGCCCCACATACACCAGCATTAAAAACAGTTTCCAAAGCAGCAGAGGCGTCACAGAAATCTGAAATACCGATAAAATAAATCACTTACCTTTGAAGATCTTCCTCTGCTTGCAATCCTTGGTCCCAGATACACAACAAATGGATGTTTTGTTCGATAAAGTCCTTTATATCCCAAAATGGTCAGTTTCGTTGGCTCGTTTGACTCAGTAATCCACCCGTTCTACTCGTTCAACGTGCAGACAAAGGAATCCGAGAAGTTACCAATAAACTTCGTCCAAACAACTCAAACAATGTTTCTAATCAATCGTCAGGTACCTTAATATGTAAATAAACAATACAATTTAAGACAGAAAGTAGTATGTTCAATACCAGAGATAAATATCGAGGTGCACGCCCTCATCCACAAGACTACAGTCCAAATGAGAACCACCTTGAAAAACTACAACTATTAATTCATTTTTCAGAAAACAAGCCTGAAACCCTTTCTAAAGAATGTGGCCATCTAGTGGAAGTCATAGGAACTGGAATCTGGGAGGAATTCCGGATGGATTCTCCACAGGTTTTTGCCCACCATATCTGTTCTGTTATACTCACAGACAAACTTCGGAGTGTTTTCTATCCAATGCTACCAATTATATGCATATCCTAGCTTCTGGGCCTGAGTAACAGGCAGTTTACTTTGGGCACGTCAGTCATCCGAACCTGAGAATACTGCCCCCTAGCCTTAAGAAGTTATAACTAGCAGAAACAAACTCATATCCGCCCAGGGCCATAGCAAAACATGTCACAGTTGTTTGTAGCGTCACCATCCTGAATCTAATCTGGTGTCAGTCAGTCTACGTCTATAAAACATAGAATTTGCTTCCAAATGAGATTACATAATTTCTCAAGCTATGTTTATAATTGATGGATGATGACAATCGTTGACCCCGATTTTCTGTTAGACAAAGTCAGTGGGTGCAAATTTTATTTTATTTGTTTTGTTGTTTTATTTATCCAGTCGGATTAACACTCTTAAAAAACCTACCCAACTGCTCGGAGGCGTCCACACACCATTGCCTTGTTTTGGATCACATTCCAATAATAAAACTGTCAGAGGGACAAAAATGCCATTTCAAAATGTATTGGGGACATGTCCCTCCCATCCCCAGTGAAAGTTGTGCACCTAGACAAAGTGCTCAATTGGGTGCCGGACTAATCTTCTGGTCATGAACAGATGCCGTGACCTACTACAAGGAGCAATGGTGGGAATCATAGCATGTCCAGAAATGTGATTGCAATGGTTTAGCGACCTCCAAAAATAATTTCATTCACTTGCTATTTTCACAGTTTGTCAGGCAAAACATCCTAATAAAACTGTCATGCCACACAAGTACCATTGTGACACGTCTGTTGTTGCCAGAGTCTCCCTAGACTCCTAAGAAAAGGACAAGCTATCACGAGGCCTCTGATAGTGACCTGAGTTACTCCCCTGATGTCTCGGACAGCATCAACAACGACAGGCAATGTGTATTATGCGAAAAGTTGTATAAAAAAATATCCGGCTTAATAAACTAATAGGCTAATTCCACAACCAAGCAGATACAACTAATGTGGTTGTGACGTGCATTAGCAAAACCCTTTGTCCAAAATAGAATCTACCACTTGGCTGTCTATTATATCACCCTGCCACAGGCCCTCCCAGTCAACGCCACCTCATAAGACTCCCTGCTCCAGTTGTTAAAGAGACGTCCAGTGTACATCCGAACATAGAGAAGTCAAACTAGGCCCTCATCAGCAGCCTATGAATGGAACAGTCAGCCACATGTTGGCAAGTATCCGGCGAGCAACCTTCATATGGTCAGTAGCTTTCACATTTGTACAAATACAGAAGGTAACCCACTTCATTACTTTGATACATTTGATAACCCAATTGTGAAACAATTTCTGTAAACTAACATGTGTTGCTTATTTTCTACTTCTTAGATGCATATAATGTGAAGGGCGTAACCTATCCTGTTGGAACCAGCCACATCTCTGTGTTCACCATTCTGTTTCCCTTCATATGTTATGATATTGAATTTAAATAGAAAGGTGAGCGCAGCAATCAGGCTGGTTCCACCAGGTTAATAACCAACATTGTAATCAATGCACTTTGTGTCTGTGTGTGCGTGCGTGTGTGCCTGACCAGTGTCTTTAATGAGGGGACAGGAGCAGATCTACGCTGCCATGCCTATCTATGGGGCGCTGGTGAACACCTTACCTCCAGCCTCACCTCTTGCCTGCTCACGAACGGTCGTCGATGGGGAGACCAGAATTAGGTATGTATAGTCTCAACTGTTCAAACTTCAACATAGTACATGTTTGTTTGTCAGATATCACCTATCCTAACTTCCATTGGTAATAGAACCAGCACTTTGGCCCAGATTCAGACCTGAGTTCAGTGTGAGTAAATTGAACTTTATTCAATTTTTATGCGCTTTTCCCTCTATGCATATTCTGACCTTGAACTTAAGTATGAGAATAACACACTATTCAGCTACTATTTGTTTGAGGTGGAGCTAGAATAAATTAAGTTGTGTGGAGGTGTGTACAGATAAGCCGTATTTTGACCTTGACTTAATTTCCTAATAATTCCACCACCTTTACTCATGAGGAAACCATGAGTAAGGTCTAGCAAACCTACTGATGTAACATGAAGTCCTATGAGTGTCATCTGATGAAGATAATTCAAGGTTAGTGATTAATTTTATCTTTATTTCTAATCTTTGTGAATGCTATATTTCGCTGGAAAATGGCTGTGCTTATTGTGGATACTGAACAATCTTTAGTCGTGCTTTTGCTGAAAAGCATATTTGAAATCGGACACATTGTTGGGATTAACAACAAATGTAACTTTAAAATGATATAAGACACATGTATGTTTTAGGAATTGTAATTATGAGATTTCTGTGGTTTGAATTTGGCGCCCTCTATTTTCACTGGTAGTTGTCATATCGATCCCGTTAGCAGGATTGCAGCAATATCAAGTTAATAATACTTCCTGTTAAAACTTCTTAGGGCTGAAATCCCATTAACGGGTTCGATATGATAACAGCCATTAAAAGTGCAGGGTGCCAAATTCAAAACAACAGAAATCTCATAATTAAAATTCCTCAAACATAACAGTATTTTTATACCATTTTTAAGATAATGTTGTTGTTAATACCACCACAGTGTCCAATTTCAAATAGGCTTTACAGTGAAAGCACCACAAACGATTATGTTAGATCAGAGCCAAGCCACAGAAAAACACAGCCATTTTCCCGGCCAAAGAGAGGAGTCTCAAAAACACAAATAGAGATAAAATGAATCACTAACCTTTGATGATCTTCATCAGATGACACTCATAGGACTTCATGTTACACAATACATGTATGTTTTTTTTTGATAAAGTGCATATTTATATTAAAAACATGTAATTTTACATTGGCACGTTATTGTCATGTTTTGTCATTTATTATCTTGTCTTGTCCCTGTGCTTCCCATTCTATTCGTTTCCCTCTGCTGGTCTTATTAGGTTCTTTCCCTCTTTCTATCCCTCTCTCTCCCCCCCCTCCCTCTCTCACTCTCTCGCTCTCTCTTCTCTCTATCGTTCCGTTCCTGCTCCCAGCTGTTCCTATTCCCCTAATCAATCATTTAGTCTTCCCACACCTGTTCCCGATCCTTTCCCCTGATTAGAGTCCCTATTTCTTCCTTTGTGTTCCGTTCCTGTCCTGTCGGTTCCTTGTCTAGAATTCACCGTGCTGTGTTTGTGTATCGCCCTGTCGTGTCGTGTTTTCCTCAGATGCTGCGTGGTGAGCAGGTGTCTGAGTCTGTCTGGTTCAAGTGCCTTCCCGAGGCAACCTGCTGTTCACCTGCTGTTCAAGATCGAGTCTCCGGTTTGTCCTCGTCATTTCGAGTGAAAGTTGTGTTTTTTGTTTGTATTTACTTTACTGGATTAAAGACTCTGTTTTCGCCAAGTCGCTTTTGGGTCCCCTTTCACCTGCATGACAGAAGGAACCGACCAAGGAATGGACCCAGCGACTTCAGACGCTCGTTACACTGCCGTCGAGATCCAAGGAGCCATGCTCGGCAGGAGCCATGCTCGTTCCAGAGTCAGACACCGAGCAGGAATTGTGTTCTCTCTCCAACCCAACACATACTCTAGCTGCTCGCCATGGCCGGGCTGGAAAGCCTGGCAAGGGCGCTCAGGAACTTTAAAGAGGAGATGATTCGACCGTTCAGTTTTTGGTAGGGAGGCAGTTCCAGAGTGAACTCCATAACGTTATTCTCGTGCCACCTGTTAGGGACTTGGTTAAGGATGAGATTCCTGGCCTTCAGATGTTGACTCTTTGAGCCTCCAGAACCTAGATCTTCGGTTAATAACCCACCTGTTTCCCTGCTACTCCGGCTCAGCAGCCCACAGCTGAGTGCCGACTAAGGAGAGGGAACCACCAACCGCCTCTCTATTGCGGACTGCAGTTAATTCATGTGAGATCATCTGTGTTGAGCTCTCTCTCCAACCTGTAACACATACTGGACTAGAGAGTGCCTTGATAGAGGGGCTCATGGGAAGCATGGGTTCGCTTTCCTTTCAGAGAGTTAGAGAAGCGTCATTTCATCTTCCCAGTTCACTGGCCACAGGGCTCGAGAATGGGGCACAGCTATCTGGGAGGCAAGGGCTGATTGCTCTAACAAGTTCCAGAACTTTAAAGAGGAGATGAAACCGTTCAGTTTTTGGTAGGGAGGCTTCTTGGGCCCTGGCTTCCTTATGCCAAGGTGAACGGTCCATAACGGATTATTCTATTGAGTTTCGTCTTCTTGCTGCCTTAACCCTCACAGTATCTCTAGTGAGTGGAACGAGCCGGCGCTGCTCGCTCGTTTTCTGGAGGGACTCCACGCAGTGGTTAAGGATGAGATTCTCTCCCGGGAGGTTCCTTCAGATGTTGACTCTCTCTTCCGCCATCCGCTATAAACGAAAGATTATTTGTCTGTGTCTCTTGGCCGCACCAAGTTCCTCCAGTAAAGCTTACCATCTGTAAGCGGAGGGCTACAGGTGAGCGCAACTACGTTTCCAATGTTCTGAAGACATGGGTTGAACATGTTTTTCTATCTTAGAGATATCCTGAATTGTCTCTACGTAAAGTCTGAGAAGTGCTCTTTCATGTCTTCCGTTATTTTTCGGTTCCGTTATTTTGAAGGCATTCAGATGGATTCCGCTAAGTCCAAGCTGTCAGTGATTGGCCCGTTCCAAGGTCATTCGATTGCAGCGCTAGTTAGGTTTCGCTAATTTCTATCGGCGTTTCATTGTCATGTGAAGTGTTTAATGTTGCTGCCCCTCTCACAGCTCTTACTTCTGTCAAGACGTGTTTTCAGGAGGAACCTGGTCCGGTTCAGGAGTGCCGGAGGAATATCATGAAAAAGGTTTCATCCGCGTTTTCCTCACGTCACTAGACAATTCATTGTTCCGTGTCGGCTTCCAGTCTGAGGATAATACTTCCGCTTCTTTTTGTTAAGAAGAAGGACGGCACAAATCATTATCGAGGGCTGAATGTATTCAGAATTCATGGCCTCCCGTTCAGCCTTCGAGATTCTGCCCAGGTTTCAGACAGAGGCATCCCCAGTCTAACGGTCAAGCAGAGAGGGCCAATCAGACGATTGGTGTTCTACAGTCGCATACTACGCAGCCTTTCTTTCAGAAACCCTGTCTTGAGAAAGATCACATTTAAGCTTCCGTTTCGTCTGCTACCGGGTTATCTCCGTTTCAGAGTAGTCTGGGTTACCAGAGCTAATTTGTTGTTCTGGAGGAGGCATGATGGTCTGCACTTTGCCGTTACAGGGCACAGACTGTGAGAGCCGCCAATAAACGCAGGATTAAGAGTCAAAAGAACGTATTGTTGACGGAGAGAGTGTGGCTTTCCACTCCAGCTGAACCTTCCTCTTACGACAAATCATTATCGCTTCTCGTAAACTCCGTCACAGTTTTGTTCATTGGTCCGTTCCGTGTCTCCCAGGTCAGAAAGCCTTCACAGAATTCAGATGACATCTTCGTCAGAGTAGTCGTCCATCCTGTTCTTCCATGTCTCCTGAACGCCCTTTGCAGAGCCCCAATAAACGAGCCCCACTCCCCCCTCCCAGTCCTTGTCAGAAAAATCCTGTACATAAGAGAGCGCACCTATCATGGACATGCGTTCTCGGGGACGGGGTCACCAATACACAAATCCTGAGGAGAGGAGTTGGGTTCCGTCTCGGGAAACTCATTGATGATTTCCTCCGTTGCCGCCACCTCCTCGAAGGAGGCGCCTTGTCATGTTTTGTCATTTATTATCTTGTCTTGTCCCTGTGCTTCCCATTCTATTCGTTTCCCTCTGCTGGTCTTATTAGGTTCTTTCCCTCTTTCTATCCCTCTCTCTCCCCCTCCCTCTCTCACTCTCTCGCTCTCTCTTCTCTCTATCGTTCCGTTCCTGCTCCCAGCTGTTCCTATTCCCCTAATCAATCATTTAGTCTTCCCACACCTGTTCCCGATCCTTTCCCTGATTAGAGTCCCTATTTCTTCCTTTGTGTTCCGTTCCTGTCCTGTCGGTTCCTTGTCTAGAATTCACCGTGCTGTGTTTGTGTATCGTGTTTTCCTCAGATGCTGCGTGGTGAGCAGGTGTCTGAGTCTGTCTGGTTCAAGTGCCTTCCCGAGGCAACCTGCTGTTCACCTGCTGTTCAAGATCGAGTCTCCAGTTTGTCCTCGTCATTTCGAGTGAAAGTTGTGTTTTTTGTTTGTATTTACTTTACTGGATTAAAGACTCTGTTTTCGCCAAGTCGCTTTTGGGTCCTCTTTCACCTGCATGACAGTTATGTTCAGTAGTTCCAAAATACATCCGGTGATTTTGCAGAGAGCCACATCAATTTACAGAAATACTCATTATAAATGTTGATGAAAATACAAGTGTTATGCATGGAACTTTAGATACACTTCTCCTTAATGCAACGGCTGTGTCAGATTTAAAAAAATCTTTACGGAAAAAGCAAACCATGCAATAATCTGAGTACGGCGCGCAGACAACAAATACATATATCCGCCATGTTGGAGTCAACAGAAGTCCGAAATAACATTATAAATATTCCCTTACCTTTGATGATCTTTATCAGAATGCACTCCCAGAAATTCCAGTTCCACAATAAATGTTTGATTTGTTAGATAATGTCCATCATTTATGTCCAAATAGCTACTTTTGTTAGCGCGTTTGGTAAACAAATCAAAAATCGCAAAGCGCGTTCACTAGTTGCAGACGAAATGTCAAAAAGTTCCATTACAGTCCGTAGAAACATGTCAAACGATCTATGGAATCAATCTTTTTTTTGTCTTCAGAAAAGCAGACCTCAAAAGAGACTCATTCCCCTCTCATTCAGCCCCCCCTTCATAGTAGATGTATCAAACAAATTTCTAAAGACGGTTGACATCTAGTGGAAGCCTTGGGAAGTGCAACATGACCAATATCCCACCGTGTCTTCAATAGGGGCTGAGTTGAAAATCGACCCAGCTCAGATTTCCCACTTCCTGGTTGGATTTCTTCTCAGGTTTTTGCCTGCCATATGAGTACTGTTATACTAACAGACATAATTCAAACAGTTCTATAAACTTCAGAGTGTTTTCTATCCAAATATACTAATAATATGCATATATTAGGTACTGGGACTGAGGAGCAGGCAGTTTAGCCTGGGCACCTTATTCATCCAAGATACTCAATACTGCCCCCAGCCATAAGAAGTTAACCTGACCAAGTGACCTCTCACCTATGATTATGCTGTGCCCCCTGTATCAGCCAGTTCACCAAAACAGCTAATATAACCTAGAGGATTTAGAGAGAAGGGGGAGAGGGACGAAGAAATACTTTTTGTGTGTGTGGTCTCACCTGGTGTGGCTACAGAGTACTTTGTGCTGAAAAACAGACACATGAGGACTATTGTCTATTGTTTAATAGACGCTAATGTCAATAGAATATACTGTATGTGACACAGACACCTATCGGAGTATACCTGAAACATTTAAATATAGAGGGCTATGTGTCTCACCACTTGGTTACTGCAAGGCCAACCCCCAGGGAAATCATGACTTGGCAGCAACAGATAGTCCAGTGAAAATGACTGTGTTTATGTGGTGTAAATCTGAAAATTAGCAGCTGAATTCTTAAGGATTTTTTAATTGACGCATGTGAGACAGGTTCCGTGTACAACAAGACAGGCAGAGACGGAGAAAAAGAACACAGAAGAGTTTAATTACCTCTGGTAATGGACACTTTTGCCAGCAATAAAGCTTCCACGGCCTGTTCCTCGGACAGTGAGCATCTGCCAATATCTATATTTTCAACCCCTTGACCAGCTCGCTCTCTGAAAGTAAAGAAAATAGATTATTTTTTGTGGATAGGAAAACAATAACTGAAATATGACCGTTTTAAAGCAGCAGATGTCATTTTCAGGATACGTCAATACAGCACAGAAAGCATAACACCAGACTGGTATTGTGGTTGTTCATTAGGTGATGGGAAATGTGCAATGATACCTGCACCATCTACATGCTGTAAAGACTCCCAAACTCTTCGTGACAGACATATAGTGTTTTTTCATCCTTCTGTAAAAAAAGCTGACCGTTCACTGTCATGAAATATGATTATATATTGACTATGAAACAAATAGGACATGGCCTGCTTATGAGTTGCCATGAAAGAAAGTTTGATTAATTCAACTCAAAATGGCGAGAAAAGGCATTCGTAGCTTGAGAATAATAATTGAATGATTTATCATTCTATGGTATGTATGTAATATAGTAGAATGTTATGAACCGACACTGAATCGTAGGAGCTAACTACTAGCTATGTAAAAGTTGGACGGAAGAACGGCCAGTGCTGCTTACCTGACATGCCACAGACCTTCTTCGTAGGTGTCCGCTTTGACATCCTTTGTGTCGGAAAAAGTTGCTTTCAGAACAATTATTTTTGATTGAAAATAAAAATGGTTTTGCTTTCGACAAAAAGAAACAAAATATACCTCCATAGCAAAACAGTCCCGTAGCTTAGCATCTGCTTCACCTGACCACTTTCGTATTGAGCGAGTCACTGGTACTTCCTGCTTTAGTTTTTGCTTGTAAGCAGGAATCAGGAGGATAGAATTATGGTCAGATTTTCCAAATGGAGGGTGAGGGAGAGCTTTGTACATGCCTCTGTGTGTGGAGTAAATGTTTTTGGCCTCTGGTTGCACATGTAACATGCTGGTAGAAATTAGGTCAAATGGAATTAGGTTTCCCTGCATTAAAGTCCCCGACCACTTGGAGCACTGCCTCTGGATGAGCATTTTCTTGTTTGCTTTTGGCTTTATAAGGCTCGTTGAGTGCGGTCTTACTGCCAGCATCGGTTTGTGTTGGTAAATAGACGGCTACAAAAAATATAGATGAAAGGTGAGTAATTGCTCTTCTGATATCCAGAAGCTCTTTTCGGTCATAAAAGACAGTGGCAGAAACATTATGTACAAAATAAGTTACAAAAAACGCGAAAAAACGAGGCCAAATCAGTAGGTGCAGTTCCCCTTTAACTGGTAAGGACAGCTCATGAGGTGTCCTGTCAACTAAATGTGACTCTTATGACTAAAGAGGCTTCATGAAAATATTTTATTTTAACCCATAAGAGTACGAGTAAAATGTCTCTATCCTCAGCACTTACGATAATAAATGTAATATTGTGATTTCAATGTAGCATCTCCTCTATAGTCTCTTGTCTTTCATCCTCTCTTGATTGCAGTCGTATAGCTAGATTTGACTCATCAGTTTAACCAAGGTAATGGGAAACCCATCCGTCTTCTGTAACACTCGGAGAAGTCAACGATGTTCCTGTGAAGTCACCTTTAGTGAGAATAGAATGCACATGTTGACCTTTCATTCTAAATTTAACTTTTTAAACTGAGCTTTAGTGTTTTACAGCAGAGAGAGAGAGAGAGAGCTACAAAAAGAGACAGAACAAGAGAAAGAGAGAGAGAGAACACTACAAGACTACTGTCATAAAGCTCAAACTTGCCCCATACAGTGATTTTCAGTAACTGTCCTCAGCTCCTCTTTGGTAGGAAGTCTTTCAAGTTCTCTCTCACTATTCCTTTCATCTCCCGCTTTGCCACAAAGAGAAAATCCCCTGACGCAGTTAACGTTACCTAAGAGTAAACACGGTGTGTAACATATATCCTTTTTTTCCATTCCCCATCTCATCTTTTATTTGGGGACTGAAGAGCCTCTTTTTCCGCCTCTTCTTGTGTGTTATGTTTTGTAATGTAAAGTATCTTTCATTTTTTCATTGATAAAACAAACAGAATTCAAAATAGCTACCTAAGAAACTCTGACAGCCATTGCTCCCTTTATTTTCTTTCTTTTACTTTATTTCTCATATTTGCTTGTTTAATTGGAAGTCATTTTTTATTCTCTCTCCCAATTCCTCCCACTTTCACCCTCACCCTCTCTGAATACAGAGAATACCTGGTGGTGCTGAATACAGCTCTGTGTCTGTCCCCCCCTGAGCATGAAAGAGCTATAATTGTTTACTCTGCCTGTGCAGGCGGACTGCTAGGAGGACTTATCCTTATTATGTAGCATAGGTTGTGCTGTATTACAGAAGAGAGGCCTGTTTGCCCAGTCTCCCCAGAGGGGTTTCACTCTCTACTCTTCTCATCCAGTGTCTGATGGATGCTTAGCGCTGCTGCCCAGGCCTTTTGTTCTCATTCTGGGGTTCTACAGGCTCACAGTTAATGCTTCCCTCCCACATGAAGCTCGCCTCTGCCAAGTCCACCAAATTCCTCAACCATACAAGTATTTTACACCATTTGAAAGATACACTTCTCGTTAATCCAACCACAGTGTCCGATATCAAAAAGGCTTTTCCGCGAAAGCAGAACATTTATATATATTTTTTTATTTCACCTTTATTTAACCAGGTAGGCAAGTTGAGAACAAGTTCTCATTTACAATTGCGACCTGGCCAAGATAAAGCAAAGCAGTTCGACAGATACAACGACACAGAGTTACACATGGAGTAAAACAAACATACAGTCAATAATACAGTATAAACAAGTCTATATAATGTGAGCAAATTAGGTGAGAAGGGAGGTAAAGGCAAAAAAGGCCATGGTGGCAAAGTAAATACAATATAGCAAGTAAAACACTGGAATGGTAGTTTTGCAATGGAAGAATGTGCAAAGTAGAAATAAAAATAATGGGGTGCAAAGGAGCAAAATAAATAAATAAATTAAATACAGTTGGGAAAGAGGTAGTTGTTTGGGCTAAATTATAGGTGGGCTATGTACAGGTGCAGTAATCTGTAAGATGCTCTGACAGTTGATGCTTAAAGCTAGTGAGGGAGATAAGTGTTTCCAGTTTCAGAGATTTTTGTAGTTCGTTCCAGTCATTGGCAGCAGAGAACTGGAAGGAGAGGCGGCCAAAGAAAGAATTGGTTTTGGGGGTGACTAGAGAGATATACCTGCTGGAGCGTGTGCTACAGGTGGGAGATGCTATGGTGACCAGCGAGCTGAGATAAGGGGGGACTTTACCTAGCAGGGTCTTGTAGATGACATGGAGCCAGTGGGTTTGGCGACGAGTATGAAGCGAGGGCCAGCCAACGAGAGCGTACAGGTCGCAATGGTGGGTAGTATATGGGGCTTTGGTGACAAAACGGATTGCACTGTGATAGACTGCATCCAATTTGTTGAGTAGGGTATTGGAGGCTATTTTGTAAATGACATCGCCAAAGTCGAGGATTGGTAGGATGGTCAGTTTTACAAGGGTATGTTTGGCAGCATGAGTGAAGGATGCTTTGTTGCGAAATAGGAAGCCAATTCTAGATTTTACTTTGGATTGGAGATGTTTGATATGGGTCTGGAAGGAGAGTTTACAGTCTAACCAGACACCTAAGTATTTGTAGTTGTCCACGTATTCTAAGTCAGAGCCGTCCAGAGTAGTGATGTTGGACAGGCAGGTAGGTGCAGGTAGCGATCGGTTGAAGAGCATGTATTTAGTTTTACTTGTATTTAAGAGCAATTGGAGGCCACGGAAGGAGAGTTGTATGGCATTGAAGCTTGCCTGGAGGGTTGTTAACACAGTGTCCAAAGAAGGGCCGGAAGTATACAGAATGGTGTTGTCTGCTTAGAGGTGGATCAGGGACTCACCAGCAGCAAGAGCAACCTCATTGATGTATACATAGAAGAGAGTCGGTCCAAGAATTGAACCCTGTGGCACCCCCATAGAGACTGCCAGAGGTCTGGACAGCAGACCCTCCGATTTGACACACTGAACTCTATCAGAGAAGTAGTTGGTGAACCAGGCGAGGCAATCATTTGAGAAACCAAGGCTGTCGAGTCTGCCGATGAGGATGTGGTGGTTGACAGAGTCGAAAGCCTTGGCCAGATCAATGAATACGGCTGCACAGTAATGTTTCTTATCGATGGCGGTTAAGATATCGTTTAGGACCTTGAGCGTGGCTGAGGTGCACCCATGACCAGCTCTGAAACCAGATTGCATAGCAGAGAAGGTACGGTGAGATTCGAAATGGTCGGTAATCTGTTTGTTGACTTGGCTTTCGAAGACCTTAGAAAGGCATGGTAGGATAGATATAGGTCTGTAGCAGTTTGGGTCAAGAGTGTCCCCCCTTTGAAGAGGGGATGACCGCAGCTGCTTTCCAATCTTTGGGAATCTCAGACGACACGAAAGAGAGGTTGAACAGGCTAGTAATAGGGGTGGCAACAATTTCGGCAGATAATTTGAGAAAGAAAGGGTCCAGATTGTCTAGCCCGGCTGATTTGTAGGGGTCCAGATTTTTCAGCTCTTTCAGAACATCAGCTGAATGGATTTGGGAGAAGGAGAAATGGGGAAGGCTTGGGCGAGTTGCTGTTGGGGGTGCAGTGCTGTTGACCGGGGTAGGAGTAGCCAGGTGGAAAGCATGGCCAGCCGTAGAAAAATGCTTCTTGAAATTCTCAATTATGGTGGATTTATCAGTGGTGACAGTGTTTCCTATCTTCAGTGCAGTGGGCAGCTGGGAGGAGGTGTTCTTATTCTCCATGGACTTTACAGTGTCCCAGAACTTTTTTGAGTTAGTGTTGCAGGAAGCAAATTTCTGCTTGAAAAAGCTAGACTTGGCTTTTCTAACTGCCTGTGTATAATGGTTTCTAGCTTCCCTGAACAGCTGCATATCACGGGGGCTGTTCGATGCTAATGCAGAACGCCATAGGATGTTTTTGTGTTGGTTAAGGGCAGTCAGGTCTGGGGAGAACCAAGGGCTATATCTGTTCCTGGTTCTAAATTTCTTGAATGGGTCATGTTTATTTAAGATGGTTAGGAAGGCATTTAAAAAAAATATCCAGGCATGCTCTACTGACGGGATGAGATCAATATAATTCCAGGATACCCCGGCCAGGTCGATTAGAAAGGCCTGCTCGCTAAAGTGTTTCAGGGAGCGTTTTACAGTGACGAGTGGAGGTCGTTTGACCGCTGACCCATTACGGATGCAGGCAATGAGGCAGTGATCGCTGAGATGATCTTGGTTGAAGACAGCAGAGGTGTATTTAGAGGGGAAGTTGGTTAGGATGATATCTATGAGGGTGCCCGTGTTTAAGGCTTTGGGGGGGTACCTGGTAGGTTCATTGATAATTTGAGTGAGATTGAGGGCATCAATTTTAGATTGTAGGATGGCTGGGGTGTTAAGCATGTTCCAGTTTAGGTCGCCTAGCAGCACGAGCTCTGAAGATAGATGGGGGGCAATCAGTTCACATATGGTGTCCAGAGCACAGCTGGGGGCAGAGGGTGGTCTATAGCAGGCGGCAACGGTGAGAGACTTGTTTTTAGAGAGGTGGATTTTTAAAAGTAGAAGTTCAAATTGTTTGGGTACAGACCTGGATAGTAGGACAGAACTCTGCAGGCTATCTTTGCAGTAGATTGTAACACCGCCCCCTTTGCAGTTCTATCTTGTCTGAAAATGTTGTAATTTGAAATAAAAATTTCAGAATTTTTGGTAGTCTTCCTAAGCCAGGATTCAGACACAGCTAGAACATCCGGGTCGGCAGAGTGTGCTAAAGCAGTGAATAGAACAAACTTAAGGAGGAGGCTTCTAATGTTAACATGCATGAAACCAAGGCTATTACGGTTACAGAAGTCATCAAAAGAGAGCGCCTGGGAAATAGGAGTGGAGCTAGGCACTGCAGGGCCTGGATTCACCTCTACATCGCCAGAGGAACATAGGAGGAGAAGAATAAGTGTACGGCTAAAAGCAATAAGAATTGGTCGTCTAGAACGTCTGGAACAGAGAGTAAAAGGAGGTTTCTGGGGGCGATGAAATAGCATCAAGGTATAATGTACAGACAAAGGTATGGTAGGATGTGAATACAGTGGAGGTAAACCTAGGTATTGAGTGATGAAGAGAGAGATATTGTCTCTAGAAACATCATTGAAACCAGGAGATGTCATTGCATGTGTGGGTGGTGGAACTAATAAATTGGATAAGGTATAGTGAGCAGGACTAGAGGCTCTACAGTGAAATAAGCCAATAAACACTAACCAGAACAGCAATGGACAAGACATATTGACATTAAGGAGAGGCATCCTTAGTCGAGTGATCAAAAGAGTCCAGTGAGTGGAGTGGTTGGTTTGGGGGTCACGGCGATTTAGACAGCTAGCCAGGACATCGGTAGCAAGCTAGCATAGGATGGAGGTCTGTTGTTAGCCACCTCTTGCGTTCCGTCAGTAGATTAGTGGGGTTCCATGTGGTAGAGGGGATTAGTCCAAATCACACACAAAAAAAACAATAGATATAGTTATAGAGGCCCAAGAAGAAACATAATAATAATAAAAATAAATAAATTGACCGATTGTCTATTCTGAGAGCAGCCGGTAAGACAGCTAACGGTTAGCAGGCCGCAGATGGGCGTTCAGGTAATGTCACGACGGAGGAGCCAGCCGGATCTCCTTCGGGTAGATAACGTCGGCAGTCCAGTTGTGAAGGCCCGGTAGGGCTCCGCGTAGGCAGTAAAACGGGTCCGGATAGGTGACTGCAGCCCAGGAGTGATTGACGGAGCTGGCTAGCTCCGGAGTAATTGATGTTTGCTCCGGAATCGACGAGAGCAGATAGACACACGGATAGCAGCTAGCTAGCTGTGAGATCCGGGAATGAATGTCCAGAGAGCAGTTGAAACCAAGGACATGGAGAGAAAAATTGGTCTGGTATGTTCCGTTCCGAGCCGCGCTGCGCCGTACAAAACTGCCGATAGATTTTCGAGCTAAAGGATAGCTGATGACCACAAACCGTGGTTAGCTGAATACTAATGATTTGCCAGTAAAGAAGCTAACTAGCTTCTGAACTAGCTTCTGATTAGCTTCTAGCTAGCTCCTGGCTAGCTTCTGGTTAGTTTCTGGCTAGCTTCTTGGAGTTTCTGGCTAGCTTCTTGCTAGTTTCTTGGAGATCATTATGTTCGGTCAGCAACTAGTCACAGAAAACATTCAGCATTTTCCAACCAAAGACAGGTGTCACAAAAAGCAGAAATATAGATAAAATGAATCACTAACGTTTGACGATCTTCACCAGATGACACTCCCAGGACTCATGTATGTTTTATTCGATCAAGTTTATATCCAAAATCATCAGTTTACATTGGCACCATGTTCAGAAATGCCTCCAAAAAGAGCCACATCAAATAACAGAAATACTCATCATAAACTTTGATGAAAGATACATGTTTTACACAGAATTAAAGATAAACTTGTTCTTAATGCAACCGCTGTCAGATTTCAAAAAACCTTTACGGCAAAAGCACAATATTCAATAATCTGATAACAGTGTTCAGCCACAAATGCAAGCCATACAGTTACCCAGCAAATTGTGGAGTCAACAAGTCATAAATAGCATTATAAATCTTAACTTACCTTTGCTGATCTTTGTCGGGAAGGCACTCCCAGGTCTCACACTTCCACAATAAATGTTTGTTTTGTTCGATTACGTCCATATTTATGCCCAAATACCTCCGGTTTGTTTGCGTGTTTAATTCATCATTCCAAAGGCACAATGCGCGAGCGCAAAATCCAGACGAAAAGTCAAAATAGTTCCATTCCAGTTTGTAGAAACATGTCAAACGATATTTACAATCAATCCTTAGGGTATTTTTATAATACAACTTCAATAATATTCCAACCGGACTATAGCGTATACATTACAGAGGAAAAAGAAGGCACGGCACGCCAGCGTGACCACGCAGGAAACAACTGATTGGCCTCAGCCTAGTCCATTTGTTGAAACAGCTCTTATTCGACACCCGTACCACAATAGAAGCCTCTAACAACTTTCTAAAGACTGTTGACATCTGCTGGAAGCCTTGGGATGTGCAATCTGGCCCCATAGACACAGCATATTTGATAGGCAATCACTTAAATGAAACTACAAACCTCTGATTTCCCACTTCCTGGTTGGATTTGTCTCAGGTTTTTGCCTGCCATATGAGTTCTGTTATACTCACAGACATTCAAACAGTTTTAGAAACTTCAGAGTGTATTCTATCCAATACTACTAATAATATGCAAATATTAGCATCTGGAACAGAGTAGCAGGCAGTTTACTCTGGGCACCTTATTCATCCACTCAATACTGCCCCCCTGTCACCAAGAAGTTAAGCTTCGTCAGATTGGATGGGGAGCGTCACAGCACAGCTATTTTCAGGTCTCTCCAGAGATGTTCGATTGGGCTCAAGTCCGGGCTCTGGCTGGGCATCTCAAGGACATTAAGATACTTGTCCCAAAGCCAATCCTGCATTGTCTTGGCTTTGTGCTTAGGGTCATTGTCCTGTTGGAATGTGAACCTTCGCCTCAGTCTGAGGTCCTGAGCAGGTTTTCATCAAGGATCTCTCTGTACTGTGCTTCATTCATCTTTCCCTCGATCCTGACTAGTCTCACAGTCCCTGCTGCTGAAAAACAACCCCTCTGAATGATGCTGCCACCACTCTTCACTGTAAGGATGGTGCCAGGTTTCCTCCAGACATAATGCTGGGCGACCAGCTCCAGGAAGAGTATTGGTGGTTCCAAACGTCTTCTATTTAAGAATGAGGTAGGCCACTATGTTCTTTGGGACCTGAATGCTACGGACATTTTTTGGTACCCTTCCCCAGATCTGTGCTCTACGGACAATTCCTTCAACCTTGGTTTTGGTTTTTGCTCTGACATGCACTGTCAAATCTGTGACCGTATATAGACAGTTGTGTGCCTTTCCAAATCATGTCCAATCAATTGGATTCATCACAAGTGGACTCCAATCAAGTTGTAGAAACATCTCAAGAATGATCAGTGGAAACAGGATGCACCTGAGTTCAATTTTGAGTCTCATAGCAAAGGGTCTGAAAACTTATGTAAATAAGGTATTTCAGTGTGTTATATTTAATACATACATCGCTTTGTCCTTATGGGGTATTGTGTGTAGATTGATGAGGAAAATGATTTTTTAAATCAATTTTAGAATAAGCCTGTAACGTAACAAATTATGGAAAAAGTCAAGGGATCCAAACATTTTGCTGAATGCGCGTTTGCACTTGAGTAAATTTAGAAGACTTCCGGCGCTGACAGAGATGGCTGCCTCGCTTCGCGTTTGTAGGAAACCATGCAGTATTTAGTTTTTTTGTGTGTTATTTCTTACATTGCTACCCCAGGAAACATTAGGTTTGATGTTTTAATCAGGGCAAGGTGACCGGAAACATGACCGAATACAAACAGTGTAGCTGTTCCCTCCACAATCAAACAAGCTAAGCTTCAGTATAGGGACAAAGTAGAGTCGCAATTCAACGGCTCAGACACGAGAGGTATGTGGCAGGGTCTACAGTCAATCACTGACTACAAAAGTAAAACCAGCCCCATCGCGGACCACGCTGTCTTGCTCACAGACAAACTAAACAACTTCTATGTTCGCGTTGAGGACAACACAGTGCCACTGACACAGCCCGCTACCAAAACCTGCGGGCTCTCGTTCACTGCAGCCAACATGAGCAAAACATTTAAACGTGTTAACCCTCGCAAGGCTGCCGGCCCAGACGGATCCCCAGCCACATCCTCAGAGCATGCTCAGACCAGCTGGCTGGTGTGTCACGCCTTGGTCATAGTGTTTTGTGTTTTCGTTATATATTTGGTCAGGCCAGGGTGTGACATGGGTTTAAATGTTGTGTTTCATATTGGTGTTTTGTAGGCATTGGGATTGCGGCTGAGTAGGGGTGTAGCATAGGTTGGCTGCCTGAGGCGGTTCTCAATCAGAGTCAGGTGATTCTCATTGTCTCTGATTGGGAACCGTATTTAGGTAGCCGGGGTTTCACTGTGTATTTGGTGGGTGATTGTTCCTGTCTCTGTGTTAGTGTTCACCAGACAGGCTGTATAGGTTTTCACGTTTCGTTTTGTTGTTTTGTATATTTGTTAAGTTATTTCATGTATCGCTCTTCTACATTAAAGACATGAGTAACCACCACGCTGCATTTCGGTCCAACTCTCTTTCGACAAACGAACGCCGTTACATGGTGTGTTTACAGACATATACAATCAATCCCAGTCTGCTGTTCCCACATGCTTCAAGAGGGCCACCATTGTTCCTGTTCCCAAGAAAGCAAAGGTAACTGAGTTGAATGACTAACTTTTGTCATCATGAATTCCTTTGAGAGACTCAAGGACCATATCACCTACACCCTACCTGACACTCTAGACCCACTCCAATTTGCTTAATGCCCCAATAGGTCCACAGGCGACGCAATCACAATCGCACTGCCCTAACCCATCTGGACAAGAGGAATACCTATGTAAGAATGCTGTTCATCGAGTACAGCTCAGCATTTAACACCATAGTACCCTCCAAACTCTCTCCAAACAGCCCTGTGCAACTGGGTCCTGGACTTCCTGACGGGCCGCCACCAGGTGGTGAGGGTAGGTAGCCCCACAAGGGTGCGTTCTCAGCCCTCTCCTGTACTCCCTGTTCACCCATGACTGTGTGGCCATGCACGCCTCCAACTCAATCATCAAGTTTGCAGACGACACTACAGTGGTAGGCTTGATTATCAACAAAAACGAGACGGCCTACAGGGAGGGGTGAGGGAACTTTGAGTGTGGTATCAGGAAAATAAAGACACACTCAATGTCAACAAAACAAAGGAGATGATCGTGGACTTCAGGAAACAGCAGAGGGAGCAGCCCCCTATCCACATCGACGGGACAGTAGTGGACAAGGTGGAAAGTTTTAAGTTCCTCGGCGTACACAACACGGACAAACTGAAATGGTCCACCCACACAGACAGCATGGTGAAGAAGGCGCAGCTGTGCCTCTTCAACCTCAGGAGGCTGACAAAATTCAACTTGTCGCCAAAAACAAACACTTTTACAGATGCACAATCGAGAGCATCTTGTCTGGCTGTATCACCACCTGGTATGGCAACTGCTCAGCCCACAACCTCAAGGCTATCCAGAGGGTAGTGAGGTCTGCACAACGCATCACCGGGGGCAAACTACCTGCCCTCCAGGACACCTACTCCACCCGATGTCACAGGAAGCCAAAAAGATCATCAAGGACAACAGCCACCCAAGCCACTGCCGGCTCACCCCGTTATCATCCAGAAGGTGAGGTCAGTACAGTTGCATCAAAGTGGGGACCGAGAGACTGAAAAACAGCTTAAGGCCATCAGACTGTTAAACAGCCACCACTAACATTGAGTGGCTGCTGCCAATATACTGACTCATCTCTAGCCACTTTAATAATGAAACATTTGTAATAAATGTATCACTAGCCACTTTAAACAATGACACTTTATATAATGTTTACATACCCTACATTACTCATCTCATATGTATATACTGTACTCTATACCATCTACTGCATCTTGCCTATGCCGTCCATCGCTCATTCATATCTTTTTATGTACATATTCTTATTCATTCCTTTACACTTGTGTGTATAAGGTAGTGAAATTAGGTAGTGAAATTGTTAGGTTATATTACTTGTTAGATATTACTGCACGGTCGGAACTAGAAGCACCAGCATTTTCAAACACTCACATTAACATCAGCTAACCATGTGTATGTGACAAATGAAATGTTGATTTATGCTACTGCTATCCAAGAGGGGATGTTGAAATAGGATTTGCTCTTGTGACAGAGCTGGCTGTCACTCGATACACGTAAGATAAAAAGAAAATGTGACTAGACTGAGAAGTTCTCAAAAATCAATTAATATTTATTTTAAAAAACAGATTGGATTATCAATTGTAGATCATGCTAAAAAGGTTGTAAAAACAAGTAACACGTGTACCTTCAAACAGATCGCCTGTCTAGTCTCTTACCACATTGTCAAGATCTTCCCCAATCTGTTCCAACCTTCATTTAAAGGAGAAACAACCGGGTGTGGGCAATAACCAATTTGTGTGTGTGACGGACTCACCTGCACACAATTTTTTATTTAACCTTTATTTTTAACTAGGCAAATCAGTTAAGAACAAATTGTTATTTACAATCACAATTAACAAGACAAGAAAATAAACCAAACTGACAAACAAGCTGAAGGGGAGCTGTAAATTGTAGATTAAGACAGGTAAGACAGATAGCCCAATTCTGCTATCTTTTTCAGTAATTGGTGTTTTGACCAATCAGATCAGCTCTGAAAAAAGACCAATTAATGTAGATAAAAATTGGAGAAGAATTGGGTTGCCTGTCTAAACGGAAGTTTAGGCTTTTTCATAATGAATCTTGTTCTGGAGGCAGCCCTGCAGTGGTCACTAGCTGTCACAGCCACAAAGTAATACAATCTAATTTTAAACCTAACCTTATCCCTAACCATAACCACACTGATAACCTTAATGACTAACCCAATCCTGAAATGAAGACCAAAAAGCAAATTTTGGTTTTCCTGAATTCTTACAATATAGCCAATTTTGTCTTTTCAGCTGGCCTATATCTCAGGGAAATAGCTCAGTTCTGCCTCCAAGACAATACTCATGACAATAAACATCAACCTGTGTCTAAACTCAGCCTCAGTGCCAAACTATGGGTAATGTATGACAGAATGGCAAATCTGGATCCTGTTCACAAATACATTTTACAAAAAAAAAATTCAAACACTTAAATGGGGAACTAGTGTCCAATTGAAGATAGCATCTTCAAAGCTCCCAACTCTAAGAATGTACCTATAGGCATGTTGTGCAACATCCAAACTGAGTCATGTTCAGACCCATTTCATATGATCTAATATAGTGCACACTGACAATTTACAAAGTGTAGTATTTTGAAGATGACCATTTTAGGAATTCCTTTGATAAGTCAAAGAAGCCACTAGTTAGTCACAACATTACAGGTACCTGCACATGAAAGTCATCCATATGCCATCTATCAATGACACGGAATAACCAGATGTTGTATCTTCCTTCCAAAAATCTACTTTACAAGAAACTGGTGGTATTAAAGTGAAACAAAAGCAACATGAAAATATGGGAACAGTTTACTTGACACCGAGCGGACATAACTTGCCATAATATGGTCATCAAACTGTCATGAACATATATTTACACCTGTTGTGACATATCTTGCGTTATTTTATGGCTGGTTATGACACCTACATAAGAGTGTCAAAACATTTATTAAAATGTGTTTTTTGTCCTGTCAAGAAGTTTCCTTTCGTTTGAAAGTTATTTTCTCAAGTGAATTCTTTCCTCACATGTTTTTTTGTCATGTGTTAAATAGATTAAATAACACCGTCATTAGGCATTGTGACCATCCTGTGTCACTTTATGCACTTTATGACACTGTCAGGAAGCATTATGACCATCCTATCTCAATTTAATTAGACAAAGAAAACACACTTTATGACACTGTCAAAAAGTCTTATGATCATCATAATCATGCAAGCCAGATAGGCCTATCAAGTACATGCCCTTTGTCTTTTCCTGCTCCTGCATTCATCCCAGTCATCAGCAACAGAGCTCTGTGTTAGGTGTATGTCTGTCATCAATTTGTCATTTAACATGTTAAACAACATAAACATACTGTTGACAAGTAGCCTATGGTGTAATTTAATGTTTTGCCTTGTGTGAGTTTTGTGGATTTTGACACTCTTCTTTGGGTGGGATAACCAGCCAGAACATAACTACCGTGATAGGTTTAATGGGTTTCAAAGCTCTTATCTCGGCGTTATAACGAGCTATAAAATAATGAAATGTCACAACTGGTCTAAATATATGGGTCATGCCAGTGTTATGACCATATTATGACATGGTTATGACTGTGTAATAACGGGTTAAGACACTGGGTGTCAAGTAAAGTGTTACTGAAAATGTAATTACATTCTCAATTTAAGCTGTGCTAAAGGGTGAAATCAGCCTCAATGATCAGGACCGGCAGGATGGAATCTGACAGCTAGTTATAAAGGAACATCATTCGTTCCTTGGGTTATGTCAGAAAGATTTGTCCACGGGCAGATAACGACGACACTGAAAGAAAAGCAATATAGCCGAAGCAGATGACACAGAGTTATGGCTTCCACATAGTAGGAATGAATTATCATGATCTCATTGTCATCTTGTGGCAGAAAGACAGGAGGGAGAACAGGGGAGAGAGAACCACATTATGATCAGCCCAGATTGCTAACTTAGTGATAAAGCACCCTTAGAATTTCTCTAAAATAGTTTCATTACTGGAATGTTCTCATTTGTCCAACGTTAGCTAGGTGATATCCAGGCCTACAGTACAAGCCTTGGCTGAATTGTGATTCAGGATTGAGTTGTTTGGAGACAGAGGGAATAGACAGTTCAGACAAAAAAGGACAGCATTTAAAAAATATATATTAACTCAACCATTAAGGCACTCTGGAAAAGAAGAATCAGACGGAATAGACAGACATTATAAAATGTAAGGATTTTACAGGTTGTGTCTTAGAGTTGAGCAAGAAAAACCTCTCTAAATGAAACATTTCAAGGCACTGTTGTTTTACAACTACTTAAATAGTATTACATTTATCAGAAATTCCATTGAGTGTTAGAATTTAGAATTTACATTAGCATGAGTTGCCGCATGCTAGAGAAGAACAACTGTTTCCTAATTTAAGGAACCAATATTTTTATTTGGTGTAAAATAAGGTCTTCTTCCCAAGTGGAACCCCATGGACCTTGGCCAAATGCAATGCACTATAAAGGGAATAGGGTCCATCCTCAGTTATCCCAGCCATTAAACTCTGTCATCTTTTTTAAATCACCATTAGCCTCATGGTGAAATCTCAGAGGGATTTCCTTCCTCTCCGGCAACTAGGTTAGGAAGGGCATTGCTGGTGACTCTGTTGGTGATTTATTTAGAATTCAAGGCACACTTAACCAGCATGGCTACAACAGCATTCTGAAACGATACGCCATCCCATCTGGTTTGCGCTTAGTGGGACTATCATTTGTTTTTCAATAGGACAATGACCCAAAAAACACTTCCAGGCTGTGTAAGGGCTATTTGACCAAGAAGGAGAGGGATGGAGTGCTGCATTAGATGACCTGGCCTCCACAATCACCCGACCACAACCCAATTGAGATGGTTTGAGATTAGTTTGACCACAGAGTGGAGGAAAAGTAGCCAACAAGTGCTCAGCATATGTGGGAACTCTGCAATACTTTTGGATAAGCAGTCCAGGTGACTACCTCATGAAGCTGGTTGAGAGAATGCCAAGAGTGTGCAAAGCTTTCATCAAAGCAAAGGGTGGCTACTTTGAAAAATCTCATATATTTTGATTTATTTAACACTTTTTTTGGTTACTACATGATTCCATATGTGTTATTTTATAGTTTTGATATCTTCACTATTATTTTACAATGTTGAAAATAGTAAAAAATAAAGAAAAACCCTTGATTGAGTAGGTTTTTCCAAACTTTTTGTGTTTGACCTTTATTTAACTTTTACAAGTCAGTTAAGAACAAATTCTTATTTACAATGATGTCCTAGGAACAGTGGGACAGGGGAAGAACAACATATTTTTAAATTGTCAGCTCAGGGATTTAATCTAGCAACCTTTCGGTTACTGGCCCATCGCTCTAACCACTAGGCTACCTGCTGCAAAGATATTACATAGGCTATTAATATCAAATGTAAAGACTAGATGAAAATTAGAATAGTGAGGTAGTCTAATGCAGGGTTTTCCAAACTCAATAAAAAATATAATGGGCTTTTTTTGCTCTCTTTCATGCGCTATTGCACTCTATTCCATAGACCAGGGTTTCCCCTGGGTGCACGTTTTAGATTTTGCCCTAGCACTACACAGCTGATTCAAGTAACAAACTCATCAAACGTTGATTATTTGAATGAGCTGTGTAGCGCTAAACCAAAATGTGCACCCAGGGTGAAGGAGAGCAAAAAACACAGTCCGTGATTTTTGGGATCTCCAGTATACACAGAGTACACATGACATAGACTGACCAAGTGAATCCAGGTGAAAGCTATGATCCCTTATGGATATGACTTGTCAAATCCACTTCAATCAGTGTAGATAAAGTTGAGGAAACAGGTTAATAAAGAAGGATTTTTAAGCCTTGAGACACCCAAAGCCAACTTTACACAACTGTGAGAAGCATTGGAGTCAACATGGGCCAGCATCCCTGTGGAACGCTTCTGACACCTGGTAGAGTCTATGCCCCAACGAATTGAGGCTGTTCTGAGGGCATCTCAATATTAGGAAGTGTTCCTAATGTTTCGTATACTCAGTGTATATTATTGACTGTTATTATCATCTGTCAAAAGAGATTTCAATTGTGGAGTGGTGCCCTCGCTCACTACTCCATCCAAAACCAATTTAGCACTGAAAGGCACAATTACATTGCAAGATTTGTTTCACTACTGAGTTAGACAGGTCAGGCCTATCGTGTCGGCAGGGATTCAATCACTCTAAAAGTATAGTACTCAAGGCTCAGCCTACAAAGGTCACATTGTCTCATTAATTGCTTATGAATTATCACTCTACGCATGTGAAACAGTTGGGGGAACATAATGATTTGGTGAAAACAATGCCCAAAAGAAATCTACCTTCCCTTGCTGTGAAGTTAGCAGATCTGTGCCGGAGGCACAGGTGATAAAAGTACTCCATGCTCTACACTGTACAGTTGGAGATTAGGTTATTTTATTCAAAAACAAAAAAAATGTAATATGAGCAGCCTTTCACTCTCTCGAATTCTCTGTCCCAAATGTCATTATATTCACTATACAGTACACTAATTTTAGTGCCCTACCAAAATAGTGCCCTACTAAGGGAATAGAGAGCCATTTGGGCACACTTTCTCTTTTTCTAAAGCTGGTACCAACCAGGGACTGGCTGCAAAGGCCCTGTTATCTCCCTGCCAATACAAGCCAGGTGACTCATTAGTATTCTGTGCACAGAGATGGATTAAGAGGCTTTGCAGGTTACAAACCGTGCCATAATCAAATGATCCCCATCACCCTTACCGGGGTTTGACCTTCACAGTATTAGGTTGGAGACAATTACTGTGTGTGTGAGGAGCAAGTTTTTCCTAAAACCATAACATGTTATATAGAGAGAGAGAAGGTGATACAATAAGAAAATGAATTGATTGTTAATTATTATGGTTTCTTGGTTTCTTCCCAAAGATATACACTACATATACAAAAGTTTGTGGACACCCATTGCTGACAGGTGTATAATATCGAGCACACAGCCATGCGATTTCCATAGACAAATATTGGCAGTAGAGTGGCCTTAATGAAGAGCTCAGTGACTTTTACATGGCACTGTCACAGCACGCCACCTTTCCAAGAAGTCAGTTTGTCAAATTTCTGCCCTACTAGAGCTACCCCGGTCAACTGTAAGTGCTGTTATTGTGAAGTGAAAACTTCTACGAGCAATAACGGCTCAGCCGCTAAGTAGTAGGCCACACAAGCTCACAGAACGTGACCGCCGAGTACTGAAGCGCTTAGCACGTAAAAATCATCTGTTCTCGATTGCAACACTCACTACCTATCAGGTATCAAGTTAAGACCTAAGTGCAGACTGTCTGAAGTAACAATGTTTATTGTAACAACAGGGGTAGACAAACGACAGATCAAGGCAGGCAGAGTTCAGTAATCCAGAGGTGGAGCAAAGGTACAGCAAGGCAGGCAGGGTCAGGGTCAGGACAGGTAAGGGTCAAAAACCTGGAGGACAAGAAAAAGAGAGGCTGGGAAAAGACAGGAGCTGACAGTACGAAGGCTGTTAAGCTTGAAAAACAATACAAACTGGCACAGACAGAAAACACAGGTATAAATACCCAGAGGATAAGTGGGGTACTTCAGGAAACTCATGAAATGGGTTTCGATGGCAGAGCAGCCGCACACAAGCCTAAGATCACCATGCGCAATGCCAAGCATCGGCTGGAGTAGTGTAAAGCTCCCCGCCCATTGGAATCTGGAGAATTTGAAAAGTGTTTTCTGGAGTGATGAATTACCCTTCACCATCTGGCAGTCCGACAGATGAATCTGGGTTTGATGGATAGCAGGAGAACGCTACCTGCTCCAATACATAGTGCCAACTGTAAAGTTTGGTGGAGGAGAAATAATGGTCTGGATCTGTTTTTCATGGTTCGGGATAGGCCCCTTAGTTCCAGAGAAGGGAAATCTTAATGCTACAGCATACAATGACATTCTAGTGCTTCCAACTTTGTGGCAACAGTTTTGGGAAGGCCCTTTACTGTTTCAGCATGACAATTCCCCCGCACACGAAGCGAGGTCCATACAGAAATAGTTTGTCAATATCAGTGTGGGAGATCTTGACTGGCCTGCACAGAGCCATGACCTCAACCCCATCGAACACCTTTGGAATGAATTGGAATGCCGACTGTGAGCCAGGCCTAATCGGCCAACATCAGTGCCCAACCTCACTAATGGTCTTGTGGCTGAATGGAAGCAAGTCCCTGCAGTAATGTTGCAACATCTATTGGAAAGCCTTTACAGAATAGTGGGGGCTATTATAACAGCAAAGGGGGGACCAACTCCATATTAATGTCCATGATTTTATAATGAGATGTTGGACAAGCCGGTTAACACATACATGTAGTGTCTTTCTCCCAACGACATGCAAGCAAGGCGAAGACCTCACGGAGAAAAAGGGTATACACTGAGTATACAAAACATTAAGAACACCTGCTCTTTCCACAACAGACTGACCAGGTAAATCTGGGTGAAAGCTATGATCCCTTATTGATGTCACTTATTGATGTTCATTAAATCCACTTCAACCAGTGTAGATGAAGGGGAGGAGACAGCTTAAATAAGTATTTTTAAGCCTTGAGACAATTGGGGGTGGGGGGGTGCAACTCAACATTAAGAATGTGGAGGCATTTCTCCCTCCACATTCTCACAGCACAGCTGTACATCAATTCCATATATCATGCAGGTAGCATGATCATGTCTCTGTCTCTTGTGTCCCAAATGGCACCATATACCCTATATAGTGTACTATATATGGAATAGGTTGCCATTTGGGGAATATTTCTGTTTCTGCTGCCCAAGGATATGGCTTGGGGTTTTTGGGAACTAAAACATTTGGGCTTGAAACATTTTATTACATTCATAAGTTGTCTTATGTGTAGGAGTGTCACACATACTATAGATTAACTGATCTCTTTATCTATTTTCAAGCCAATTAATTTCCATAATAACCCATCTGATTGGCTGAAGATCTTGTAACCAATGACGCTATATCACTTGGAATTTACAAAGCTCCAAATTGTATTTAATGAAGCAGGAATGAGAACCTGAAAGAGCACCGCAGTGATGCCTTTACTTTGCTGATTGTCTCTGTAGGGACTATTTGTTTGCAGTACAATGTACCCTTTTCAGTTTATTTAACTAGGCAAGTCAGTTAAGAACAAATTCTTGTTTTCAATTACGGCCTAGGAACAATGGGTTAACTGCCTTGTTCAGGGGGAGAACGACAGATTTTTACCTTGTCAACTCAGGGACTCAATCTTGCAACCGTTCGGTTACAAGTCCAGCACTCTAACCACTAGGCGACCTAGTGGTGTTTTAAAAAGGACAAGAACAATATGTAAAACACAAATCAAATTAATTCACAGTACAAATTCATATTAGTCCATTTTGAATTGTCAATTGGGAGACCAACATATATTGCCTTTTTAAGTATGCATCTCTATTCATATACTCAGAGGTAATCTAGGCATAGCCAATTACAACAAGCTGTGTTTCTCCCCGACGTGATTATACTGTGATTGATTCCCAAATGGCACCCTATTCCCTTTATAGTGCTCTACTAGAACCCTGGTGCACTACAAGCCCATAGGGCTCTGATCAAAAGTAGTGCACTGGAATACTTTGCCATTTGGGACGTAGACTTTGTGGTACTTTGGCACTTGGGGAAATTTAAGAAACCAGTCTTCACTGTACATCTCATCAGTTATGAGCAGCTCTCCTGTTTTGTTGCCTCAAGGCAATTAGCAGTTTGGCTACTGGGGATGACGCTAGAGCGTGGGCCTCGCCAGCTCCTTACCTTTCCAGACAATAAATATTTACTCAGTCATACTCTTTCATTCATTCTTTTTGTAGAGTTCATTAAAGTGCGTACTGTTTATTTGTCTTGCATTGCCATCTTTTAAATTTGATGCTTTTAATCAACACCCACCCTTCCTGTCCAGGTTGGAGTGTTATGAAGAACCGCTGTACAAAACCGTATAAGTTTAATCATTAAACCTTCACTGAACCCTCTGTCCGGCAATTACATAGAAACAAATTCTGTGTGACTTTTACTGCTGAGGTAGGCCACCATCCCCCGCCTCAACCTTACCCCATTGTCCAGTGGCAGAACCCACTTCACACCTCTGTGTTAGGGATCAAGTTGCCAGGGAGCTCAGCCAATCACAGGCCTTATCAGGTTTGGTTACAGACCCCTCTTGCCTCCTGCCTGTTCTATAGTTTGACACGGGCGTGCAGAGAGACAAAAGGTCAGACGAACTCTGGACTCCATCAGCACAACTTACCACTGGACCCTTCCTACAGGGACAAGCCTCCACCCTGGAATTCCTAACTGTGTGTTAGTGCGTGAATTACCATGGAAGTGGACTTTGGTGGGGTTCATGTGTGTACAAGGATTAGACTAATTTAAAAAAATGTTTAGCTTAAAATGACATATCTAAGTCTAATTGCCTGTAGCTCAGGCCCTGAAGCAAGGATATGCATATTATTGGTACCATTTGAAAGGAAACACTTTAAAGTTTATCGAAATGTGAACGGAATGCAGTAGAATATAACACAATATATCTGGTAAAAGATAATACAACATATTTCTTGTTACTTACAACCTCATGCTAATCGCCTTAGCCTACGTTTGCTCAACCTTCCCGTGGAAGGGACACTGATCCCGAGGAAGATAACCTCTCTGCGAGTAAGGCTAGTTTCCTGAATTTCCGCCTGTCTGACGTGCTCAAAGTAAACTGCCTGTTGCTCAGGACAAGAAGCTAGGATATGGATCGGGGCGGCAGCGTAGCCTAGTGGTTAGAGCGTTGGACTAGGAACCGGAAGGTTGCGAGTTCAAACCTTAACTGACTTGCCTGGTTAAATAAAGGTAAAAAATATATATATATATATAATTGGTAGAATTGGATAGAAAACACTCTGACATTTCTAAAACTTAAAATAATGTCTGTGAGTATAACATAACTTATATAGCAGGTGAAAACCCGAGGAGAATTGATCTGGAAAATATTTTTGGGGAACTCCAAATGAATTCCAATGCAATGATATTGATAGATCTAATTTCCACCTCCCAGATTGCAGTTCCTATGGCTTCCAGTAGATGTCAACAGTCTTTATACAAGGTTTTAGTCTTGTTTTTTTAAATGAAGAAGTATTTGTAGTCTTTCCAAGTTGAGCGCCAGGGTAAAAGTAGTCTTTTTGCGCGCGTGAACGTGGGCACGCTCTTTGTTCTTTTCCTTTGCTATTGAACATAGTAATCTCCATCTGAAATATTATAATTTATTTAGATATTAGACAACCTGGGCATTAATAAAAACACATAGCTTGACTTGTTTGGACGAACTTTGCTGGTAACTTTTTGGAATCCTTTGTATGCATGCTGGATTATTGAATTCAATGGCACCAACTAAACAGCGTTTTTGGGATATAAAGAAGAACTTTATCAAACAAAACAACCATTCATTGTGCAGCTGGAACCCATGGGATTGCAAACAGAGGAAGATCTTCAAAATTAAGTGATTTATTGTATCGCCTGTGCTGGCGTCATAAGCCTTTTTGAAATCTGACAATGCAGGTCGATTGAGGTAATTCAATACCATTAGTGTTTCCATTAAGATATGTCCCACACAACTCTTTAATTGCCTTTTAATGGCCTTTAATCCGAAACCCCACATTTTTTTATTTGATTTATTTGGATCCCAATTAGCCGACCCCAATAGCGACAGCTAGTCTTACTGAGGTCCGGGCACATAATGAAAAAGACATTACAGACACAATACTTTACACATTTTACATACATTTAAAAACATTAACATGTAGTGTGTCTGTGTGCATCTATCAGTTACACATATAGGCCAGTATATACACACAACAAGTAGGTCACATGGGGGGAAAGGCGTTGTGCCGTGTGGTGTTGCTTTTTGTTTTTTTAAACCAGGTTTGCTGTTCACTTGTGCTATATAAGATCAAATGGAGTTCCATGTATTCATGGCTTTGTATAATGCTGTAGGTTTCCTTGAATTTGTTCTGGACCCATGCACTGTGAAAAGACCACGAGTGGCATGTCTGGTGGGGTAAGTGTTTATGTCAATGGTGTGTATAAGTTGACTATGCAAACAATTTGGAATTTCCAACACATTAATGTTTCTTATGAAAACAAGAAGTGTCACAGTCAGTCTTTCCTCAACTCTGATCCAAGAGAGACTGGCACGCATAGTATTAATATGAGCCCTCTGATTACAATGAAGAGTAAGACGTGCGGTTCTGTTCTGGGCGAGCTGCAGCTTATCCAGGTATTTCTTTGCAGCACTTGATCATATGACTGGACAATAATAAAGATATGATTAAACGAAAGACTGCAGGACACGCTTTGTGGAGTGTGGTGTTAAAAAAAGCAGCACAGTATCTTTATTACGGACAAACCTATCCACATCTTTACAACTTTTGAATCGATATGTTTTGACCATGACAGTTTACAATCAAAGGTAACACCCAGTAATTCAGTCTCCTCAGCTTGTTCAACAGCCACCTTTTATTAACAGATTCAGCTGAGGTCTAGAACTCAGGGAATGATTTGTACCAAATACAATGCTCTTAGTTTTAGAGATGTCCAGGACAGGATATTATTGACCACCCATTCCTAAACAGAATTCAAATCTTTATTAAGAGTTTCAGTGATTTAATTAGCTGTGGTTGCTGATGTGCATGTGATTGAATCATCAGTTTACATGGACACATATACTTTGTTTAATGCCAGTGGCAGGTCATTGGTAAAATAAACAGAAAAGAGTAGAGGGCCTAGAGAGCTGCCCTTTGGTACACCAAACTTTACATGTTTGACATTTGAGAAGATGCCATTAAAGAAAACCCTCTGAGTTCTATTAGGTAGGTAGCTCTGAATCACAATATGGCAGAGGTTGAAACGCCATAACACATAAGTTATTGCAACAACAGCTTATAGTCAATATGGTCAAAGGCTGCACTGAAATCTAACAGTACAGCTCTCACAATCTTCTTATTATCAATGTATTTAAACCAATTATCAGTCATTTGTGTCAGTGTGTTAAGTGCCCTTCTTTATAAGCGTGCTGAAAGTCTGTTGTTAATATGTTTACAGAGAAAGAGCATTGTATTTGGTCAACACATTTTTTTAACAGTTTGTTTAGAGCTGGCATCAAGCTGATAGGTCTGCTGTTAGAATCAGTAAAGGCCACTTTACCGCTCTTGGGTAGCGGAATGACTGACCTGAGGACAAATACTTTCCTCTAGGCTCAAAGATATGACAGATAGGAGTGGGTATAAAGTCAGCTACCATCCTCAGTAGCTTCCCATGTCGCTCTGGATAAGAGCGTCTGCTAAATGACTTAAATGTAATGTAATGTACAGAGGGCTTCAAAATTACTGGCACCCCCTGACTGGCAATGCACAAACAATGCTTCAACAAATATAAACAATATAATTATAGAGATAAACTCAAAATTCAAACATGTGAGAAATGCTGTGCTTTATTAATGTTTCAATGGAACCAAACAAAATAATGTATGTATGTTAAAAATCAATGTCGTCCATATCAAGGTTTCACAATTAATGGCACCCTTAAAGATTATTGTAAATAACATCTATCAAAATTAAACCACAAATTAAATTCCACTTATTTAAGTTGAAGTCTTAAGGAACTATATTGAGCCATTACATCACTTCCTGTTTCACTAGGGTATAAAAATGAGGTAACATACATGCAATATCCCTTTGTCATCCAACACCATGAATAAAACAAAAGAATTAACAGTTCAAAAGAGACAGATGGTCTAGATTTTCATAAATCTGGTAATGGCTACAAGAAGATCCACAAACAATTGAATATACCACGCAGGGCAATTATAAAAAAATTGCAAAAGATATGGAACAGTTGAAAACCTCATGGGTAGAGGACACAAATGCATTTTTCCGCCCAGGATAGGGAGGAGGATGGTGAGAGAAGCAACAAAATCCCCAAGAATCACTGTTAAAAAATTGCAGGCCTTGGTGGCGTCTTGGGGTCACCAGGTTTCAAAAACACCATCAGACGCCACCTCCACAACCACAGGCTCTTTGGAAGGGTTGCCAGAAGAAAGCCCTTTCTGACCACAAGACACAGACGCAAGCGCTTGAAGTTTGCTAAACGTCATTTAAATTATGACTGGAAGAAGGTGCTCTAGTCAGATGAGACCAAATTTGAATGTTTTGGTCAGATACAGCATCGGCATGTTTGGCGTCGAAACAGAGATGCATACAAGGAGAGTCACCTCAGGTCCACGGTGAAATATGGAGGGGGGTCAGTGATGTTTTGGGGCTGCTTTAATTCCAGAGGTCCAGAGGTACTGGTTAAGATTGATGGCATAATGAATTCCACCAAGTACCAGGCAATTTTGGCTGACAATCTGGTTGCCTCTGTCAGAAGGCTGGGACTTGGCCGTATGTGAACTTTCCAACAAGACAATGACCCAAAACATACCTCAAGATCCACACAAAAAATGTTATGTAACAACAAAATCAATATTCTGCCATGGCCATCTCAGTCGCCGGACCTCAATCCAATCGAAAACCTGTGGGCTGAATGGAAGAGGGCAGTTGATAAGCGCAAACCCAAGAATATGAAGGATCTTGAAAGGATCTGCATAGATGAATGATCCAAAATCCCTCCAAATGTGTTCTTTGTCAAACATTACAGGAAAAGACTCCATAATGTTATCCTTGCCAGGGATGGTTGCGCTAAGTACTAAATGAGGAGTGCCAATAATTATCAAACCTTGATTTTGGTTAAATTTATTTTGTATTAAATTATTGTATGATTTTGGTTGGTTCCATTGAAACATTAATAAAGTACAGTATTTCTCACATGTTGGTATTTTGAGTTTATCTCTATAATTATATTGTTTATATTTTTAATGTGTTGTTTGTGCATTGCCAGTCAGGGGTGGCAGTAATTTTGGAGCCCACTGTAAGTTGTTAATGCCAGGAGTTTTGTCATTATTAATCGATAACAATAATTGTTCCACCTCTCTCACACATGAAAAATTCGAACCTGCAATGCTTCTGTCAGAAGGCTGGGTTAATACCCTGTTAGAGACACCCGTTCCCATTTGGGAACGCGCCCCCACCCCCCCCCAGCTGGAATGTGGCGCAGGGAACGCAAGAAATATTCCTAAAAATATTTAACCTCCACAAATTAACAAGTAAAATAGCTCAAATGAAAGATAAACAAGTTGTTTATCTAGCCAGCAAGTCAGATTTCTAAAATGTTTTACAGCGAAAACATAGCACATATTTATGTCAAACCACCACCGCAGACATAGCTCATTAGCATAGCCAAGTAGGAAAAAATATGCAATCAACAAACGCAGGATAAAAAAAAAATCATTTCACTAACCTTTTGAAATCTTCATCAGATGACAGTAATATAACATGTTACACAGTACATTCATTTTTTTTCAATAATATGCTATATATATCCATAAATCTCTGTTTACAATTACGCATCGTTCAGAAAATGCTACTAAAATGTCCTGAGAAATGAAATAGCTCCGGCAGATAACGTCAGCTAACAAGGAATACACATCATAAACTTTGACTAAATATGCATGTTTTACATATGTATAGCAAGATACACTTCTTCTAAATGCAATTGCTGAGTTACATTTAATTTTAACGTTACATTTTGCGTTCACTAGGCTATAAAAGGGAGTCGGCGCTCCCACATTAGCATAATGACTCCTCTATCTTGGAGTCGACAGAAACCCAAAATGAATACATAAATATTCCCTTACCTTTGTTGTTCTTCCATCAAACGACCTGGAAGGGATTATACTTACCAAACCAGCGTTTAGTTTTCAAGTCTGCGTCTTTCGGTTCTCAAAATACCCACATTTCGGTCGAAATGTACGCAAAATTGAAGTGGGTGCGCACCAAAACGTTGAAATTATATATTATATGTCGAGTTAACTTGTCAAACTAACTTCATAATCAAGCTTTAACATGTTATAAAGGTGTACAGCAATTTTGAGAACAAACAGAAAAACAGGCACCGTTCAATCGATCTTGGAAAAAAGAGAGGACTTGACCACTGCGCACAGAAAAGTGACAGGTATTTTTGAGTGACTGGGAGCTTACCACGTGCTCAAACTCTCGCGAGCGGGCGATTCTCACAATGAGAAGCCCCATTGAAAGCTGAGATCACGCTGAACACGTGGAGACTGTTCCTGGAGCTGTAACTGTTTGGGGAGGGTGTTTGCGATGACGTCAAAGGTGGCCCAACTTTTCAGATGAGAAGAGATAGTTTGGGAGAATGCATATTTTGAGAGTTCTGCTTTACATAGAGACAAAATTTAAACGGTTTTAAAAGCTTTAAAGTGTTTTCTATTAAATAATATTTTTTATTTGCATATATTAGCAACTTTTGACAAAAAATAATTATGATTACTATGGGCACGCAATTACTCCAGCGGGGGCAGTAGACAGCCCTATCCCTATGAGTACAAGGCTCACTGTTTTTTGAAAAGGATTTCCTGTCTAAGTTTACACACTTTGCAAATGAAGTAATCATATAAATCATTGGCAACATCAAATGGATTTGTGATGAATAAGCCGTCTGATTCGTTGAAATATGGAGTTCAATTTGTCTTTCTGGCCATAATTTAATTTAAAATACCCCAAAAAATTTCCCACCAGTCTTTATATCATTGATCTTGGCTTGATAATACAGTTCCTTCTTATTTTTGTTGAGTTTAGACACATAATTTCTCAATTTGCCAGTCAGATGTGTAGCCATACTTATTCGCCACTGCTTTTGCCCAGTTAGATGTGCAGCCATACTTATTCGCCACTGCTTTTGCCCAATTTCTTTCAACCATACAGTTTTTCAATTCCTCATCAAACCATGAAGCTTTAACAGTTCTACCAATCCGTTTCTTAGTAGGTGCATATTTATCAATAAATATGAACAAATGTTTTTTTACATCCTCCACATAAGAGTCGCAGCAAAATATTTTGAATGATCTCTAATACACTATTTTAGGCCCTGCTTTTGGAACTTTGGCTTTCCTGGATTTAGTCACTATATTGTGATCATTGAATCCAATGAGTACAGATACAGATTAAAAACAAAGTTCTACAGAATTAGTAAATATATTATCAATACATGTGAATGATCTTGTTCCTGATCTTGTTCCTAGTAGGTTGATTAATAACCTGAACCAGATTACAGGCACTGGTTACAGTGAAAAGCTTTCTCTTGAGTGGACAGCTTGATAAAAACCAGCCAATATTCAGGTCCCCAAGAAAGTAGACCTCCCTGTTTACATCACATACACTATCAAGCATTTCACACATATATACTGAAGGTTAGTACACCCCAAAAGAAAAGGCTTTAGATTTGCCAGGTGAACCTGAAACCACAACACTTTATTAACACTTGACATAGGATCTTCTGTAAGCATTATGCATTCCATAAGCATTCCTGTATCTTCTATATATGTTATATCCTTGAATTGCTACTGCTGTATCAGGAATTATCTTAGTGATTCTCAGAAATGGCTAACATTTTAATGTTATCAGATGTTAGCAAATTATTGATTTCATGAACCTTATATCTAAGGATACATGTATTAATATGGGCTATTTTCAGCCCTTTCCTCAGTAGTTTATCAAAGATAGACATAATATGGAAAAGAGCAGACAAGCAAGATAAAAAAATATACAGTATATTCATTCAGCAGTCCATTAACTTGTTATGGCTGCAATCCCAATACCGTGATTGATATGACAACTACCAGTGAAAATAGAGGGCGCCAAATTCAAACCACAGAAATCTCATAATTACAATTCCTAAAACATACATGTGTTTTATATAATTTTCAAGATAATCTTGTTGTTAATCCCACCAAAGTGTCTGATTTGAAGTAGGCTTTTCAGCGAAAGCACGACAAATGATTATGTTAGGTCTCCAACAAACCACAATAAGCACAGACATTTTCCAGCGAAATATAGCATTCACAAAAACCAGAAATAAAGATCAAATGAATCACTAACCTTGTATTATCATCATCAGATGACACTCATATGAATTCATGTTACACAATACATGCATGTTTTGTTTGATAAAGTTCATATTTATATAGAAAAAGTTTACTTTGGCTATTTAGATTCACTAGTTCCAAAAACATCAAGTGATTTTGCATAGCCACATCATTTCAACAGAAATACTCATCATAAATGTAGATGAGAATATAAGTTATACACATGGAATTATAGATATACTTCTCCTTAATGCAACCGCTGTGTCAGATTTCAAAAAAAGTTTACGGAAAAAGCAACACATGGAATAATCTGAGACAGTGCTCAGAACAGAAGCCAAATTAGCCGCCATGTTGGAGTCAACAGAAACCAGAAAATACATGATAAATGTTTCCTTACCTTTGATGAACTTCATCAGAATGCAGTCCTAGGAATCCCAGGTCCACAATAAATGCTTGATTTGTTCGAAAATGTCCGTTATTTATGTCCAATTAGCTACTTTGCTTAGCGTGTTTGGTAAACAATTCCAAAGTCACAAAGCGCGTCCACTATAACGTGGCGAAATGTCCAAAAGTTCAGTGACAGTCAGTAGAAACATGTCAAACGTAGTACTGAATCAGTCTTTAGAATGTTGTTTACATGTACTGTATCTTGAATAACATTCCAACCGGAGAATTAGAATGACTTGAAATGAGTGGTGGAACGCAGGTGCTTCCCCTGTGAGCGCGCATAGTGAATGCATGGTCAACTCGTGGCAGTGGTGACTATTTCCTGTGTCATTCAAACCCCCATCACATTAGAGTGATCAGTCAAAGTTCTATTGACTGTTGACATCTAGTGGAAGGCGTAGGAAGTGAAAACTCATCCATATCTCACTGTAATTTCAATGAGAGCTTGGTTGAAGATCTGCCACCCCCAGAAAAAAAACAGGAAGTGGAATTTCTCAGGTTTTTGCGTGCTATATGAGTTCTGTTATACTCACAGACATAATTCAAACAGTTTTAGAAACTTCAGAGTGTTTTCTATCCAATACTAATAATAATATGCATATATTTGCAACTGAGAGTGAGGAGCTGGCAGTTTACAATGGGCACCTTTTCATCCAAGCTACTCAATACTGCCCCTATAGCCATAAAAAGTTAATCAGTTGGTGTGTGTAAGCGTGTATATGTGCTGCGGGGTTGAAGCTATGAACCCCTAGGCCTGGCTCTCTCATCCCTTCCATGCTTTTTGGAGGGAAGTTAGACAATAAGCCTGTCATAGCGGATCTAAGAAATGTCCTCATGCACTCTGGCAGCTTTCATGGCTGGGATAAGTTATTTCCTCACAGCTTCAGGATAGTCCTCTTTGAGGTAGCTGTCCCTTCCTCTCAAGTTCTTGGCTCTTTCCAGAACAGCTACCTTGTCCTTTAACCTCAGGAACTTGACCACTATCGGCCTGGGCCTGTCACCTGGGCCAGTGATGGGTTTTTCAGTCCTATGGAGGCGCTCTACTTCAATCTTCCTGTGGTCCCGTCTTCAGTTTCTTTGAGAATATTTCCCCCACTTTGTCATCAGACTCTCATGTGGAGATTCTGCTATTCCGTCCACAACCATGTTGTTCCGCCTTGATTATCCCCCGAGATAACCAAATTTCTCTGTCATTGTTATCAACGATTCACATCTAGAACTGATGTCCTCTCTCAATGCCTTACAGATTGCTGCCATCTTGCCATTCTCCTGTTTAAACCCATCTAGCTGATCCTGGGAGAACTACAAACTGTTCAACCAAGTCCTGAGACATCTCTGGTCAGGTCGTCCATTCTTTTATTAGTTGACTCCACCAGTATTTTAGCGCAACACTTGAAGCAATTTTCTTGTTGTTGTAACAACTGCTTGTCGAACAATTTTTGTTCATTTAAAAGATCCTTCACCTTTGATAGAGATACACCACTGTCCTCAACGGAACTCCCGCCGGCTTTGGTCTTTATCCTGGTAGCAACGTAGGTTACGCTGTTACTCCTCGCAGTTCTAGACAGGTTGTCCAGGGCAGATTGGAAGAAACAACAACAAACAGCAGGGATATAGACAGCCATAAGCCCGGGACAATCCACGGTCCCAGCCACAATGGCTAACCTCATTGCGGGCTGCGTTCAGGCCCTCAAGAAAACCCTGCTAGCTTGATAGGTAGCTAGCTAGCAGCTAGACTAGCTGCTATGCCAAGCAGCTCCTCAGACCCGGCCTTGGTCGGCAGGATCACTGGACAGATAGTAGCGGTCCCGGCAAATGATGCCAACCGCGTCACGGGATCTAAAATCAAAAGGTAGCTTGCTAGTAGACAAACTTTTTCAATAGCCTTTAAAATTTTCAAAAACAACAAACTGAGCTCTCCCTCCTTGATTATAAACCTAACCAGGCTGACCAGGATTTTCTGTTATTGGCCGCATGCAGTAATGCTTGGAGATATACAGTAGGATGCGACACAGATAGCAACTTATTCCCTATATAGTGCACTGATTTTGACCAGGGCCATAGTAAATAGGGTTCCATTCGAACACAGGTATGGAGTCAATTTACCATCTCTGTGGCACTTATAGAACGGCTAATGATCACTAATGTGTTCAAAAATAATATTGAACAGGTTCATATTCAACAACATTTCAGACAATATGAAAAATAAAGTAATGACACTCTAGCTAAGCCCCAGCCTAGAACATCAGCCACACAAAATGGCAGACGATATGACAATGCAACCGTTGATTAAGTTTTCTAAACACAAGACTATGAACTATAGAACCTTCTCCTCCTATACCTGCTTGTGCAATACAAAACCTTGATTTTCGGAACACAAAACTGCAACTATACTTTAATACAATACTACCTTACACTTGTTACTACCTTCAGTGAGGTAGTGGTAAAACATTGGTGTGAAAATGCTGATCGCTGTTCATGTGTGTACCCTCCATTACACCACTGTACCTGCACAAATGGTGTGATTACATTGGCTTCTTTTCAAACAATGGAAAAGCCTTAATGGTGCCACAGACCATTACCATTGTCCAACTGGTGCACCAGTTTATAGCTCAATAATGCAGTCATCACTCATGCTGTCAGTGACCATCACGTGTCTCAGATTAGCCATAAGGTTGACATTGATTTATTCCTCAACCCTGTCTGTATCCCAAAGGGCACTGTTTTCCCCATATAGTACACTACTTTTGACCAGTTCTATAATCCCTGGTCAAAAGTCGACACTATAAAGTGAATAGGGTGCCATTTGGAATGTAGACCGTCTTTTTTATATTGAGAAGGAGATAAACGATCCAGTCAGCATTAAGGTAAGCCTACGTGTGTCGGCCAAAACCTTCTCCACATGCCATGATGTTTTTCTCAGATTGTGTGTGTAATCTGTCGACTGATTTCAATTGTTTTGAGATGAATTAATGGGGCTGTCTAATGTTTTAAGGAAGATATGGTTGTATTTCAAATCTTCTTTTGATTATAGTCCAAATAAAATAATTGTGTTACAACTGTCTCTCTCCATTATACTAGTCTCTCTATGGTGGTTCAACTTCCACAGTGTCATCTAGTATTAGTATTTCATATTTTATTAGTGTCTTTGTGTCTCATCACAGTCCCCATCGTGCAGTAAGGTGTTCTTTTATCTGGTTTTTGGATCTGGTTGTATTGCTAGCCTGAGTTACCTGGGGTGGCAGAGAGTTCATGGCTCTATTTAATACTGTGCATTTCACAGCCTCTGTTATGGACCTGGGGACTGCGAAGAGACCTCTGTCTGCATGTCTTGTATATCGAGATGAATGTCCGAACTGTGTGGCAACTGCTTGAACAGACAGTTCGGTAGATTCAACACTTCGCATAAAGACCAATAGTGATCTGGCTGGTAAGGAATGGGTTCACCTTTGTCTTAGAGAAGAAATATACCAGAGCATGTGTGTGGCCACACTATCATCTCTGACCAGAACATAAGCCGTCAATTTCAGTACATTTCCTGACCATTCTACATGTCGAATCGCCGCGGTTCATCAATAACCGGCTTGTGATAGCTTACAGTAGGGTGATGAGACACCCCCGATTTTGGTGGCCTGTTCCTGGCTGGAGCTGTCCCCAGAAATGTCCCAGATTAGCCCTCAGAAATAAAAAATAAAAAAACTATTCAGGTTAAATTAAGGCTGATAATTTAACAATCTAACGTTTTATCCAATCAGATATGCATTTAAAAAATCTCATCTGTCCCTGTTACAAACTACTATGATCCATCCCGCAGCTCTGCCGCGGACCTTGATCAGTGATAAATGTATCACGGCTCAGGAAAATATGTTTTTATATAAACAGGGGGCAGGCAAAGAACAGGTCAAGGGCAGGCAGCGGTCGGTAGTCCAGGGCAGAGACCTTAAGGTACAGAGTCGCAGGCAGGCTCAAGTTTGGGGGCAGGCAGAGGTCAGTAATCTAGGGCAGTGGCAAAAGGTACAGAATGGCAGGCAGGGTCAGGGCAGGCAGAATGATCAAAACGGGTAAAACTAGAAAACAGTTGCTCAAGGAAAAAGGATTACGAAAAACCCGCTGGTAGGCTTGATGAGATGAGACGAACTGGAAACAAACACAGAGAACACAGGTATAAATACACAGGGGATAATGGGGAAGATGGGCGACACCTGGAAGGGGGTGGAGACAAGCACAAAGACAGGTGAAACAGATCAGGGTGTGACAACAACGTAACTCCCCATGGCTAGAAAGTGTCAAACAGCATAGACTACCAAACTTGGGTGATTCTAAAATTACAAGAGTGGCTAAGATTAAGAAAACTGCTGAAGGGTAGTCAATTTCTGTGTTTAAAGTAATACAATTATTTGAAAACCCTAGTTGAAATTGATAGTTACATTTAGTTCCATACAACAACAAATATGTTTGTGTGTGCTACAATCCCCCCACCAAAAGAAAAATGGTTCAGATTTTAACTTCCAAAATTTGGTCACTTCAGCAAACACACCGTGGCCACCCATTGCTTTTAGCCATTTGTCTTTCTGGTGTGTTTCCTGTCCTATACTTGGTTGGGATTCTGTATTGGTACACAGAAAGAAAGGCTGGACACTATGTCTCCTGTGTCTTTACATTTCCCCCTTTAGTAAGCTTGGGCCCTTTTATTGAATGCAGATTGCATCCTTTTGGAGAAAGGATACCATAACTAATGTATGTGACACAGGGGTGCCTGGGACACACTGAAAGTCTGTGTCCGAAATGGTACCTTATTCCTTTCATAGAGCACTAATATAGGCCCTGGCTATTTATTTATTTCACCTTTATTTAACCAGGTAGGCCAGGTGAGAACAAGTTCTCATTTACAACTGCAACCTGGCGAATATAAAGCAAAGCAGTGCGACAAAAAAACAACACAGAGTTAAACATAGGATAAACAAAAGTACAATCAATAACACAATATAAAAAATATATATACAGTGTGTGCAAATGGAGTAAGGAGGTAAGGCAATAAATATGCCATAGTAGCGAAGTAATTTCAATTTAGCAAATTAACACTGGAGAGATAGGTGTGCATATGATTATGTGCAAGTAGAAATACTGGTGTGCAAAAGAGGAAAAAAGTAAATAAAACAATATGGGGATGAGGTAGGTAGTTGGGTGGACTATTTACAGATGGGCTGTGTACAGCTGCAGCAATCGGTAAGTTGCTCATGATAGCTGATGCTTAAAGTTAGTGAAGGAGATATAAGTCTCCAACTTCAGTGATTTTTGCAATTTGTTCCAGTCATTGGCAGCAGAGAACTGGGAGGAAAGGTGGCCAAAGTGGGTGTTAGCTTTGGGTATGACCAGTGAGATTTTCCTGCTGGAGCACGTGCTACGGGTGGGTGTTGTTATGGTGACCAGTGAGCTGAGATAAGGTGGAACTGTACCTAGCAAAGACTTATAGATGACCTGAAGCCAGTGGGTCTGGCGACGAATATGTAGCGATAGCCAGCCAACGAGAGCATACAGGTCACAGTGGTGGGTGGTATATGGGGCTTTGGTGACAAAACAGATGGCACTGTGATAGACTGCATCCAATTTCCTGTGTAGAGTGTTGGAGGCTATTTTGTAAATTATATCACCGAAGTGGAGGATCGGTAGGATGGTCAGTTTTACGGGGGTATGTTTGGCAGCGTGAGTGTGAAGGAGGCTTTGTTGCAAAATAGGAAGCCGATTCTAGATTTAATTTTGGATTGGAGACATTTACATACATTTACATTTAAGTCATTTAGCAGACGCTCTTATCCAGAGCGACTTACAAATTGGTGCATTCACCTTATGACATCCAGTGGAACAGTCTCTTTACAATAGTGCATCTAAATCTTAAAGGGGGGGAGAGGGAATACTTATCCTATCCTAGGTATTCCTTAAAGAGGTGGGGTTTCAGGTGTCTCCGGAAGGTGGTGATTGACTCCGCTGTCCTGGCATCGTGAGGGAGTTTGTTCCACCATTGGGGGGCCAGAGCAGCGAACAGTTTTGACTGGGCTGAGCGGGAGCTGTACTTCCTCAGTGGTAGGGAGGCGAGCAGGCCAGAGGTGGATGAACGCAGTGCCCTTGTTTGGGTGTAGGGCCTGATCAGAGCCTGGAGACGCTAAATATGAGTCTGGAAGAAGAGTTTACAGTCTAGCCAGACACCTAGGTATTTGTAGTTGTCCACATATTTCAAATGTCAGTACCGTCCAGAGTAGTGATGCTAGTCGGGCGGGCGGGTGCGGGCAGCATTCGGTTTAAAAGTATGCATTTAGTTATACTAGCGTTTGGAGGTCACGGAAGGAGAGTTGTATGGCATTGAAGCTCGTTTGGAGGTAATACGGTGTCCAAAGAAGGGCCAGATGTATACAGAATGGTGTCGTCTGCGTAGAGGTGGATCAGGGAATCACCTGCAGCAAGAGTGACATCATTGAAATATACAGAGAAAAGAGTCAGCCTGAGATTTGAACCCTGTGGTACCCCCATAGAGACTGCCAGAGGTCCAGACAACAGGCCCTCCGGTTTGACACACTGAACTCTATCTGAGAAGTAGTTGGTGAACCAGGCGAGTCAGTCATTTCAGAAACCAAGGCTGTTGAGTCTGCCAATAAGAATATGGTGATTGACAGAGTCAAATGCCTTGGACAGGTCGATGAAGACGGCTGCACAGTACTGTCTTTAATTGATGGTGGTTATGATAGCGTTTAGTACCTTGAGCATGGCTGAGGTGAACCCATGACCAGTTCGGAAACCGGATTGCGGTACGGAGAAGGTACGGTTGGATTCGAAATGGTCAGTGATCTGTTTATTATCTTGGCTTTCGAGGACTTTTAAAAAAAGTTTTAAAAAGTAGTGTGCCATTTGGTACATAGACTGAGAGTCTATTCTTCCTCATTTGGAGGAAGAAAGACTTGACGACAACAAATGTCTCTGCTTGACACAGAGACACAGTTTAATTTGGTGGAGGAATAGCTGGAAAGAGTGTTTCCATTTTACAGTGTTTCTGTCATAGAGAGCTGAACTAACTCATCCACACTGTGACACAGGCTGAGTCCAAAATGGCATCCCATTCCTATTGGGCTCTGGTCAAAAGTAGTACACTATATAGTGAAAAAGGTAACATTTGGGACACAGTCACAGAGAACAGCCCACCTACATCAGGAGTGGAGTGTGGAGCCTGAAGAGGAATCAATGTAAAAGGATTTTAGAGACTAACAATAATTAGGCTTGTATTCCAGACCTACTGTGCAGTCTTTTTACGTTTTTTAAAGTACTAAGTGCAAATACCAATTTTTAGGGAGAAATAAACAGTTTGTGTCTATTTCCCTCTATTGATTTGTGGTTTTGTAACTCAGCGCTTTTACGTACAGAGCCATGGAAACAATCAATCATTGTTCAAATGGTTATTGATGTCAAGAGTTGACATTGCATCATGCAGGTTGTTAAACTTACATGACTTACTTAACATTAATTTTTTTATATCTCCAAACGAAGCAAAGGGCCAAAACAAGCCTTCAATTATCTGCATGTGTGAGAAGGCTACAGTATGACTGAGGAGTAATGCCACCAACCTGAATTATATAGCCTATTTTACATATTAAGTACATAAGAGCTAAACAAAATCATCAACAAGCCAAAAGGTATAAGGGGGCCTCCCAAATGGCACCCTATTCCCTATATAGTGCATTACTTTTGACCAGGGCTCATAGGGATCTGGTCAAAAGAAGTGCAGCATATAGGGAATAGTGTGAATTTGGGATGCAGCCCTCTAGTCGGGTGAGATATTGAACAACCATCATCCCGGAAAGTGTAAGACTTTGATGTAGGCTAACCATGGTAATATTTCACAATTCCTGGAGAATACAGTATCTACTTCTGATTGGGTTTCAGTTCTTGAGGGTCTAACCTCTTACATCTCTAACAATATATCGGCCAGCAGAATATCTATCATCCCCTGTAATAGAAAGCATTATTTTCATGGGAAATCAAATAACCTATTATCCCCTCCCCCCTTTTTTATATTACTGTGGTAAAATGGCCATAAAATCCATGGGCCCCCAGGACTCAGGGATGAGTCCCATCCCCCCATATTAAAGCATACACGGTCTACTTCTCAAATGACACCTTATTCCCTACATAGTGCACTTTTTACCAGAGCCGTATTGGCCCCGGTAAAAGGTAAATGTACTATATAGATAACAGGGTGTCATTTGGGATGTAACCAAGAGCATGCACCACAGGTTAATCAGAGGCATCCAACCGACACAAGCTAATTGTTACAATTACCTGAGCTGGAAGTTTTTTGTCACACTTTATTTTCTCTCGTCATCTCATTCTTGTTCTCTTTCTCTTTCCCCCTCTCTCCACCTTCTCCAAACTGTTCTCTTTCTCTTTCCCCCTCTCTCCACCTTCTCCAAACTGTTCTCTTTCTCTTTCCCCCTCTCTCCACCTTCTCCAAACTGTTCTCTTTCTCTTTCCCCCTCTCTCCACCTTCTCCAAACTGTTCTCTTTCTCTTTCCCCCTCTCTCCACCTTCTTCAAACTGTTCTCTTTCTCTATCCCCCTCTCTCCACCTTCTCCAAACTGTTCTCTTTCTCTTTCCCCCTCTCTCCACCTTCTTCAAACTGTTCTCTATCCCCCTCTCTCCACCTTCTTCAAACTGTTCTCTTTCTCTTTCCCCCTCTCTCCACCTTCTCCAAACTGTTCTCTTTCTCTATCCCCCTCTCTCCACCTTCTTCAAACTGTTCTCTTTCTCTTTCCCCCTCTCTCCACCTTCTCCAAACTGTTCTCTTTCTCTTTCCCCCTCTCTCCACCTTCTTCAAACTGTTCTCTTTCTCTTTCCCCCTCTCTCCACCTTCTCCAAACTGTTCTCTTTCTCTATCCCCCTCTCTCCACCTTCTTCAAACTGTTCTCTTTCTCTTTCCCCCTCTCTCCACCTTCTCCAAACTGTTCTCTTTCTCTTTCCCCCTCTCTCCACCTTCTTCAAACTGTTCTCTTTCTCTATCCCCCTCTCCCCACCTTCTCCAAACTGTGTTTTCTCTCTCTCTCTCTCTCTCTCTCTCTCTCTCTCTCTCTCTCTCTCTCTCTCTCTCTCTCTCTCTCTCTCTCTCTCTCCTCTCTCCCCTTTTTTTTTTTTCATTCCCACACTCTCTGCTTTACTAATTTAATGTTTACCCCCTGTAAGTGTCTCTGCACCATTCATGTCAGGTGTCTTCAGAAATTATTTTTAGTGACAGTAGTGACAGTGCTTGGTCATCCATTACTGATTATGACCTTTTCCTGGTTCTCTACATGAACTATTTACACTTTATGTTTAATCTGGCATCACTTTAAATGCATTTGTATTTAATCCCATAGTGATTTGTAGCACATTTAGAGTAGGCTTGCTTATATAATCTGGCAGATATCAAAATTAACTTCTCTCTCTAACATCACAATGCATATCTGCATAGCTCAAGTACTACTATATACTGTACATATAGTTGAAGTCTGAAGTTTACATCCACAACCACTCTACAATTTTCTTGTAAACAAACCATAGCTTTAGCAAGTCGGTTAGGACAAGTATTTTTTCCAAAAATTGTTTACAGAGAGATTATTTCACATATAATTCGCTGTATCACAATTCCAGTGTGTCAGAAGTTTGCATTCACAAAGTTGATTGTGCCTTTAAACTGCTTGGAAAGCTTCTGGTAGGTTAATTGACATAATTTGAGTCAATTGGAGGCGTACCTGTGGATGTATTTGCTTGACATCATGGGAAAATCAAGAGAAATTTGCCAAGACCTCAGAAAAAAGTTGTAGACCTCCACAAGTCTGGTTCATCCTTGGGAGCAATTTTCAAATTCATGAAGGTACCACGTTCATCTGTACAAACACTAGTGTGCAAGTATAAACACTATGGGAAGGAGACACGTTCTGTCTCATAGAGATGAAAGTACTTTGGTGCAAAAAGTGCAAATCAATCCCAGATAAACAGCAATGGACCTTGTGAAGATGCTGGAGGAAACAGGTACAAAAGTATCTATATCCACGGTAAAACAAGTCCTATATCAACATAACCTGAAAGGCCGCTCAGCAAGGAAGAAGCCACTGCTCCAAAACCGACAAAAAAAAGCCATAATATGGTTTGCAACTGTACATCGGGATAAAGATCGTACTTTTGGGAGAAATGTCCTCTGGTCTGATGAAACAAAAATGGAACTGTTTGGCCATAATGACCATCGTTACGTTTGGAGGAAAAAGAGGGAGGATTGTAAGCTGAAGAACACCATCCCAACCGTGAAGCATGGGGGTGGCAGCATCATATTGTGGGGGTGCTTTGCACTGCAGGAGTGACTGGTGCACTTCACAAAATAGATGGCATCATGAGGTAGGAAAATGTTGTGGATATTTTGAAGCAACATCTCCAGACATCAGTCAGGAAGTTAAAATTTGGTCGCAAATGGGTCTTCCAAATGGACAATGACCCAAGCATACTTCCAAAGTTGTGGCAAAATGGCTTAAGGACAATAAAGTCAAGGTTTTGGAGTGGCCATCACAAAGCCTTGATCTCAATCCTATAGAAAATTTGTGGGCAGACCTGAAAAGGCGTGTGCGAGCAAGGAGGCCTACAAACCTGACTCAGTTACACCAGCTCTGTCAGGAGGAATGGGCCAGAATTCACGCAAATTATTGTGGGCAGCTTGTGGGAGGCTACCTGAAACATTTGACCCAAGTTAAATAATTTTAAAACAATGCTACCAAATACTAATTGAGTGTAAGTAAACTTCTGACCCACTGGGAATGTGATGAAAGAAATAAAAGCTGAAATAAATCATTATTGACATTATTGACATTTACATTCTTAAAATAAAGTGGTGATCCTAACTGACTTAAGACATGGAATTTTTACGAGGATTAAATGTCAAGAATTGTGAAAAACTAAGTTTAAATGTATTGGCTATGGTGTATGTAATATTCCGACTTCAGCAGGGGCTCTGTTGACGGTGTGTACATAGTGTAGTATGCTGAGTCATGCTGCTGGTGGTTAACAAGGCATGTTAATGACTACTATATTTTGCAGTGTCTCTTGTAGCTTGTCATTCAGCCAGTCAAGATATGATATAAACTAGTGCTCCTTCACAGTACAACCCTCACTATGTGGGGAAACGGCATGGTGGATAGTGCATACCAGTGAAGCATGAAATAAAAAGAGTGCTCCTCAGGAGAATGAGAGGCTTGTTCTGATTGTGCAGATTATCACCTCTGTGCTTTCTGCTGAAATGCAATTTGTTTCCTGTCAGAAAGTTGAAAAAGGGAACAGGTGCTATGTAACTTATTAGAATACAAATGTGTGCGAAGGCAGAGATGAGGGTTGAGGTATTTTACACCGTCTGTGCACTATCAGTATAGCCATCATCTCCAGATAGAGATGCCACACTGTCATTCAGTTAGCCCTTTCCTGCAGTCAATGACTAAATTGAATACCTTTCAACTCTATATCTGACATGGTACAGGTGTGTTCTTTTTTTTGAGCCCATAACTGTGTGTGTGAGGTGTATATTTTTGTTTCAAAGTAGATTTGTTTATTAAGACTACTAAGAGTCACTCTGTGTGGCCCTGATTTAGCACACTGCAGTAAAAGGCGAGACATGACATTTACAAGATAATATGGCATATGAACATGATATTAATTAAAGGCATATTTCAGTAGCAAGGGCCTTACATGTTCTGTACAGCATGAGTATATCTATATTCTATATTCATTGACTGCTCCCTTCACTTCACCAGACTATTTTAGAAATAAATCATGCTCATATTCTTAACAAGCTAACCTCAATACTGTGATCCCCTGGTTTCCACTATGCAGCTAGCTGGAAGTGGAGAGGTGATTATGGCATCCTCATCTCTGCTTGGATGGGATGTAATTATTCAGGGTAGGTCTGTTGTAAATTTAGTCTATCACTGTTTCAAATACATTTCCATGTTGATTTTGATTGCCAGCCAGGCCAGTGTGACGCCTTCTCTTTGTTTTTTGTTTTTTTAAACAGTGCCTAGGCTACACTCCCTCCATCCCCATCTCCCTCTTCTTCTTACTATACGAACATTATATCCCAGACAGTTTGGGTTGAATAATTTAACTCTCCTCAAAATATGGATATTAAGTGTTAAGTGTTGAAAGGAAACCAAATATCCCAAAACTGCCTTCTTGAATCAACTACAGCCAAGGTAGTAGAAAAATCATGTTTGTTTGTATTTTTGAGTAATCTATCCCATTAAATGTGGTATAAATGTATGTTTAAAACAAGCACACTTACCAATAGATGGAGATAGAGGTTCAAAGTTGTTTTTGCTCAGCATCCAACTTGTTGTTTGCAATGTTTGTAAATGTTTTTGAATTACTCTGCAGTATCAGGTGTCATAAAGTGTATTACAGCTTTCGACCATTTCAGTGGCATGTTGAAAGGGTCATACAGTAGTTGAGCATCACAACATATTTATACGTATCTGTACAAAACATAATTGGTTACTTGGTTTGACTTGATTATGAACACGTTCAGGAGAAAGGACATTTACAAAATGTTCAGATATAAATGTATTGTGTTGATAATATATGACTGTCAGAAAGATTGGAATAGTATACAAGATTGTGTGTGCTCTATTCATTCTATTCTATCTTCAACATGCAATTCCAGATACAGCCCTACCCTTCGTTGAAGGCAGGCAATCCAATAGTTTCAGAAAAGTAGTCACTTCCTGAGATCTGTTTTGAAATAGTAAAAAAAAAGTTACTTTCTGACATCTGTATTCAAATAGTTTTGAAAAGTAGTCACTTTCTGCGATCTGTATTCTAACAGTTTTGAGAAGTAGTATTTTTCGGGCATCTGTATTTGATTAGTTGTAGTGACCTCCAAAGTAACTATTTGCTCTCCAATAAAAAAAAATGCTTTCCACAAAGCATAATTAAAACTATACTTATCCCAGGTCTGATGAATACTAAGCATTCAGGAATTATTCAGACCCCTTGACTTTTTCAAAAAAACAGTACAGCCTTATTCTAAAATTGATTTTTATTTACCTGAGAAATCTACACACAATACCCCATAATGACAAAGCAAATACTGAAAACAGATTTCCACCTTTCTAATGTCCATTGCTCGTGTTTCTTGGACCAAGCAAGTCTCTTCTTATTATTAATGTCCTTTAGTAGTGGTTTCTTTGCAGCAATTCTACAATGAAGGCCTGATTCACGCATTCTCCTCTGAACAGTTGATGTTGAGATGTGTCTCTTACTTGAACTTTGTGAAGCATTTATTTGGGCTGCACCATAAAACATGGAGGAGGAGGTGTTATGTTGTGGGGGTGCTTTGCTGGTTACACTGTCTGTGATTTATTTAGAATTGAAGGCACACTTAACCAGCATGGCTACCACAACATTCTGCAGCGATTCGCCATCCCATCTGATTTGGGCTTACATGCTCACCACAACGCTCACGTATCGTGCAAAATAAAATTACACATACATGTTATTCAATCATTGCACCCACACTGCTCGTGCGCATCTGCAAGGCCATTCGTTAAAATAGAACTTGGTTCTATTTGTGACACTCAATGCGCTGCAATCCTGCCTCACCCATTTCTCATTTGTTTTTAGGAGCATATACCCACGTGGGTGATTGAAAGATGAACTGATGTCCACAATCAGTTCATCTTTGTGGAAAATCACCTTAAAGTTGGTTGCCAACTGCCATATAACATCCAAATAAGAAAAACATGCCTGAAGGAAGGAGGAGAGATGTTGAGAAATGAATTCGGTTTACCATTTTATCTGTGTATTAATTGTCGGAGTAGAGGACCTTGTGCATTTCAGGTAAAATAACAACCCAATGTTTATATCTCAGGACAATTTAGCTAGCAACAGCAAGCTAGATAGCTAAATTGAAATAGATGTTTATTGCTTTTTGACCTGTCCCCAAATTAGTATAATTGGTTCAGAGTTTGTTTTGATATTTCAACCTGCGTGTCCTGATCGAGTCTGGTGTGGATGAAAAAAATCAACTTGCACACGATGGCGCACGGACACACACACGTGCGTGTGGTTAAGCGTGTGGTTATGTTTTATTTTTCAACAAGACAATGACCCAAACACACCTCCAGGCTGTATAAGAGCTATTTTACCTAGAAGGAGAGCGATAAGGTGCTGCATCAGATGATTTGGCCTCCACAATCCACAGACCTCAACCAAGTTGAGATGGTTTGAGATGAGTCGGACCGCAGAGTTAAGGAAAAGCCGCCAACAAGTGCTCACCATATGTGAGAACTCCTTCAAGACTGTTGGAAAAGCAGGTTGAGAGAATGCCAAGAGTGTGCAAAGCTGTTATCAAGGCAAAGGGTGGCTACTTGAAGATTCTCAAATGTAAAATATATTTTGATTTGCATGACACTTTTTTGGTTAACTACATGCTTCCACATGTTTTATTTAATAGTTTTGATGTCTTCACTATTATTCTACAATGTAGAGTAGTAGAAATAGTAGAAAAACCCTTGAATGAGTAGGTGTTCGAAAACTTTTGACTGGTAGTGTCGCCTCGATTATTTTATTTAATTGCGTTACTATTTTATTTTGATCTAATTTTTGTACTTTTTAACTGCATTATTGGGAAAGGGCTCATAAATAGGCATTTCAAGGTAAATGATACACTTGTTGTGTTCGGCGCATGTGCCAATAACATTGATTTGATTATTTGTTTGCAATAAGGCACCAATGTAAAACTGCAAAACATTTGGCAACAAAATTAACTTTATGTCCTGAATACAAAGCATTTGGTGCAAATGCAACAGAACATATCACTGAGTACCCCTTTTCATATTTTCAATCATGGTGGTGGCTGCATCATGTTATGGGTAGGCTTGTCATCGGCAAGGACTAAGAAGTTTTTTAGGGTCAAAATAAATGGAATAAAGCTAAACACAGGCAAAATCCTAGAGGGAAACCTTGTTCAGTCTGCTTTCCAACACACACTGGGAGACAAGTTCACCTTTCTGTAGAACAATAAGCTAAAGCACAAGACCAAATATATTTGCTTACCAACACTACATTGAATGTTCCTGAGTGGCCTAGTTACAGTTTTGACTCTGACTTGGCTTTAAAATCTATGGCAAGACTTGAAAATGGTTGTCTCGCAATGATCAACAACCAACTTGAAAGAGTTTGAAGAATTTTTAAAAGAATAATGTGCAAGTATTGTACAATCCAGGTGTGCAAAAGACAGAAAGGCTGACAGTTGTAAATGCTGCAAAAATGTATTCTAACATGTGTTGACTCAGGGTTGTGCTAATGATTTGCAATTATTTGTAAAAACATGTTTTTCACTTTGTCATTATGGGGTATTGTGTGTAGACTGGTCAGAAAAAAACATATATATATTCATTTTTTAATTCAAGCTGTACCACAACAAAATATGGAATACGTCAAGGGGTATGAATACTTTTTGAAGGCACTGTAGGCACCAATCTCTTTCTCTGTTTCAAATTTCTCCCTATTCCCTATATAGTGCACTATGTAGGAAATAGGTTGCCAATTGGCACATACACAGTCTCTGAGTATATAATTATTTCTCTGCTGTGTCTCTTTATAAAGAAGCAACACTGTGGCGAGTGAGGCTCTGTTGCTCGACACATCATCATTCATCTGTGCTAAATTAGCTTTTCAAAGTGTCATGTAGGAGTTGTTGGACTTGTTCCTTGCAGGATGCCAACTCCCGCTCCCCCTGTCAGCTCCCATTTCTCAGCCTGGGTGTCAGATGAGTCCTCTCTCACCTTGGGGAGAAAATACGTTTGCTCTGGCAGTTTTTTTAATGTATCTTTTAATCCATTTTAGAATAACGCTGTAATGTAACAAAATGTGGAAAGGGGTCTGAATACTTTCCAAAGGCACTATACAGTATATCCTTATCGACAGAGGTGAATGAAGTTAAAGCATCCAAGGTGACAGTGGCTCAAGTCATTTTTGCATGTTTTTTACTGATCTCCAAATAGTATTTTAGAGCTTTTCAAGCTTTTTATTTTTTTTATGCAGTAGGCCTAAATTGGTGTTCCAAAAAATGTATTGGATGGCGGAAAAAATCCTTGGAGGTACTACTAAACATAACGTCTCTAACTTGAATATTTTCTCTGTGTTCATTTCAAATGGATTTATTTGAATTAAATAAAGTTTAATCCAATTTTCAAATCCATTTGTGATACAATTAGTCATTTCCTATGGCCACCAATGACTGCATCTTGGTCCCCCCTTTCCCACCCCACAAAAAAAGTAAAAATATTGCCCCTGATTCTATTGTATACTTTTGACCAGGGCCCACCCATAGGGCTCTGGTTAAGAGGAGTGCTCTTTATAGGGAATAGGATTAAATATTTAAATGTATTAAATAATTAAATATCTCACCCATCTGCACACAATACCTCATCACGACATTTACATTACATTTAAGTCATTTAGCAGACGCTCTTATCCAGAGCGACTTACAAATTGGTGCATTCACGACAAAGTGAAAACATGCATAGAATTTTATTTGTACATTTATTGAAAGAAGGCCAGCATCCCAGAGTTGCCTCTTCACTGTTGATGTTGAGACTGGTGTTTTGCTGGTACTATTTAAAATGAAGCTGCCAGCTGAGGACTTGTTAGGTGTCTGTTTCTCAAACTAGACACTCTAATGTACTTGCCATCTTGCTCAGTTGTGCACCGGGGCCTCCCACTCCTCTTTCTGTTCTGGTTAGAGCCAGTTTGCGCTGTTCTGTGAAGGGAGCAGTACACAGCGTTGAACGAGATCTTCAGTTTCTTGGCAATTTTTCACATGGAATACCCTTCATTTCTCAGAACAAGAATAGACTGACGAGTTTCAGAAGAATGTTCTGGCCATTTTGAGCCTGTAATCCAACCCACAAATGCTGATGCTCCAGATACTCAACAAGTCTAAAGAAGGCCAGTTTTATTGCTTATTTAATCAACACTACAGTTCTGAGATGTGCTAACATAATTACAAAAGGGTTTTCTAATTAACCTTTTAAAATTATAAACTTGAATTAGCTAACAATGTGCCATTGGATCACAGGAGTGATGGTTGCTGATAATGGGCATCTGCACTCCTATGAATATATTCAATAGAAAATCTGCAGTTTCCAGCTACAATAGTCATCTGCAACATTAACAATGTCTACACTGTATTTCTGATCAATTTGATGTTATTTTAATGGACGAAAATGTGCTTTCCTTTCAAAAACAACAACATTTCTAAGTGACCCCAAACTTTTGAACGGTACTGTACATATTCACACCCCTTTGTTATGACACTGCAAATTGAGCTCAGGTACATCCAATTTCCTTTGATCCTCCTTGAGATGTCACTACAACCTGACTGAAAGAAACACGCCTATCTCCATAAGGCTCCACAGTTGACAGTGCATGTCAGAGCAGAAACTATACCATGAAGTCCAAGGACTTTGATCTCCTAGATATAATTGTGATGAGGCATATCACACTTGTGATGTTGTTGTGATGAGGCATATGATGAGGCATATACTATGTGGGGAAGGGTATAAAAAAATGATAGTGTTAAAAGTCTCCAAGAGTACAGTGGTCTCCATCATTGGGAATAAAAAAAATATGTAACTACCCAGACTGCCAAGAGCTTGATGTCAATCAAACTGCTTTTTGACCTGTCCCCAAATTAGTATAATTGGTTCAGAGTTTGTTTTGATATTTCAACCTGCGTGTCCTGATCGAGTCTGGTGTGGATGAAAAAAATCTACTTGCACACGATGGCGCACGGACACACACACGTGCGTGTGGTTAAGCGTGTGGTTATGTTTTATTTTTCAACAAGACAATGACCCAAACACATCTCCAGGCTGTATAAGAGCTATTTTACCTAGAAGGAGAGCGATAAGGTGCTGCATCAGATGATTTGGCCTCCACAATCCACAGACCTCAACCAAGTTGAGATGGTTTGAGATGAGTCGGACCGCAGAGTTAAGGAAAAGCCGCCAACAAGTGCTCACCATATGTGAGAACTCCTTCAAGACTGTTGGAAAAGCAGGTTGAGAGAATGCCAAGAGTGTGCAAAGCTGTTATCAAGGCAAAGGGTGGCTACTTGAAGAATCTCAAATGTAAAATATATTTTGATTTGCATGACACGTTTTTGGTTAACTACATGCTTCCACATGTTTTATTTCATAGTTTTGATGTCTTCACTATTATTCTACAATGTAGAGTAGTAGAAATAGTAGAAAAACCCTTGAATGAGTAGGTGTTCGAAAACTTTTGACTGGTAGTGTCGCCTCGATTATTTTATTTAATTGCGTTACTATTTTATTTTGATCTAATTTTCGTACTTTTTAACTGCATTATTGGGAAAGGGCTCATAAATAGGCATTTCAAGGTAAATGATACACTTGTTGTGTTCGGCGCATGTGCCAATAACATTGATTTGATTATTTGTTTGCAATAAGGCACCAATGTAAAACTGCAAAACATTTGGCAACAAAATTAACTTTATGTCCTGAATACAAAGCATTTGGTGCAAATGCAACAGAACATATCACTGAGTACCCCTTTTCATATTTTCAATCATGGTGGTGGCTGCATCATGTTATGGGTAGGCTTGTCATCGGCAAGGACTAAGAAGTTTTTAGGGTCAAAATAAATGGAATAAAGCTAAACACAGGCAAAATCCTAGAGGGAAACCTTGTTCAGTCTGCTTTCCAACACACACTGGGAGACAAGTTCACCTTTCTGTAGAACAATAAGCTAAAGCACAAGACCAAATATATTTGCTTACCAACACTACATTGAATGTTCCTGAGTGGCCTAGTTACAGTTTTGACTCTGACTTGGCTTTAAAATCTATGGCAAGACTTGAAAATGGTTGTCTCGCAATGATCAACAACCAACTTGAAAGAGTTTGAAGAATTTTTAAAAGAATAATGTGCAAGTATTGTACAATCCAGGTGTGCAAAACTTTTAAAGACTTATACAGAAAGGCTGACAGTTGTAAATGCTGCAAAAATGTATTCTAACATGTGTTGACTCAGGGTTGTGCTAATGATTTGCAATTATTTGTAAAAACATGTTTTTCACTTTGTCATTATGGGGTATTGTGTGTAGACTGGTCAGAAAAAAACATATATATATTCATTTTTTAATTCAAGCTGTACCACAACAAAATATGGAATACGTCAAGGGGTATGAATACTTTTTGAAGGCACTGTAGGCACCAATCTCTTTCTCTGTTTCAAATTTCTCCCTATTCCCTATATAGTGCACTATGTAGGAAATAGGGTGCCAATTGGCACATACACAGTCTCTGAGTATATAATTATTTCTCTGCTGTGTCTCTTTATAAAGAAGCAACACTGTGGCGAGTGAGGTTGTTGTGATGTTGTTGTGATGAGGCATATGATGAGGCATATACTATGTGGGGAAGGGTATAAAAAAATGATAGTGTTAAAAGTCTCCAAGAGTACAGTGGTCTCCATCATTGGGAATAAAAAAAATATGTAACTACCCAGACTGCCAAGAGCTTGATGTCAATCAAACTGAGCAACCGGGCAAGAAAGACCTTGGTCTTGGAGGTGAGCAAGAACCCAATGACCAATCTGACAGAACTACAGAGTTCCTTGGCTGAGATGGGAGAACTTGCCAGAAGGACAACAGTCTTTACAGCACTTCACCTATATGGCCTTTATGGGAGACTGGCCAGATGAAAGCCACTCTTTAGAAAAAGGCACATGACAGCACGCCGGGATAGACGCTGGGAGCATAAGCCAAAATACTATGTGTTCTGATGAGACAAAAATTTAAATCTTTGGCCTGAATGCAAGGAGCTATTTCTGGAGAATACCAGGCACAACTCATCACCCGTCTATAGTGAAGCATGGTGGTGGCAGCATCATGCTATGGGGATACTTTTCAGCAGCAGGGACTGGGAGACTTGTTACAGCTAGAGGGAACAATCAATTTGCCAAATACAGGCAAATCATTGATGAGAAGCTGCTTGAGTGCCAACAACCTTAGACTCAAGTTCCAACAAGACAATGACCCCAAGCAAACAGACAAAGCAACACTGGAATGGTTTCAGAACAAGAACGTGACAGTCCTTGAGTGGCCCAGCCAAAGCCCAGTCTTGAATCCCATTGACAATCTGTGGAAAGACTTGAAAATTGCTGTTCACCACCACTCGAAACTCCCCAAATCCAGATATACAAACCTGATACAGACATACTCAAGACAACTCAAAGCTGTAAATCGCCTCCAAAGGTGGTTATACAAACTATTCATTCAGGTGTGTGAATACTTCTGTAAATTTCTGTATTTAATTTTCTATACATGTACATTGCTACAATTGGACTCTACCAATGGTTTTGTGAGAAAAAAAAACATTTTTGGGTCTCCTGGTCTGACACACCACTGTTGCTCTGCCATCTTACACCTCAGATGCAGTTGATTGAGACGCAGCCCATGCAAAAAGTCTTGAGCTTAAACAGATTAATTTTGATGCCGATTATTTTATTATGCTAATTCCATTTCAGTGCGGGCTCGGTCATTGACTCAAGGTTAATAGGGAGTACGCTTAGAAGGCCTGCTCTTAGAGAGCTCACACGGTATCTAGCTTCACTCTCCTAATGGGGCTTTGTTTGCCAGTTAAATGAGAAAAGCAGGACTGGGGTTGGCCAGAGTCCAGTTCCCCCTACTATTGAAAATGATCACACTCATTATGTTACTTACCCACTGGGTCACACGCAACAACTGAACCTCTGGCAGGTGGTTTGCTGGTTTTCGGCATCGCATCCTGGTTATAACCAAGGAATTGCCATTTTCCTCCATTTTGTTTTACTTCATTTTACACTCTTTTTAGTCCCCTCCCAAGATGCTGCAGTGCCATCTGGTTTTGTCTGTCCTGTTGGGATGGAGGAGAGCAGGAGGTATCAGAGATCTGTCCTGTTGATCAAGGGGGAATTCCAGCAGGTGGCTGCCTGGCTGCCTGTCTCCTGAGTAATGGAAGGAGATAGGGCCGGAGGCTGGGTACATCCACATAGGACAGGCTCTTCATGCTGGAGCAGGCCTCACTGCCTCACCTACTTGTTGTGTGTATGTACTAACATGTACAGTATGTTTAACTGATAGATGCACACACATGCACACTACATGCTAATGTTTTTAAATATGCTGTTTATGAATTGTAACGTATTTTGTCAGTATATGTCGGACCCCAGTAAGACTAGCTGTTGCCATTGGTGTTGGCTAATGGGGATCCTAATAAATCAAATCACAGTGGAAGGGTTTACAGCTGAAGTCGGAAGTTTACATACACCTTAGCCAAATACATTTAAACTCAGTTTTTCACAATTCCTGACATTTAATTTATTTTGCGGGATCAACCAATCAGCATCCAGGATCCAAACAACCCGTTTTATAATGATGAATAAAAAAAATACAGTGGTACGATTCAATTTTAAAGTTGTCATATTATAAGTTCAATCTATTAAATATTGGAAGGTGGAAAACAGTGTACATTACGGGTTGAACAATAATCCTAGAAATCTACCCTAATTCTCACTAAACATGGAACTGTTTGACAACAGTCCAGTTGTCGTGAACTGTGCACCAGGCTCCAGGTTAAACCTGCTACAGTTGAAGTCAGAATATTACATACACCTTAGCCAAATACATTTAAACTCCGTTTTTCACAATTCCTGACATTTAATCCTAGCAAAAATTCACTGTTTTAGGTCAGTTAGGATCACCAATTTATTTTAAGAATGTGAAATGTCAGAATAATAGTAGAGAGAATGATTTATTTCAGCGTGTATTTCTTTCATCACATTCCCAGTGGGTCAGAAGTTTTCATACACTCAATTAGTATTTGGTAGCATTGCCTTTAAATTGTTTAACTTGGGTAAATGTTTCAGGTAGACTCCCACAAGCTGCCCACAATAAATTGGGTGAATTTTTGCCCATTCATCCTGACAGAGCTGGTGTAACTGAGTCAGGTTTGTAGCCCTAATCGCTCGCACATGCTTTTTCAGTTCTGCCCACAAATTGTCTGTAGGATTTAAGTCAAGGCTTTGTGATGGCCACTCCAATAAATTGACTTTGTTGTCCTTAAGCCATTTTTCACAACTTTGGAAGTAGGCTGGGGTCAGCTTTAACTTATTTAACTGATGTCTTGAGATGTTGCTTCAAAATATCCACATAATTTTCCTACCTCATGAAGCCATCTATTTTGTGAAGTGCACCAGACCCTCTTGCGGCAAAGCACCACCACAGCATGATGCTGCCACCCCCGTGCATCACGGTTGGGATGGTGTTCATTGGCTTGCAAGCCTCCCCCTTTTCCCTCCAAACGATGGTCATTATGGCCAAACAGTTCTATTTCATCAGATCAGAGGATATTTTTCCAAAAAGTATGATCTTTCTCCCCATGTTGTGTTGCAAATCGTAGTCTGGCTATTTTATGTTGGTTTTGGAGCAATGGCTTCTTCCTTGCTGAGCGGCCTTTCAGGTTATGTCGATATAGGACTTGTTTTACTGTGGATCTAGATACTTTTGTACCTGTTTCCTCCACAGCATCTTCACAAGGTCCTTTGCTGTTTATCTGGGATTGATTACACTTTTCGCACCAAAGTACGTTCATCTCTAGGAGACAGAATGCGTCTCCTTCCTGAATGGTATGACGGCTGCATGGTCCCATGGTGTTTATAGTTGCGTACTATTGTTTGTACAGATGAATGTGGCACCTTCTGGCATTTGGAAATTGCTCCCAAGGATGAACCAGACTTGTGGAGGTCTACAACTTTTGCTGTTTTCTTTTGAGGACCTGAGTTTGAAGGTAGGCCTTGAGATACATCCACAGGTACACCTACAATTGACTCAAATGATGTCAATTATTCTATCAGAAGCTTCTAAAGCCATGACATCATTTTTTTACATTTTCCAAGCTGTTTAAAGGCACAGTCAACTTAGTGTATGTACACTTCTGACCCCCTGGAATTGTGATACAGTGAATTATAAGTGAAATACTCTGTCGGTAAACAATTGTTGAAACAGTGTCTTGTGTCATGCACTTGCCAAAACTATAGTTTGTTAATAATGAAGATATTTGTGGAATGGTTGAAAAATTAGTTTTAATGACTCCAACATAAGTGTATGTAAACTTCCGACTACAACTGTATGTGCGTGTGTGTGTGTGTGTGTGTGTGTGTGTGTGTGTGTGTGTGTGTGTGTGTGTGTGTGTGTGTGTGTGTGTGTGTGTGTGTGTGTGTGCGTGTGTGCGCGTGTGCGTGTGTGTGTGTGTGTGTGTGTGTGTGTGTGTGTGTGTGTGTGTGTGTGTGTGTGTGTGTGTGTGTGTGTGTGTGTGTGTGTGTGTGTGTGTGTGTGTGTTCAGGGGATTGGGAGGATACTTCATAACATTTTGGGGATCAGTGGATGAATGCAATCATTGGCAGTGCCCAAACTTTCTGATTCTACTTCTGTTATGAATTATTTTTGCAACCCATTCTGCTCCATGTAACCAAGGCCTTATATTTGAATGTGGTTTTAATAAAGAAAGAAATGGGCTCTGACTCTCAGACTTTAGCTGCATCCTACATCCTACATGGCACACTAGCTCCTATTAAGTTCACTACTTAGGGCCCATAGTGCTTTGGTCAAAAGTCGTGCACTATGTAAGGAATAGGGTACCATTTGGGTACTAAACCAAAGCCTTTCTCTTCGAATGTGAATTTAAAACAGAAGAGAGTAAAAGGCTCTGAATCCCAAACTATCTTCTCCAGATGCAGAAGCTTGCAGCCAAATGGAAAACCAGCATACTGTACTTGTATTGCTTTGACATAGATTCCTGAGCACCCAAGCCCCCTGAAACCAGCATTGAGGAGCCCATGCAGCTAGGAAGCACACGTTTGAAGCACACGTTTGCCTCTACTGCAGAGGTCTTGGCCATCTCCGTGCAACCTGCCCAGAGCTGACAGGAAACACCAGGGCTTGCCAGGACATGGGGAGACCCTGACGAGCTGTGCAGTTACCTCCCGGCTACCCATTCACTGTCTGTTACTACCCGATAACCGTCAGCACCAGAGTCAAGCCTTTGTGGACTCCTGGGCTGTGGATAATTTCATTGATCAAGACTTCGCCAGAGTTACAGATCCCCTGCGTAAAATGTCCCATCCCTCTGCAGATCCAAGCCCTCAATGGACGCCACATTGACAGGTTGAATATCAGACCAAGCCCATTCTACTGAAAGTTGGGTTGAACCACTCTGAGACTCTTAATTTTCTGTTGATCAATGCTCTCAAGAACCCCCTTATCCTTGTCATGTTTGTCATTTATTATCATGTCTTGTCCCTGTGCTCCCCATGCTATTCGTTTCCCTCTGCTGGTCTTATTTGGTTCTTTCCCTCCTTCTATCCCTCTCTCTCCCCCTCCCTCTCTCACTCTCTCGCTCTCTCTTCTCTCTATCGTTCCGTTCCTGCTCCCAGCTGTTCCTATTCCCCTAATCATCATTTAATCTTCCCACACCTGTTCCCGATCCTTTCCCCTGATTAGAGTCCCTATTTATTCCTTTGTGATCCGTTCCTGTCCCGTCGGTTCCTTGTATTGTATTCACCATGCTGTGATTGCGTTTCGCCCTGTCCTGTCGTGTTTTTGCTGTGATTGTGTATCGCCCTGTCCTGTCGTGTTTTTTTTTGCCTTCATCAGATGCTGCGTGTGAGCAGGTGTCTCTGTCGACTACGGCCTGCGCCTACCCGAAGCGACCTGCAGTCTGTGGCCGCTTCTCCAGTTATTTCCCCTCTACAAGTCTAGAGGATTTCTGTTATTCCCTGTTTGGACTTAAATAAACTCTGTTTCTGTTAAGTCGCTTTTGGGTCCTCTTTCACCCGCATGACAATCCTAGTGTACCCCTGGCTAGTACTACATAACCCACTACTTTCCTGGTCTATGGACACCTACTAGACTGGGGTAAGAACTGCCAGACTAAATGTCTAAGACCACCACCAAGAGACTCGCCGTGTCCTCCTGCGTCCCTTGAAGACCAATACTTTTCCACTCTCCCTCCCGAAAACTTTGATCTCCAGGAGGCTTTCACCCTTCCCCCTCATCGTCCTTACACCTGTGCCATATAACTCCTACACAGCGCCATATCTCCCCAGGGTTGTCTGTACTCCCTCTCAACCCCTGAAGCCCCTCTACATCCCGGGCTGGTGCAGGCTTCTTCTTTGTGGGTAAGAAAGATGGAGGCCTGCATCCCTGCATCGATTACAGAGGGCTGAACCAGATTACCCCCTACCCCTGATGTCCTCTGCATTGGAGTTGGTCCAAGGTGCCCAATTCTTCACCAAACTGGACCTCCACAACACTTATAATCTGGTGAGAATCAAGGAGGGAGATGAGTGGAAGACTCACCGGCAGTCTTTCAAGCATTGGTCAATGACACCCTGAGGGATATGTTGAATCGGTTCATCTTTGTTTAACTCCACAACATCTTGATCTTCTCCAAGACCCTTCCGGAACACATACTGCATGTCCTCCAAGTCCTGAGGCACCTTCTGCAGAGTCAACTAAATGTCAACATAGAGAGGTTTGAGTTCCACGTATCCTAGGTTTCATTCCTGGGTCACATTATCTTTACCGCCTGCATCCAAATGGACCCCATAAAGATTGAGGCAGTCGCCAACTGACCCCATCCCACCTCACTCAAGCAGGTCCAGCGGTTCCTCGGGGTTGTACATTTTTACCGTAATTTTATAAGCAACTTTCATGCAGTGGCAGAGCCTCTCCTTGGTCCCGCAAGTCTCAGACTCGTTTTTGCTGGACCCCCGAGGATGACAGGGCATTCATGGAGCTCAAGGGACGTTTCATCTCTGGACCCATCTTCGTTCATCCTAATCCGACTCGTCCCTTTGTGATGGAGGTGGACGCCTCGGACAGAGAATGAGGAGGACAAGAAATGCACCTTTCTCTCCAAGCTGTTCTTTCCATCGGAACGCAGCTACAATGCAGGCAACTGGAAGCTCTTGGTAGTTACCTCATCCTTTCATAATCTGGATGAACTATAAGAACTTTGTCTCTATTCAAGAAGCCAAGAAGTTGAACACTCACCAGATGGGCTCTGTTTTTTAACAGGTTCGATTTCACACTAGCGTATCACCTGGGATCCTGTCCCACCAACCCTATGTCCTGTCCCACCAACCCTATGTCTCACACAAGGAGAGGGACCCCGAGCCCATCCAGCTCACGCATTGTGGCCCCTTTGATATGGAGTATTGAGACAAGGACCGAGAACCTGACCCCGGCAGGGGGACCCACAAACAGACTTTACATTCCGTGCTCAGTCCATCCCGATTACTACAATGGAGACACTCCTCTAAACTAACTGGGCATTCAGGCATTAATATGACAGTGGAGTTCCTCAGGTGGAAATTCTGGTGGCCCAACATGATGGAGGATTTGAGATCCTTTGTTGCGGCTTGTTCCATCTGTGCCCAAAGCAAGTCTTCACGTCAGTGACCGCCCGGGTTGCTCCAATCTATGCCCATCCCCAGCCGACCCTGGTCTCATCTCTCTTTAGACTTTATCACAGGGTTACCTCCATCTCAAGGGCTTACCACTATCCTGGTGGTCGTGGATCAGTTCTCCAAGGCAGCCCATTTTATCGCCTAACCCAAGTTGCCTTCAGCGAAGGAGACCGCTGATCTCATGGTGACCCATGTCTTTTGACCCATGTCTTCCCGGGGAAATTGTCTCAGATCGTGCACCCCAGTACGCCGCACAGCATTGTGCCTTTTGCTTCCTGTTGGGGGCATCGGTGAGTTTCTCCTCAGGGTTCCACCCTCAGTTGAATGGGAAAACTGAGCGGGCCAACCAGGAGCTGGAAAAGTTCCTCTGCTGCTTCGTCTCTACTCAGGCCAGCAACTGGAGCAAATTCCTCATCATAACACACTGGAGAACTTGTCCACTGGACAGATTAGCCCCACCCCCCAACAACAGGCAAACCGACTCCGAAGTCCTTTTTGGCTTCTCCAACCAGGTCAACGAGTGTGGCTGTCAACCCGTGATCTTCCCTGAAGCAATGGCTTTTTTTCTGGCGACTCTTCCGTAAAGCACAGCTCTGAGGAGTGTACAGCTTAAGGTGGTCCTATGGACAGAAACTCCAATCTCCAATGTGGAGCTTTGCAGCTCCGCCATGGTTATCTTTGGTCTCTTTGTTGCCTCTCTGATTAATGCCTTCCTTGCCTGGTCTGTGAGTTTTGGAGGGCGGCCCTCTCTTGGCAGGTTTGTTGGGGTGCTATATTCTTTCCATTTTTTAATAATAGATTTAATGGTGCTCCGTGGGATGTTCAATGTTTCTGATATTTTTTTATTACCCAATGCTGACCTGTACTTCTTCACAACTTTGTCCCTGACCTGTTTGGAGAGCTCCTTTGTCTTCATGCTGTCGCTTGGTGGTGCCCCTTGCTTAGTGGTGTTGCACAGTCCGGGGCCTTTCAGTGTATATATACTGAGATCATGTGACAGATCATGTGACACTGAGATTGCACAGGTGGACTTTATTTAACAAATTATGTGACTTCTGAAGGTAATTGGTTGCACCAGATCTTATTTATGGGCTTCATAGCAGAGGGGATGAATACATCTGCACTTTCATGACTTTCATGTCACAAATTTGGACTATTTTGTGTATGTCCATTATAAAAATCTATTTCAATTACAGGTTGTAATGCAACAAAATAGGAAAAACACCAGGGGGATGAATACTTTTGCAAGGCTCTGTATACATTATTTTGTGCGTAAAGGCTCTCCATAAAGATTTTTCTAATGATTCATACAGTGGTTCCTCCTTTTAAAGTTGTGAGATTGCACCGCGGGACTTAGAGGTACCCAGCGTCATGGCTTCATTGCTCCAGACCACAACAATGGGTAGTTAGAGCCCTCATTATGCATTTGGGTCCCAAGGTTTTTATATATCGATATCGAGTGGTTCCAATGACGAATTTGATGCGAGCCACCCGTCCCTGGGTGAAGATGGCTGACAAAACATTACGGTGGAACCAAATGTAGGTAGTTATGACATCATAATGAGTAAAGCAGCTGGCTAACTAGTGTTATGACAGGAGAATGCATTTGTAATTCCTGTTGTTTAATGTTTTAGGGACTCCTGAAAAAAACAGTAAACCAGGCTTTGTGCCAAGGATGTCCTATATATATGTACTGTAGTTATTACCACATATGAGATTCCCACATTGTAGCCTGTACATTGAATATACTGATCATGTACTCTTCCTTGGCAAAGTGCGGTTCAGTTATGAATCTCTGAGACATTATTTTTCAGCCATATCAAACTTCATTATTTGAGTGATGCTGTGTCTGCATGTTTTTATTACAATTACAGACTTCAACAGTGTTTACCACTCCTGCTCCTGGGACATTAATGATTACACATTGTAACTATGCAATAGACTAAAAACATTATTTAAGTAAAGTGTGATTTGTAATTCATATATACATTAAAAAAACTATGCATATCTAACTTCTTTCATCTGCATTAATATGAGGACACAGGATAGTATTTCAATGAGATATTTAATTTCAAACAGTGGATAATGTGAAACGCTTTATTAAAAGGAATTAATAATACATGCATTATAATTATTATTATTAATACATGTTCAGTCTACTTCAATGCACATATGGTGTGCATTATAAAACGAGGAAGAAAGACGAGGTGGGGAGAGAGGTGTAGAAGACGAAAAGGGAAAGAGGTAAGAACAGCAGCAGACAGCATATGATTAATGAATTACAGTGCTACCCTAATATTCAATCAGTTCATCACAATTGCGGTGTCTCCTAACCAGCCTTGGTCCCTAGTTGGCCCGAATGTTATTTTAAGAGCTGGTGAGTTGGCGATGACGGGACTGGCTTCCTCTTTTACATGAAAACATACCTACAGACAAAAGACAGATGGATAGAGAGAGAGCATGATTAAGCTCATAATTAAGCATGATTATTTTTATTTTATTCTAACATGGTCAGTCATCATAATCATCAGGAGGTGAAATGCAAAACTGACCTTGGATCATTAACTTTGGGACTACTACATCTCTGTCTGTATTTCAATGTAAAGCATCGCTTTAAAACTTGATAAGGCTAGGGTCCATTTTTCTCAATTGAAAAGAAGACACTTAGAAGTTTGTAGAAATGTTAAAAATAATGTAGGAGTCCATAAGACAATAGATATGGTGAAAGAAAATCCAAAGAAAAACCAACCAGATTTTATTTTTTGAGAGAGCACATGCACTTTTACAATGGAAAGTATAATGGCATTCTGAAATCAAGCTCCCGGGATGCAATTCCTATGGCTTCCACTGGGTGTCAGCACTCAATGTTCAAGGTTTCAGGCTTGTTTCTTACAAAACGAGAAGAGTAATACGCTTTACCACAGACTTGGAAATTCGTTTACGCGGGCAGGAGGAAGAGGACACGCACCTGCTAATATCGTTTTCCTATTGAACATACTTCTTTCCGTATGAAATATTATAGTTTAATTACATTTTAGGGTATCTAGGGATTACATATAAACTTATTTTGACTTGTTGAAACAAAGTTTAGGGGAAGAGTTTCTGATTCCTATCTTTGTATGTTGAACGAGTGGGTTAATCAAATCGATGGCGCAAACTTTTGGGATATAAAGAAGGATTTTATCTAACAAAACAATACTACATGTTATAGCTGTGACCCTTTGGATGACAAATCAGAGGATGATTTTCAAAAAGTAAGTGAATATTCAATCGCTTTTGTGAATTTATGAGGCCTGTGCCGATGGAAAAATATTTTGATGTGGAACGCCATACTCAAACAATCGTAATGAATGCTTTCGCTGTAAAGCCTACTATAAATCAGACAGTGCAGTTAGATTAACAATAATTTAAGCTTTTAACCAATATAAGACACTTGTATGTTCCTACATGTTTAATGGAAACACTAATGGTATTGAATCACCTCAAGAAGAGGGAGAGTGAGGCCCTTTAAGATCTCTAAAAAATGCTGGGTGGTTTGAATGACCCAACTGCTGGGTTGCAGGCATATAGGTCACTTAGTTGGGTAGTTTTCTTAGTAAGGGCATGGCTTTCTTATAGTTATTTTTGGCCACCCGTGAGAGTAAATGTCATTCCAGTTAATCTGTTCTGTTGTATTCTTATATTCTTCTGTTAAGGTTGAACAGTGACATTTTAGTAGCTTTAACCTCTTGCTTCTACCTGGCACGCAGGCATCCCATCTAGAGCTCTGGAAATGCAAATGCGCTAAGCTAAATGCTAATAGTATTAGTTAAAACTCAAACGTTCATTAAAATACACATGCAGGGTATTGAATTAAAGCTACACTCGTTGTGAATCCAGGCAACAAGTCAGATTTCTAAAATGTTTTACGGAGAAAACATAGCACATATTTATGTCAAACCACCACCGCAGACATAGCTCATTAGCATAGCCAAGTAGGAAAAAATATGCAATCAACAAACGCAGGATAAAAAAAAAATCATTTCACTAACCTTTCGAAATCTTCATCAGATGACAGTAATATAACATTTTACACAGTACATTCATTTTTTTTGCAATAATCTGCAATATATATCCATAAATCTCTGTTTACAATGACGCATCGTTCAAAAAATGCTACTAAAATGTCAGGAGAAATTAAATAGCTCCGGCAGATAACGTCAGCTAACAAGAAATACACATCATAAACTTTGACTAAATATGCATGTTTTACATATGTATAGGAAGATACACTTCTAAATGCAAACGCTGTGTTACATTTATTTTTAACGTTACAGTTTGCGTTTACTAGGCTATACTAGGAGTCGGCGCTCCAAATGTATCATTATGCCTCTATCTTGGAGTCGACAGAAACCCAAAATTAACACATAAATATTCCCTTACCTTTGCTGTTCTTCCATCAAAAGACCTGGAAGGGATTATACTTACCAAAACAGCGTTTAGTTTTCAAGTCTGCGTCTTTCGGTTCTCAAAATAGCCACTTTTCGGTCGAAATGTAGGCAAAATTCAAGTGGATGCACACCAAAACGTCGAAATTATATATTATATGTCGAGTAAACTTGTCAAACTATGTTCATAATTAAGCTTTAACATGTTATAAAGGTGTACAGCAATTGTGAGGACGAAGCGAAACACACACTTCTTGTAATTGATCCTGAAGAAAAGAGAGAGCGGGAGCAGAGCGCGCATAAACGTACACTTTTTTTTTGCGTGACCGAGACCTTTCGGCACGCTCAACGTCTCGTGAGCGCGCGATTCACACAATGAGAACCCCCATTGAAAGCAGGCTTCGCGCTGAACACGTAGGAACTGTTCCCAGAGCGGTAGTTGTTTGGGAAGGCGTTTAAGATGACGTCAAAGTTGGGCCAACTTTTTCCATGACAAGAGAGATTTTGGGAGAATGCATGCCCTGAGAATTCTGCTTTACATAGAGACAAAATTTAAACGGTTTTAGAAGCTTTAGAGTGTTTTCTATTCGATAATATTTTTTATATGCATATATTAGCAACTTTTGACAAAAATGTATCCTGTTTTATATGGGTACCCAATTCCTCCATTAGGGGCAGTAAACAGGGCTAGGCTTAAGAGGTTAAAACCTCTTAGTGCGGAGATCCAACAAGCGGGATCAAATTTAACAACATCCGGTGAAATCTGTGCGTGCCAAATTCAAAATACAAATCGTAATATTAAACAGTCATGAAAGTACAAGTGTCATACATGATTCTTTATCTTAGAATCTTGGTAATCGAACTGCATTGTCAGATTTCAAAAAGGCTTTACGGTGAAAGCCTAGCATTCGATAATCCGAGGACAGCGCCTCACATTAGCATATTTTCCAAACCAGCACAGGCGTCACAAAATAACAAATAGCGATAAAATAAATCACTTAATTTTGAAGATCTTCCTCTGTTTGCAATCCCAAGGGTTCCAGCTACACAATGAATGGTTGTTTTGTTCGATAAAGTTCTTCTTTATATCCCAAAAATGCTGTTTAGTTGGCGCCATTGAATTCAATAATCCAGTTCTTCAACGTGCATACAAAGGATTCCAAAAGGTTACCAGCAACGTTCGTCCAAACAAGTCAAACTATGTTTTTTATTAATCCTCAGGTTGTCTAATATCTAAATAAATTCTAATATTTCAGACGTACATTACTATGTTCAATAGCAAAGGAAAAATATAAAGAGCGTGCCCACGTTCACGTCTGCAAAAATACTACTTTTGCCCTGGCGCTCAACTTGGAATGATTACAAATACTTCTTCATTTTAAAAAAACAAGACTAAAACCTTGTATAAATATACTGGAATCCATAGGAACTGCAATATGGGAGGTGGAAATTAGATATTTCAATAGCATTGCCTTGGAAGTCATTTGGAGTTCCAAAAATATTTTCTGGATCAATTCTCCTCGGTTTTTAGCCTGCTATATCAGTTCTGTTATACTCACAGACATTATTGTAATAGTTTAAGAAACATGAGAGTGTTTTCTATAAAATTTTATCAATTATATACATATCCTAGCTTCTGGGCCTGAGTAACAGGCAGTTTACTTTGGGCACGTCAGACATGCGGAAATTCAGGAAACTAGCCTTTAACGAGGTTAATGAGGCTTATACTAGTGTAAGAGTCCCATACCACTTTTAGACAACATGTGGAATTACCATTACTTTCACGGGTGGCCAAAAAACAGCTATCTGAAAGCCACATCCCTAATAAGCCACACTTCCTGAAAATAATCATAATCAAAGGATTACATTTAAAAACAATACCCAGCATGAAGTTAATCAAAACCCAAATTATTGTTAAATTAGCCCATTTTTGGGTGATTCACACAACCCAACTGGCTGGGTCAAAATAACCCAGCACATGTTCTGTCCAATATTTACCCAGCACATTGTTTTGAGTGTAGGATTTGTCCCAAATGGCACCGTGTTCCCTATATAGTGCACTATTTCTGACCATGGCTCATAGGGCTCTGGTCAAAGGTAGTGCACTATATAGGGGATAGGGTGCGATTTGGGATGCATATTTTGCTTTTCAACCTAAGGCCTAGCCGCTAACTGACCACATCTTTCCTGTAGTATCTCCACTTTAGGGCATCAAACCAGGGGCGTTTGATAACAAAGCCAGTGATCGCGAGCCCATAAAGAGATTAGGATGATTGCCTTAATGGCACCCTATATTACACACTGAGTGTACAAAACATGTGAATGGGAAAGACAAAATATTTAAGTGCCTTTGAACGGGGCATGGTAGTTGGTGCCAGGCGAACCCGTTTGAGTGTATCAAGAAATGCAACGTTACTGGGTTTTTCATGCTCAACAGTTTCCCGTGTGTATCCAGAATGGTCCACCACCCAAAGGACATCCAGTCAACTTGACACAACTGTGGGAAGCATTGGAGTCAACATGGGCCAGCTTCCCTGTGGAACGCTATCAACACCTTGTAGAATCAATGTCCTGACCAATTGAGGCTGTTCTCAGAGCAAAATGGTGTGCAACTCAATATTAGGAGTTCTGGTCAATCATAGTGCAACTCAATATTAGGAGTTCTGGTCAATCTTAGTGCACTATATACAGATGTAGCATCTTAATTTGACATATATTGTCACAGCAAAAAAATCCTGCAGCAACGGGATTTTAACGTTTAGTCCATAACGTTGCTTGAACGGTGGTAAGGCTATTAGCTGGCCGAAAGTAGGCTACATGAAAAGTGCAATACTCTTAATACAACTATGTGTTAGAGTGAGTTTTCAGTGAATTTGTGTAAATAACAAAGCTCATCTGCAGTGCAGGAAAAAGAAGGATCAAATGAAGATCCTACATCTGTAGGGAATATATTGTCATTCGGGACACCGACACTGAGAAACTAACCATATTGGATTCCATGTTAGTGTGGAGTGATAAATGTCATAAATCCTAGCTACCGCTCGAATCATCTTGTGATAACGGGGTTATAGTGGGCATATAAAAAAAACCTGGCATCCGAGTGGCCAGAGAATAGAGATAATTATGTGAGATTGGGTGGTAATGGAAAAGGTCAAGGTGATAAGGCTTTAGACGGACAGGGTGCAACATTGTTGACAGTGATATTTTCTCTCTCCGCTTGGTTTAGTTTACGTTCAGGTTGTGGCTCATAGCTGTTTTGCTATAGTAAGATTATTTGAGTGCAGACCACAACCAAACTTGCAGGAAAAAAAAAGCTAAGCCTGATCACATAAGGATAATGATTTCCCTAACCTATAGACTCACCAGAGAAGGTAAGATGGCAATTAAGTTTGGAAACATGTTTATGAATTAGCTGCTTAAATGAAAAAGCGTGTTGTTTTGGTCATTGTAGAGTAGTTTGCCAGCTCTATCACGTTGACTTCATTTTGTATTCTAATTAAGACAAAAGAGAGACTTGAATAAGGATTTGTATGCCAACGCTGTGCTTGGAAATTACTTGACAATTGGTGACTTCATTCTGGGACCAGAAATATACCCTGACATTTTTAAGACTCTGGTCCATTGTTTTTCTCGAGTCCCCCAATATTAGCCAAATAATTAGCATTTTGCGCAACAACAAAATAAATAAGTTGTGAGCACATTGGTGACTGGTCTGAATTTAATTCCATTCAAATATTCTTTATGTACCCATTATTTTCCACATTAAGAATGGCATAGCATGTTACAAATATCAGCATCTATGGCATCCATTAGCCTTGTTTTTTATCTAGTCCTTTTTTGCATCATATACAGTATACATTGGCACATTCCAAATGTTTCCTCTTTAGAATGGATGGGCACTCCCTCTCTTCCCCCCCCCCCCCCCCGACACACAGCTAGCTTCCTGTTCACGCAATGAGTCGTGGTGACAAGCACATTTTTCATAATTCCACAGTTTCATTATAACCTGAGAATGATTGATGAAGCTCCAACAGTTGACTGTAACACATTGTCTTGGGTCTGTAGGTTCTGTGACAGCCTGACACACATAGGGAAGTGGTGGGTGATCTCCTGCTGCGTTGCTTGGTGCCCTGCACTTTGAGTACACACGCACACAAGCACACACACACACACACACACACACACACACACACACACACACACACACACACACACACACACACACACACACACACACACACACACACACACACACACACACACACACACACACACACACACACACACACACACACACACACACACACACACACACACACACACACACACACACACACACACACACACAAGCAGTAGGATTGACATATGAAAAGGAAGAAAGAAATGTGGGAAATTACTATTTTTCTCCAAGTCTAGCCTTGTTGATACCCCTACTACAAATTAACTGGTGGTTTATTTTCTGCCGGCTTCCATAATCTGTCTCTATGTCAGTTTTGCTATAGTAAGCTTATTTGAGTGCACACCACAACCAACCCTGCAGAATGAAGTTAGCTAAGCATGATCACATCAAGAAACTGATTTCCCTAACCTATAGACTCGCCAGAGAGGGTAAGATGGCAATTAAATGTGGAAATATACTTACGGATCTGCTGCTTAAATGAAGAGGCTTCTTCTTTGGTCATTGGATAGTAATTTGCCGGCTCTAGCATGTTGACTTCACTGTAATTAAGACTAAAGAGATACTTGAAATAAGGTTTGCTATGCCAAAACTGTGCTTGGAAATTTATTGAAAAAAGCCCACAAATACAGTTCGAAATAATCAACACAAATATCTTGTGAGCAGATGTGCATTGATTATTTTTCTTTTCCAGCCCTCATGCTGATTTCATGCCCATTTTAGAACTCAATTACTTTTCTCTTTCTAGTCATCGAACAACCAAAATAGAATCACACCAGAGAAAGGACATTATGTCTCAAAGAAATGCAATGGCTGTTATGTCAAGAATCACACCTAGCATTTTTCACCTCTTGATGTTGTTTTCCTCACATGCTTCCCTGAAAATGTCCGTTTGGGTGTTGGGTCATGAAGACATAGTGTGATGTGTGTATATATACTGTAGGCTACTTCACGCTCTTAACGTCAGTATTTAGCCACAGAGTGACAGTTTTCTGATGGTGACCATTTTCACGTGTTAACATAACATAAAGAGACTTTTCTCAAAATGTCCTAGGGCTTTTGAAACACTATTGAATCCCTCAAACCAGGGCAACTTGACACCTATAGGATTCAATGAGTTGTTGAACACCATTAACAAGAATCCATATGGCTACTGTTTTAGTTGTATAGTCCCAAATAGAGTGTTTGTAGATTCAGTAGATGTCTATGGGGGACTATTCAAAGGCAATGTAACCCCAAAATATCACACATTTTGGGCTATGAGTTAGTATATCAGTACATCAGTAGTATCTTACAAATAAACATTTAGAGAGCTGATGTCCAGAACACTGTGAGATTAATGTTTTTCAGCTCAAGTTTTTATTTTTGTATATTTTGTATTTTTTTTATATATACCCCCATGCCAGTCATGGACACTGAAATACTGGACACTGAAGGACACTGAAGTATGGATGACTAACATAAAACAAAATAAACATGTACACACAATTTAGATGAGACGACTCAAATAGTCTTATTCATCACTTGGTAGGAGTAGTAGATATTTTGTATCTCTCAGCCCTGTCGTGTGGGACAGAGAGACGATGGGTGCTGGGGGTTCTGCCTGTCACTTCTCTTCGACAGGCATTTAACCAGTCTCGAAAGTGGGACTTGTCTAGAGAGATGTCAAAGTCCAGGCACAGCTCCTCTCTTTGCTCTTCAACTGTTTGCAGTGACAGTGTCTTCAGTGCATCAGTGCACCTCACATATGCAGTGCCCAGGATAATGTGGCAGGCATGCTTTAGGATGCAATAGTTAGGATGCAACTACTCTGAGAGTGCTTGGGATAATGAGCAAGGCCAAACTGGTGCAGAATATTCAAGGCATGCCCGAACATAGCCTGTTAATATGTCTACGAGGTGCATCTGTGGCACATTGAACCTTTTAAGAGGGCATAAAATAACAGGTTCTTGTTAGCTTTACCAGTCAATTATGTGATTTGTTTTTCATACTGAAGAATTTTCCGTAACATGATTCTGAGAATCTTCAGAAACTTGCAGGTCCTTTCCAATCAATGATAAGGGAAACAAAGAGTTGAATTATTGTGTGTTTTTAATGAAGATGCGCAGAGAAGACCAACCATGTCAAACTCTTCATTCTGTTCCAATCATGCTGTCTATGACTCTCATTGCTATCGTTTGATGTCAGATATCAGGCCGTCATTTGACGTTTCTCTGCATAAAAGAGAGGGGGGCGAAGATAAAACAGAAAAATAAAAGATCAGAACTAGCTTAGTCATTTTTATTTGGGGCCAGGCTGCATTCAAATGCTGTAACTCAGACAGGGCATCAAAGGATTCACAGAGTATTTTATATCCGTTCTCCATTGCTATTTCTGACCCTAAAACATGCCTTGCTGAAAGCAGGGGCAGAGATTAAACTAGACTTTCAGACTGCCAACATCAAAGCAAGCTTGCGCAACAACAAAAAAACATGATAATGAAAGTAAATGTGTGAACTGGTACTAGTTTACACTTGTATAGAGAAAAATATGTTTAACACTGATTAAACTTCGGCTCTATTTTTAGATGAGAGGAGAACACTTTCCTTTTCTATCTCTCTGCTTTAAATCCCACAGCTTGCATGCAACACTCAGAAACAGCAGCTCCTCTTTTCTATTGTTAGGTCATGAAGGTTGACAGTGTTTGCATTCCAAATGCCACCCTATTCCCTTCATAGTGCACTACTTTTAACCAGAGCCCTCTGGGATGTTAGCCCTTGTACACGGGGTGTAAACGGGATAGGCACAGGTCAAAAGAAATGCACTAAATAGGGAATAGGGTGCCATTTTAGACACATCCAGTGCCTATCTTCCTGCCTGCCACCCCAGTGGCCTCAAACCTGCTGATGTTTGATTTAATGTCAGTTAACATCCATATTAACATAAAGTACCAGTCAAAAGTTTGAACACATCTTAAAAATATATATAAATTTCACCTTTATTTAACCAGGTAGGCTAGTTGAGAACAAGTTCTCATTTACAACTGTGATCTGACCAAGATAAAGCAAAGCAGTGCGACAGAAACAACAACACAGAGTTACACATGGGATAAACAAACGTACAGTCAATAACACAATAGAAAAAAAGAAAGTCTATATACAGTGTGTGCAAATGGCATGAGGAGGTAAGGCAATAAATAGGCCATAGTAGCAAAGTAATTACAATTTAGCAGTTTAACACTGGAGCGAAAGATGCGAAGATGATGCTGAGCAGATGATGGTGTGTAAGTAGTGATACTGGTGTGCAAAAGAGCAAAAAAGTAAATAAAAACAATATGGGGATGAGGAAGGTAGATTGGTTGGGCTATTTACAGATGGACTATGTACAGCTGCCGCGATCTGTTAGCTGCTCAGATAGCTGAGATTTAAAGTTAGTGAGGGAAATGTAAGTCTCCAGCTTCAGCGATTTTTGCAATTCGTTCCAGTTACTGGCAGCAGAGAACTGGAAGGAAAGGCAGCCAAAGGAGGTGTTGGCTTTGGGGATGACCATTGAGATATACCTGCTGGAGCGCGTGCTACGGGTGGGTGTTGTTATCGTGACCAGTGAGCTGAGATAAGGCGGAGCTTTACCTAGCATAGACTTGTAGATGACCTGGAGTATGTGGGTCTGGCGACGAATACGTAGCGAGGGCCAGCCAACTAGAGCATACAGGTCGCAGTGGTGGGTGGTACAAGGTGCTTTGGTAACAAAACGGATGGCACTGTGATAGACTACATCCAAATTGCTGAGTAGAGTATTGGAAGCTATTTTGTAAATGACATCGCCGAAGTCAAGGATCGGTAGGATACTCAGTTTTACTAGGGTACGTTTGGCGGCGTGAGAATACGGTGATTGACAGAGTCAAAAGCCTTGGCCAGGTCGTTGAAGACGGCTGCACAGTACTGTCTTTTATCGATAGCGGTTATGATATCGTTTAGTATCTTGAGCGTGGCTGAGGTACACCGATGACCAGCTCGGAAACCGGATTGCACAGCGGAGAAGGTATGGTTGGCTTTGAAAGACTTTAGAAAGGCAGGGCAGGATGGATATAGGTCTGTAACAGTTTGGTTCTAGAGTGTCACCCCCTTTGAAGAGGGTGATGACCGCGGCAGCTTTCCAATCTTTAGGGATCTCGGGATGATACGAAAAAGAGGTTGAACAGACTGGTAATAAGGGTTGCAACAATGGGGGCGGATAATAAGAGAGGGTCCGGATTGTCTAGCGCAGCTGATTTGTATGGGTCCAGGTTTTGCAGCTCTTTCAGAACTTACTCATTCAAGGGTTTTCTTTGTATTGACTATTTTCTACATTGTAGAATAATAGTGAAGATATCAAAACGAATGAAATAACACATCATGTAGAAACTAAAAAAGTGTTAAACAAATCTAAATATATTTTATATTTGAGATTCTTCAAAGTAGCCACCTTGATGACAGCTTTGCACACACTTGGCATTCTCTCAACCAGCTTCATGAGGTAGTCACCTGGAATGCATTTCAAATAATAGGTGGAACCATGACAGTACCCTTCCTTCTGGCAAGAACAACTCAAAGAGAAATGACAGTCCATCATTACTTTAATACAAGGAACATTTCAAGAACTTTGAATGTTTCTTCAAGTGCAGTTGCAAAAACCATAAAATGCTGTGATGAAGCTGGCTCTCATGAAGACCACGACAGGAAAGGAAAACCTAGGGTTACCTCTGCTGCAGAGGATGGGTTCGTTAGATTTAACTGCACCTCAGATTACAGCCAAATAAATGCTTCACAGAGTTCAAGTAACAGACACATCTCAACATCAGCTGTTCAGAAGAAACCACATGAATCAAGCCTTCATTGTTTAATTGCTGCAGGGAAACCACTACTAAAGGACACCAATAAGAACAAGAGACTTGCTTGGGCCAAGAAACAAGATACATTGACATTAGACTGTCCTTTGGTCTGATGAGTCCAAATGTTGAGTCCGTTTCTTTGTTAGACGCAGAGTAGGTGAACGGATGATCTCTGCATGTGTGGTTTCCACTGTGAAGCATGGAGGAAGAGGTGTGATGGCGTGGGGGTGTGTTGCTGGTGACACTGTCTGTGATTTATTTAGAATTGAAGGCACACTTAACCACTGTGGCTAACACAGCATTCTGCAACGATACGCCATACCATCTGGTTTGCGCTGAGTGGGACTATCATTTATTTATCAACAGGACAATGACCCAACACACCTCTAGGCTGTGTAAGTGCTATTTGACCAAGAAGGAGAGTGATGGAGTGCAGCATCAGATGACCTGGCCTCCACAATCACCTGACCTTAACCCAATTCAGACGTTTCGGGATGAGTTGGACCGCAGAGTGAATGGAAAGCAAAGCAGAGTTGTTATCAAGGAAAATGGTGGCTACTTTCAAGAATCTCAAATATAAAATATATTTTGGTTTGTTTAACTTCTTATGGTTAAAAACCAGGGAGAATGCAGCGCGGCAAATTCAAATAAACTTTCATTAAATCACACATGTAAGATACTCAATTAAAGCTACACTCGTTGTGAATCCAGCCAACATGTCAGATTTTAAAAAGGCTTTTCGGCAAAAGCATAAGAACCTATTATCTGATGATAGCACAACAGTAAACAAAGAGGGTAGCATATTTCAACCCTGCAGGCGCTACACAAAACAGAAATAAAATATAATACATGCCTTACCTTTGACGAGCTTCTTTTGTTGGCACTCCAATATGTCCCATAAACATCACAATTGGTCCTTTTGTTCGAATAATTACGTCCATATATATCCAAAATGTCAATTTATTTGGCCCGTTTGATCCAGAAAAAAAACAGCTTCCAAAATGCGCAACGTCATTAAAAAATATTTCAAAAGTTGCCTATAAACTTTGTGGTCCTTCTGTAGCTCAGTTGGTAGAGCATGGCGCTTGTAACGCCAGGGTAGTGGGTTCGATCCCCGGGACCACCCATACGTAGAATGTATGCACACATGACTGTAAGTCGCTTTGGATAAAAGCGTCTGCTAAATGGCATATATTATTATTATTATTATTATTTAATCGATCAAATTGAAGACGAGTCTGTGTTCAATACAGGAAGACAACAAACCAACCTACTTTAAGTCTTGCGCAACTCTCAACAGTGTTACGCAGTTCCTAGTTGGCCCTACTTCTTCATTGCACAAATGAATAACCTCAACCAAATTTCAAAGACTGGTGACATCCAGTGGAAGCGGTAGGAACTGAAAACAAGTTCCTTAGAAATATTGTTTCTCGGTGAACAGACAGAGAACTCAAAAAATTATAATTCTGAATGGTTAGTCCTTTTTTGCCTGCTACATAAGTTCTGTTATACTCACAGAGTATCCAAAAGTGAAAATGCTGCCCCCTATACCTTAATAAGAAGTTAACACTCAGTTAATACATGATTCCATATGTGTTATTTCATAGTTTTGATTACTTCACTATTATTCTACAATGTAGAAAATCGTAAAATAAAGAAAAACCCTTGAATGAGTAGGTGTGTCCAAACTTTTGACTGTTACTGTATTGAATCGTGGCTAATTGCGTGCTATCTGTTCATGTTTTCCATTATATGATTAGGATCAATACACGAGCCCGGCTCTGTGGGCCCTGTGCGTAGGTGGGTGGCATGGAACTGACTAGCTACTGGATCAAAGTGGAAATTGGGTGTTGTTGGATTTGATCATCAGTGAAGCGAGTGTTCATTAGCAATAGAGACATGAACACAAACATACACACAAACCCTCAATCCCTTATACCCAGACCCCATGTACAACAGTCTCTAAGGCACTGGGGACATCCGCAGAAATCCACCTTATTCGTCCCTGCTGTTGGTGTTTGTGTGCAGGCATACATTAGGAGCCTGCAGCCACCCCCATCCGGCTCCACTGGCACCAGCTCCTGTGGCACTAGAGAAAATCAGCTGTGCCCACCCATCTGCCATGGAGACAGCACCAACCACCAACCACTCCGTGTGTGTGTGTGTGTGTGTGTGTGTGTGTGTGTGTGTGTGTGTGTGTGTGTGTGTGTGTGTGTGTGTGTGTGTGTGTGTGTGTGTGTGTGTGTGTGTGTGTGTGTGTGTGTGTGTGTGTGTGTGTGTGTGTGTGTGTGTGTGTAAAACACAAATATATTTTTAGTAGATTAGTATTCAACGTCCTGAATTAATACAGGTCAGAAAGTCTCTAAGAGCTTTGCACACCTTGACTGTACAATATTTGCCCATTATTATTGTTGTCCAGTTGGTTGTGATCATTGCTAGACAGCCATTGTCAAGTGTTGCCATACATTTTCAACCGATTTAAGTCAAAACTGTAACAATGCCACTCAATAACATTCAATGTTGTCTGGCAAAAAACTCCAATGTATATTTAGCCTCGTGTTTTAAAAAGCATGTTAAACACTATTATTGCACATAGAGTGAGTCCATGAAATGTATGTGCCATGTTAAGCACATATTTACTCCTGAACTTATTTAAGCTTGCCATAACAAAGGGGTTAAATTGACTCAAGACATTTCAGCTTTTTTTTAAAAATTAATTAGTAAAAAATAAAAAATAAAATAAATAAATACATGAAAACATAATTCCCCTTTGATATAATATATAATAATAATAATATATGCCATTTAGCAGACGCTTTTATCCAAAGCGACTTACAGTCATGTGTGCATACATTATGGGGTATTGTGTGTAGGACAGTGACCAACAATCTGAATTCTACAAATGTTTAATTCATTGGGTGTGAATACTTTCTGAAGGCACTATAATTCATGGGTTGTTTTAAATGCTCATAAAAGTGTGGTACAAAGAATCGATGACAACACTTGGTATGTAAAGCATACACAACACATTTTTATTATTTAATTGACCCACAACATGATTGGCAATACTTTTATTGATCTCACTTTATTTCCGTTTTTTTCCAGAGGTACGTGTAGTCAGGCTGTCTTCCTTCAGGAATCTGTGAAGAAAATGTCTTCCCCACATCTCAAGCCCTCAGGATAGACCTGTGTTGGTAGTGCCAGAGGAACAACTATCAGATCTTCAGATCTGCCAGAAGTTGTTAAGTCAGCCAAGCTGAAGAAGCAAGAGCAGCATCTCCTGCTTGTTCAGAGTTAGCAGTCTGTCTACCAGAAGATGGTTGCTGACTGCAAGACCACCTGTCAAGACCTGATGTTGTCTCTGGGGGGCCCTGCTGAACCAGCAAGCAAAGACATCAGGATGCATTACAGCTTTGATTTTGCTCAACAAGTAAGCAAGATTTCCTCCTTTATACTGATTAAGGACATAGATAGATAGATAGATAGATAGATAGATAGATAGATAGATAGATAGATAGATAGATAGATAGATAGATAGATAGATAGATAGATAGATAGATAGATAGATAGATAGATAGATAGATAGATAGATATGCACATTTGCATTTATCCTAATGTTGTTTTGTTGTTTGCAGGTACATTATCATTCTGACCATATGCAGCCATTTAACTCCTCGCAAGTGTGGCTTGTTTATTGTCTGCTGTGAAGTAATACCACAACAAGCCAACTATTTGATTGATGAAGGCATGTCTGTCACGACTTCCACCGAAATTAGCTCCCCTGCCTGTTCGGGCGGCGCTCGGCGGTCGCCGTCACCGGGCTACTAGCCGCCACCGATCCCTTTTTCGTTGTCTGTTTGTTTTGTCTTATTAGTTTCACCTCTGTGTCCTGTTGTATGTGCTTAATGGGCTTCCTTATTTAAAGTACGTGTACCCGCCCTTGTTTTGTGCGGGATTGTATTTATGCTACGTGTGTGCGTTAGGTAGAGGTTATATATTTCTGGACCTGGCACCCTGTGTTTTGGGTGGTCCACATTATTGTCCGCGCCCTGTGTTTTGGCCTTGTTATTTTTTGTGCCACATTAAAGTGCACCTTTCCCCAGTGGAACTCTCTGCGCCTGATTCCTTCATCACCCACCTAGTCCCGCGTGACAATGTCATCCATCATATCTTCACCAACTACGAAATTGGGGAAACACGTGTGAACCTGAATTGTGATAACTGCAGAGGCCAAAACAAGAATACGTTTGTGCATGGCGGACCATGGACAAGCTCCATTTCAGTCTGGACCTTCACTTCCTGATCACAAGCCACACCAAGTTTTCCCCCGACTGGTGCTTCGGCCTCATCAAGCAGCACTTCAGAAAGACCAGAGTGAACACTTTGACTGAAATTGCTGGTGTTGTGAAGGACAGCACTGTGACTGGAGGATGGTACATGCTGGTGGAAAGCTATGGCTGGCAACAACACCTGACTCTTTTCTTCAAGCCACTGCCACAGATCAAGCAGTACCAGCACTTCAGGTGAATATCATTTTCATGATTATTCTTCTTATCTAAACTTGGGAGATTAATTGATGTTGTGCAAGGTTGTAATGTCTTCTCAATTTGTATGTTATTTCCTGTTTTACAGCTTCGATGCTCTGGAGCCGGGTGATGTTGTCTCCAAGGAGCGTTCAGACTCAGTCGGGACCAGGTTTCAGCTGCTGCACAATGCTGACATCCTTCTTCCCATGGATGGTCTGCCTGTACAAGCACTGGACTGCACTGGACTGGACACAGCTAAACAAACGTATCTTTTTCAGAAGATCAGGGAGTCTTGCAACGAGTCTATGGATATCAAATGCACTGCACCAAAGTCAAGGGCAGGACAGAAACAGGCTGTCTGAACATATATTCTCTTGTTCATGCTTGGTTCAGACTGACCAGTCATTAGCACTATCTGCACTGCCTCTATTCACATAACTCTCTCCTAACACACACACGCCATATGTTGCTACAATTTTTTTGCATACCCGCTGCTCAGCCACTTTACCCCTGATTGTATGTATACAACTACCACAGCTATCGTTGATATTGTTCTTGTACATATTGTATATAATTTTATATTCACACCATCTATTGCTGTACCGTTTACACCTTCTGTAGAGACCCATCCACTTAGCAAGATGTGGCTGGGGGTTATAGCATTTTTTTCACAAACCATCAGTTTAGACAACTGTGTCTAGGTAAGCGTAGTCTAATATTTATAAAATCTTTTTATACGGACACTTTGTTTACCTGGAATTTTTCCTGATTGTAGGCTACTACTTTTACCACATTTAGTCTTAATCATTACTACACTACTCACTGTTTAGCACAAGACCTCACATGTGAATCCTTAAAGAGATGGGTGGGGCTGGCTTACGAAGGAGAGCTCTCTAGTAGTTGTACTAAAACAATCAAAGGCCTTTTTCCAAAAATTGAGGTTACAAGTTTATCAACTTTCAAAGAAGAATGACTTTCCCATTGTTCCTCAAAAATGCAGTGTATGATAGACCATTTTGTAGCTCTGTCTCTGCTTTTATCCAATGTAAAAAACACAATTTCAAATTGTGCTACATATATCAGGTTTCAGGTAAGACCCAGGTGCAGACTGTGTTGAAGTAGCAATGTTCATTGCAACAGGGGCAGGCAAACGACAGGTCAAGGTGAACAGGGGTCGATAATCCAGAGTAGTGGGGCCAAGGTAAAGGACGGCAGGAAGGCCCAGGGTCAGGTCAGGCAGAGGTCGGTAATCCAGAGTAGGGGCAAAGGCACAGAACGGCAGGCAGACTCAGAGTCAGGACAGGCAAGGGTCTGTTTTTTTATGATTTTGATGAAAAATGAAAAATATGAACAACATTCCACTAGGTAATTTGACTGCAGGAATAGGAAATGCCTTACTGTAATAGTTTCCCATTAAATTCTCAAGGAATAATTTTACTACAACTGTCTGGGAGTGGTATGTGTGAGGGATCTAATTGGAGGGGCCTAATGGAGCTCTCTTTGTTATTTGTCTATTAATTTAAATTGCCTGGTGATGTCAGCAGGCAAGCCAAAACACCACCCATGCAAAACCTTCTGATGAGAAGGTCCTGTGTAAAGGGGGTCCTGTGTATTTTTCAACTAGCAACTATCAGGAAATAATACTGATAAATGTGTTTTTACAGTGCTAGTTTCATCAGCTGCTGTACAAAATCTAACAAAGAAAAATATAATTTTGACTACACTGGGCCTTTAAGAATCAATGGGTAGGTACATACCATTAATTAAAATGACCACTGAACAGCCAGGGAATATTACAGATTGTCCCTTTAACATTGAGCAGAATAAATTATTCAGGCCATTAAATAAACAACACAGCTTTACTAATTCAATCAACCCCCAGTAAACATGGTGAAACAACAGGTCCCCCATCAGGGCTGTGATACAGTAAATACAGATAGGAGGTTAATTACCAACACAACCTTTATTTTCCCTCTCACTGTCATTTTCTCCCAGTGGCGAGGTGAGGATGGTGAGGCTTACAGACACACATAAGGCTTGAGACAGCACTGCGGTGAAAGTCCGGGATATGGTGACATTATATCCGAGAGACTGGTGAAATACAGATCATGGGGTATGTCAATATGTAGCCAGTTAGGTTGTAAAAACAACCATTCTGGATTGGATGGTCTCCACTGCGGTTATAGGCTATAACATCCCCTCCAGCCCAGCAGCCACAGCATGGCAGGCCTGGATTTGTGTGTGTGTGTGTGTGTGTGTGTGTGTGTGTGTGTGTGTGTGTGTGTGTGTGTGTGTGTGTGTGTGTGTGTGTGTGTGTGTGTGTGTGTGTGTGTGTGTGTGTGTGTGTGTGTGTGTGTGTGTGTGTGTGTGTGTGTGTGTGTGTGTGTGTGTGTGTGTGTGTGTGTGTGTGTGTGTGTGTGTGTGTGTGTGTGTATTCATGGATGTCAAGGGAAGCAAAGCTACCCCAAAAGATTGACCAATAAAATGTTTAAAAATAAATCAAATGATTTACCTCACACACACACACACACTCACCAATCATGCCATGCTGTGGATGCTGGGCTGGAGGAGATGTTATAACCTATAACCGCAGTGGAGACAGCCATCTAATCCAGAATGTGTTTTTTTTTACAACCTAACTGGCTACATATTGACATACCCTGTGATCTGTATCTCACCAGGATTTCGGATTTAATGTCCCCATATCCATGACTTTCACCGCAGTGCTGTCTCAAGCCTTATGTGTGTCTGTAAGCCTCACCATCCTCACCTCGCCACTGGGAGAAAATGACAGTGAGAGGGAAAATAAAGGTTGTGTTGGTAATTAACCTCCTATCTGTATTTACTGTATCACAGCCCATATGGGGCACCTGTTGTTTCACCATGTTTTTACTGGGGGTTGATTGAATTACACACACACACACACACACACACACACACACACACACACACACACACACACACACACACACACACACACACACACACACACACACACACACACACACACACACACACACACACACAGAGAGAGAAATCAGAACCATGGACAGCCAAATCATATGATTGGAATAAATCGTTTTTGGTATCTTTTAGTTGTCACTGTAATAGACTTAACATAGGTGAATTGAGGATGTTGAAATGTTGAAGTTCAAATGGTGCTGAAATAGTGAAGGTAGCTCCTGTTTTCTTTGTGACTTGCGGTAACTCTCTGTGGGTCTAAGTCAATAGTTGTTTAGTAGTCCAAAAATATTGGAAACATTATCTTGCTTGACCATGCTGTAGGTCATGTTTGTTATATGCAATATGCTTTGTGGACTTCACAGGACTGAGGTTGCTCTCCGGTTTTGTTACTAAACAAAGGTGTGGTTGAATTTATTCTGCCACTTTGTTATCTTATTGTTTTGGCTTTAGGCCTATATATCACGGTCGCGAGTTTTCTGAACTAATAGGTTTTAAAGCAAACAACACAATTATCATAACCCATACGTTGTAATATGGTGTTTTGTGCGGACTTGGCTTCCCCAGTGATTTCAGTCACACACTGCTACTGGTGTGTGTGTGTGTGTGTGTGTGTGTGTGTGTGTGTGTGTGTGTGTGTGTGTGTGTGTGTGTGTGTGTGTGTGTGTGTGTGTGTGTGTGTGTGTGTGTGTGTGTGTGTGTGTGTGTGTGTGTGTGTGTGTGTGTGTGTGTGTGTGTGTGTGTGTGTGTGTGTGTGTGTGGAAATCCTGTATTTCCCCAAACACATTTACATTTACATTTAAGTCATTTAGCAGACGCTCTTATCCAGAGCGACTTACAAATTGGTGCATTCACCTTATGACATCCAGTGGAACAGCCACTTTACAATAGTGCATCTAAATATTTTAAGGGGGGTGAGAAGGATTACTTTATCCTATCCTAGGTATTCCTTAAAGAGGTGGGGTTTCAGGTGTCTCCGGAAGGTGGTGATTGACTCCGCTGTCCTGGCGTCGTGAGGGAGTTTGTTCCACCATTGGGGAGCCAGAGCAGCGAACAGTTTTGACTGGGCTGAGCGGGAACTGTACTTCCTCAGTGGTAGGGAGGCGAGCAGGCCAGAGGTGGATGAACGCAGTGCCCTTATTTGGGTGTAGGGCCTGATCAGAGCCTGGAGGTACTGAGGTGCCGTTCCCCTCACAGCTCCGTAGGCAAGCACCATGGTCTTGTAGCGGATGCGAGCTTCAACTGGAAGCCAGTGGAGAGAGCGGAGGAGCGGGGTGACGTGAGAGAACTTGGGAAGGTTGAACACTAGACGGGCTGCGGCGTTCTGGATGAGTTGTAGGGGTTTAATGGCACAGGCAGGGAGCCCAGCCAACAGCGAGTTGCAGTAATCCAGACGGGAGATGACAAGTGCCTGGATTAGGACCTGCGCCGCTTCCTGTGTGAGGCAGGGTCGTACTCTGCGGATGTTGTAGAGCATGAACCTACAGGAACGGGCCACCACCTTGATGTTAGTTGAGAACGACAGGGTGTTGTCCAGGATCACGCCAAGGTTCTTAGCGCTCTGGGAGGAGGACACAATGGAGTTGTCAACCGTGATGGCGAGATCATGGAACGGGCAGTCCTTCCCGGGAGGAAGAGCAGCTCCGTCTTGCCGAAGTTCAGCTTGAGGTGGTGATCCGTCATCCACACTGATATGTCTGCCAGACATGCAGAGATGCGATTCGCCACCTGGTCATCAGAAGGGGGAAAGGAGAAGATTAATTGTGTGTCGTCTGCATAGCAATGATAGGAGAGACCATATGAGGTTATGACAGAGCCAAGTGACTTGGTGTATAGCGAGAATAGGAGAGGGCCTAGAACAGAGCCCTGGGGGACACCAGTGGTGAGAGCGCGTGGTGAGGAGACAGATTCTCACCACGCCACCTGGTAGGAGCGACCTGTCAGGTAGGACGCAATCCAAGCGTGGGCCGCGCCGGAGATGCCCAACTCGGAGAGGGTGGAGAGGAGGATCTGATGGTTCACAGTATCGAAGGCAGCCGATAGGTCTAGAAGGATGAGAGCAGAGGAGAGAGAGTTAGCTTTAGCGGTGCGGAGCGCCTCCGTGATACAGAGAAGAGCAGTCTCAGTTGAATGACTAGTCTTGAAACCTGACTGATTTGGATCAAGAAGGTCATTCTGAGAGAGATAGTGGGAGAGCTGACCAAGGACGGCACGTTCAAGAGTTTTGGAGAGAAAAGAAAGAAGGGATACTGGTCTGTAGTTGTTGACATCGGAGGGATCGAGTGTAGGTTTTTCAGAAGGGGTGCAACTCTCGCTTTCTTGAAGACGGAAGGGACGTAGCCAGCGGTCAGGGATAAGTTGATGAGCGAGGTGAGGTAAGGGAGAAGGTCTCCGGAAATGGTCTGGAGAAGAGAGGAGGGGATAGGGTCGAGCGGGCAGGTTGTTGGGCGGCCGGCCGTCACAAGACGCGAGATTTCATCTGGAGAGAGAGGGGAGAAAGAGGTCAGAGCACAGGGTAGGGCAGTGTGAGCAGAACCAGCGGTGTCGTTTGACTTAGCAAACGAGGATCGGATGTCGTCGACCTTCTTTTCAAAATGGTTGACGAAGTCATCTGCAGAGAGGGAGGAGGGGGGGAGGGGGAGGAGGATTCAGGAGGGAGGAGAAGGTGGCAAAGAGCTTCCTAGGGTTAGAGGCAGATGCTTGGAATAGAGGTCCTAAACTCATGGATGGCAGAGAACTCGGCATCAGTGATGTACTGGGCCGTCCGCAACACTTTCTGTAGCACCTTGTGGTCGAGGACAGTGCAGTTGCCATAACAAGCAGTGATGCAGCCAGTCAAGATTCTCTCAATGGTGCAGCTGTAGAACTTCTTGAGGATCTGAGGGCACATGCCAAATCTCTTCACCCTCCTGAGGGAGAAGAGGCACAGTCAGGGCCGGCCCTAGGCATAAGCGACATCAGCGGTCACTTAGGGCCTCCAGCCTGTTTTGAGTTAGAATACACAAGGCTATCTCTTCTTATGTAAATCACTGAAGGTCAATCAATTAGCCCATCAGCTAAAACATTTTAGATTGGTAAGTTAGTCTAGCCAGCATTCTAAACTTGTAGTTATCATGGCCGAATTACCGACAGGGCATGAATGCCTTGTGCCCAGTGTCCCTGACCTCTTACTCAGATATCATATTAAAATGTTTCGCTGACCTATAGCAAAATGAGTAAAATGGCATGAAATTAGTTATAGAATGGTAAATGTTCTTTCCGACTCATGGAAAAATGTGTAGAATTAAAGAAAATGTACTTTAAAACTTAAAAATGTTCAACACTATCAAGAGGGGGGGGGTGGCATTAAAATAGCGCTAACGTCATGTCATTCCAAATCATGTCGCCCAGCCAAAAAGTCTCCCCCACCTGCGTCACAATGGGATTCAATAAACTATTAGCGCCGTAGCTACAGTATATCAACAGTGTGTTGACCTAATGATTCAAATTTTGGAGATCATTGCAGCTTTAAGGACGTTCTTTTCATCCGTGCTATGCACACAAGGCTGATTTCCACCACAATCACGCTGTTTAAACAATTTTGTTTTGCTAATCAAATTAAAACATGACTTCAACCTACTTTTGGGTACCTTGATAACATTACAACATGAAATCCATATCTTACATGTTACTACGTTTCGGAAATAGCAAAAAAACACATGTAATCCGCTTGACACATTAAAGTTACCTCAGAGATCACAAAGTAAGCTAATTTTATACTCCATTTATATTTAAATCGGTTTGATTCATACACTTTGATATTTTTATGCTACAGTTGTGTCATTAACGTATTTTCACAGATTTTTGTACAATCACATGGCTTTCATAGACTAAAATACTGAATTCAGGTTTGTGGGATGTAGAGGAGGTGGTTGCTGTATAGGTGAGTGGGAGGTTCTGCCTGTCACTTGTTCTCAACAGGCAGCCAGTCTCAGAAGGGGTTCTTGAAGAGACTGCAAATTTCAGGCACTGCTGCTCCCTTTGTTCTCAGTGTTTGCAGTGCTAGTTTTTTTAGTTAATATGTGTATCTCACATATTATGTGCCCAGTATCATAGAGCAAAGAAAACTTTCTTAGCAGATAATGACAACATGACAATGATAGTAGCTGTAGATGATGTAATGAAAAGTTGGAGGGTGGTTGGTAATGGAGGACACCAAGGTGGATATATTCACCTTAACAAATGTTGACGTCAGCTGGGAGTGAAAGAGCAGCGAGGTTTCAAAGGTCTCGCCTTCCCTGCATCCTTCTTCCAAATGTAATTCGCCCTGACGTCGAGGAACTTCAGAATCCCCTTATTGAAACTGCTCCGGTAGCTCTCCTTTTGCTTCTCCTGCGCCTTGTTGATGTTCAGTCTCACCTTGACCTTACCAGGAATAAATGCAATTATATTTCATGTTACAAATACATTTCCTACATATCTCTTGGAGGACCCGAACAATGATTTTTACCTTGTCACAACCTCCTGATTCTACAACTTCGACCACATCAGATAGATAAACAACACTAACTCAATCACAAATTTGAAACACTTCAGTATATACAATAATTGTATATACAATTGCATTGTTTACCTCAGTCAAAAGCTATTGCTCCCGTCCGTACTCAGTGGAGGCCTGGAAGCTGCTTTTATGTTCAAAGAGAATTACATTCATGTTGTTCTCCCATCATCCCTGGTACCCATCAAGGGACTTGCCCATGGCAGTCTTGAGGTTCTGATTGGTTCATTCACCAAACCTGGAGGACGGGGTAGGAAAGTGATATCTATTGACAATGTAAGATATTTAAATATTTCTGATTATGTACCATGGAAAAACATAAACATAAAATTGTTTAAAAAAATAATAATTAAAACATTGGTGAGAGAATATAACCTATAACATCGGTACCTTGTTCCAGCATTCACTCAAGATAATCTCAGGAGAACCGTGGGTGTTGAAGATGTCCATTATCGTCTTGGAGATGGCTTCGCCGGTCTCGTCCTTGATGGGTATTATACAAAACGGAAATAAAAATTGGTTCCAAGCACACTTTTCAATAGGTTACAGAAGGGAATTTAGATTTAAGCACGTTCTCTTTCTTTACTGACCTTAATGGGTTTTGTGAGGGGTCCGATGAGGTCCACCACTAACATTTAAAGTGTTAGAGAGAAGATTACCTCACATTCTATATTGAAATCTGATGTAGTCAAATAAAGCAACCATTACAAAATAATGTAATAGGACAAAATTTGATTTGGGACACTTAGCGATCATGTGCCATGGACAAACTACTTTGATGTGTTTCAACTCCTGCTCCACAGTCTTCACCCTCTCAAACTTCTGGCAGGCAAGACAGGGTACTGACCTTTAAGCAAAAGAGACGCCTTTAAAAATGGTGTGCTCTCTGATATGACATTCACTGAAATCATAATAATTTCATATATAATAGAATGTGATTTATAAACCAAAGGTTATTTCACTTGCCCAGCTGTCCACCTCCTTGACAATTCCCCGTCAGAAGAAGCGTAAGTTGATTTTGACAATCATGCGCTTTACTCCAAGGTGGCCAGCATGCATCTCGGTCAGCAAGTCCTCATTCTCCTTAGTAAAAATCACCCTCCTGTGTGGCTGGTCAGTTCTCATTTACATCTGCGACCTGGCCAAGATAAAGCAAAGCAGTGCGACACAAACAACAACACAGAGTTACACATGGAATTAACAAACATACAGTCAGTAACACAATAGAAAAAGTATATATACAGTGTGTGCAAATGGCGTAAGGTGGTAATGCAATAAATAGGCCATAGTAACGACATAATTACCATTTAGCAAATTAACACTGGAGTGATAGATGTGCAGATGATGATGTGCAAGTAGAAATACTGGTGTGCAAAAGAGCAAAAAAGAATATGGGGATGAGGTAGGTAGATTGTATGGGCTATTTACAGATGGGCTGTGTACAGTTCAAATCAAATAAAATAAAATGTTATTTGTCACGTACACATCGTGAGCAGATGTTAATGCGAGTGTAGCGAAATGCTTGTGCTTCTAGTTCCGACAATGCAGTAATAACCAACAAGTAATCTAACTAACAATTCCAAAACTACTGTCTTATACACAGTGTAAGGGGATAAAGAATATGTACATAAAGATATATGAATGAGTGATGGTACAGAGCAGCATAGGCAAGATACAGTAGATGGTATCGAGTACAGTATATACATATGAGATGAGTATGTAAACAAAGTGGCATAGTTAAAGTGGCTAGTGTTACATGTATTACATAAGGATGCAGTAGATGATATAGAGTACAGTATATACGTATACATATGAGATGAATAATGTAGGGTATGTAAACATTATATTAGGTAGCATTGTTTAAAGTGGCTAGTGATATATTTTACATAATTTCCCATCAATTCCCATTATTAAAGTGGCTGGAGTTGAGTCAGAGTGTTGGCAGCAGCCACTTAATGTTAGTGGTGGCTGTTTAACAGTCTGATGGCCTTGAGATAGAAGCTGTTCTTCAGTCTCTCGGTCCCAGCTTTGATGCACCTGTACTGACCTTGCCTTCTGGATGATAGCGGGGTGAACAGGCAGTGGCTCGGGTGGTTGTTGTCCTTGATGATCTTGGTAGTGGGTTCGATCCCCGGGGCCACCCATACGTAGAATGTATGCACACATGACTGTAAGTCGCTTTGGATAAAAGCGTCTGCTAAATGGCATATATATTATTATATTATATTATTATCTTTATGGCCTTCCTGTAACATCGGGTGGTGTAGGTGTCCTGGAGGGCAGGTAGTTTGCCCCCGGTGATGCGTTGTGCAGACCTTACTACCCTCTGGAGAGCCTTACGGTTGTGGGCGGAGCAGTTGCCGTACCAGGCGGTGATACAGCCCGACAGGATGCTCTCGATTGTGCATCTGTAGAAGTTTGTGAGTGCTTTTGATGACAAGCCGAATTTCTTCAGCCTCCTGAGGTTGAAGAGGCGCTGCTGCGCCTTCTTCACGATGCTGTCTGTGTGAGTGGACCAATTCAGTTTGTCTGTGATGTGTATGCCGAGGAACTTAAAACTTACTACCCTCTCCACTACTGTTCCATCGATGTGGATAGGGGGGTGTTCCCTCTGCTGTTTCCTGAAGTCCACAATCATCTCCTTAGTTTTATTGACGTTGAGTGTGAGGTTATTTTCCTGACACCACACTCTGAGGGCCCTCACCTCAGTTGCAGCGATCGGTTAGCTGCTCAGATAGCTGATGCTTAAAGTGAGTGAGGGAGATATACGTCTCCAACTTCAGCTATTTTTGCAATTCGGTACAGTCATTGGCAGCAGAGAACTGGAAGAAAAGGCGACCAAAGGACGTGTTGGCTTTGGGGATGACCAGTGAGATATATCTGCTGGAGCACGTTCTACGGGTGGGTGTTGTTTTGATGACCAGTGAGCCGAGATAAGGTGGAGCTTTACCTAGCAAAGACTTATAGATGACCTGAAGCCAGTGGGTCTGGCAACAAATATGTAGCGATGGCCAGCCTACGAGAGCATACAGGTCGCAGTGGTGGGTGGTATATGGGGCTTTGGTGACAAAACGGATGGAAATGTGATAGATTGCATCCAGTTTTATGAGTAGAGTGTTAGAGGCTATTTTGTAAATGACATCGCCGAAAGTCGAGGATCTGTAGGATGGTCAGTTTTACGAGGGTATATTTGGCAGTGTGAGTGAAAAATAAAAATAGGAAGCCAATTCTAGATTTAATTTTGGATTGGAGATGTTTACAGTCTAGCCAGAGTGATTACCTAACAAGTTGGAAGAGACCAGCTGTTGAAATACTCAAGTCTAAGTACATTTGCACTGCTGTCTGTCTTCCATTCTCTTCCCACCGCTCTCTCTCTCTCTAAGACACCTAGTTAAGAGCATTTGGAATAACCATCATTGCTAACACCTATCCATTTGATTAATCAGGTTTAACTTACAGCTAGATACCTCAGTATGACAGACATATAACTAAATCAGTGGAGGCTGCTGAGGGGAGGATGACTCATAATAATGGCTGGAGTGGGGTCAATGGAATGGTATCAACCATTTGGAAACCACGTGTTTGATACCATTCCATTGACTCCATTCCAGACATTATTATGAGCCATCCTCCCCTCAGCAGCCTCCACTGAACTATATGTTTAGCTAGCAACATGTAGATGAGCAACTAGCTAGATGACAAATGGTTGTTGGAAAATGGTTGTACATAGCTAAAACTGTTCAGTTATCTAATAGAAGTTAACTGCCTAATGTTACCCTGAAATGTGAATTTCTCTGAATGTTGCACCTCTTGTCAGTGGTGCCTTCATAGTTCTTTGCATGGTTGGAAAGATAAAATAAATTCTCCTCGAGGGAGGCTATTGAAGTGCAAGCTTCATACAAATAGAAAGCTACAATAACAGTTACAGTACCTAGCTAGGAAGCTAAACTTAGCAAAATAAAACTACCTGGCTTGCTAGCTAGGCAGTAGCTAGTACAGTAGCTACCCAACGTCAGTCTAATAACAGCTTAAATAATTTATCCCCATTTAACAATATGTTCTTCAATAAAGACAAATATATGGTAAAGAAAGTGTTCTCTTTCCAGTATTGTCCATCCTCTAAAGCAGCAGGTAGTCACTGTCAAAAACACTGTCCTTGGAGAGCAATTCTGAGCTTATCATTTTGTGCAGACTGAGCGAGTGCTTATGAGGTGAAATAGAACTAGAACTGCCTTCATCCTTCCCTACCTGGTAAAATAGAGCCAAGCAACCAGCTTAGCAACAGATGCTTTGGTTCATTATGTAACCCGGTCAGAATTTTGCAAGTTATAGCTACAGCCCTAGAAACGGAAGCTCATCAAATCCCAATTTGATGCAAGGGGGACACTTTTTTGGCCGGGGGACACTATTTGACAAGACAGACCCACAAAAGGCTAGGACCTGCCCTGGGCACCATTATTCGTGACCCTTGGATGTGGATGCGGGAGTGTTCCCTGCCCCCCCCCCCCCCCCCAGGAAAATAAAACCTGCCACTCCAAATTTGCTACACTCATTATTAAAATCACAATTTAACCAACACCCATAATTATTTGTGACTACCTGGACCTACCATTTGGTTCTAAGGTATTGAACTAAACCATATGATTTGAATTAAAAAAGTATTATAATAAACATTAACATTATAATAAACATGAAAAGGTGAATGAAGTACACATCATTTCAAATAGGCTGCATGTCATATTAAAAAGCATAAAATCACTCTAAATAGGTCAGGAGCCATACAGGGAGCCGAAGAAGGAACGGAAATTATAAGGGTATAGGGCGAGACCCAGATGCAGACACGGGAGGCAGATGGTTTCAGTCTCTGATAATTAGGGGCAGGCAAGAGAATGGTTCTGGACAGGAAAAAGATTTCTCTGCATCTGCAAAGAAAATAAAAACACAAAACCTCTTTTGTTTCAGTATTACACAAATTATGCATTTACTAGCTAACTAAATGATAAAAGGGATAACATAAGCACGTAATACATTAGGAAATTGTACCTACCAGACTGACACAATATGTTGGCTTTTTACAAAGAAGATGAAAAGGGAGAGAGAAAGAGACACTTATTGTTGATACATTTTAGAAACTATTCTCACAGTAATCATATACTTTGCACACGAACCTCCGCCCGTTTAGAGTAAGAAATCATGAATGTATTTACATTTCAATGACTTCACTCACTGTGGATCTCTGTCGGAACCAGCCCTCCCTAGGAAGGGTTTTGGGCCTTTCAGCAGAATACTTGTAAGGCTCTGATTGTCCAAAAGGGGTCCCCCTGCTCCATCTTCTACTGTTGTTCACTCTGGAAGATGCTACTTGGAAGATAGGCTAGCCAGCCGTGTTGACGGTTTGCATTGGTGATGAGTAGTAGAATATGGTGATTTGAGAAGAGAAGTGGAATAGGATGTTTGAAGAGTAGTAGAATGGTTCAACTTAAATTCACTTTTCTAGAAACTTTCTTAGGACAGCTAATCATCCGTACCAGTGACTGTCTGAAAGGGGAGTTTTCTTCTCCACCTCGTGTTGGCATTCAGGGTTAAAACCACTTTACACGTGCATCTGCTGCAGCCAGGCAATGTTCTGTTCTAAATGTTAATTTCTTTACCAATCCTTTTATGCACTCTGGTCAAAAGGGATGGTTCCGTCATACTCTCTGACGTCACTCGGGGCATGGCTACTTACTGTGCGAGGTTTATAGAAGACAGATTCTCTTATGGCTCCTAAAATAACAAAACCTCTTTCATAATAATATTTCATATACAGTCGTGGCCAAAAGTTTTGAGAACGACACAAATATTAATTTCCACAATGTCTGCTGCCTCAGTTTGTATAATGGCAATTTTCATATACTCCAGAATGTTATGAAGAGTGATCAGATTAATTCCCTATTTGCCATGCAAATTATCTGAATCCCCAAAAAACATTTCCACTGCATTTCAGCCGTGCCACAAAAGGACCAGAGGACATCATGTCAGTGATACTCTCGTTAACACAGGTGTGAGTGTTGCCGAGAACAAGGCTGGAGATCACTCTGTCATCACTCTGCTTGGAATCATTGTTCTTCCTCTGTAAAAAATGGTTACCTGCAAGGAAACACGTGCCGTCATCATTGATCATTGATTTTCACAGGCAAGGATATTGCTGCCGGTAAGATTGCACCTAAATCAACCATTTATCGGATCATCAAGAACTTCAAGGAGAGCAGTTCAATTGTTGTGAAGAAGGCTTCAGGGCGCCCAAGAAAGTCCAGCAAGCGCCAGGATCGTCTTCTAAAGTTGATTCAGCTGCGGGATCGTGGCACAACCAGTACAGAGCTTGCTCAGGAATGGCAGCAGGCAGGTGTGAGTGTATCTGCACGCACAGTGAGGCAAAGACCTTTGGAGGATGGCCTTGTGTCAAGAAGGGCAGCAAAGAAGCCACTTCTCTCCAGGAAAAACATCAGGGACAGACTGATATTCTGCCAAAGGTACAGGGATTGGGCTGCTGAGGAAAATAGCTTGTCGGGGGAAGAAAAGAAAAAGTGAGCGCTACCGTCAGTCCTGTGTCATGCCAACAGTAAAGCAGCCTGAGACCATTCATGTGTGAGGTTGCTTCTCAGCCAAGGGAGTGGGCTCACTCACAATTTTGCCTAAGAATACAGCCATGAATAAAGAATGGTACCAACACATCCCCCGAGAGCAACTTCTCCCAACCATCCAGGAACAGTTTGGTGACAAACAATGCCTTTTCCAGCTTGATGGAAAGTGGCACTGGGAAAAAAACATTGATATTTTGGGTCCATGGCCATGAAACTCCCCAGACCTTAATCCCATTGAGAACTTGTGGTCAATCCTCAAGAGGCGGGTGGACAAACCAAAACCCACAAATTCTGACAAACTCCAAGCATTGATTATGCAAGAATGGGCTGCCATCAGTCAGGATGTGACCCAGAAGTTAATTGACAGTATGCCAGGTTGGATTGCAGAGGTCATGAAAAAGAAGGGTCAACACTGCAAATATTGACTCTTTGCATCAACTTCATGTAATTGTCAATAAAAGCCTTTGACACTTATGAAATGCTTGTAATTATACTTCAGTATTCTGTAGTAACATCTGACAAAAATATCTAACGACACCGAGGCAGCATACTTTGTGAAAATTAATATTTGTGTCATTCTCAAAACTTTTTTACACAACTATACAATGTTAAGGATGGAGACTTCGTACATGTAGTATACAGTATAAACTTTTCAAGTTACAGTATATCCTTTAGAACATTTTGAATGACATCCCAAAATAACAACCCATATGACATTTATTCTTTAGATCACCACTGACCATTCCCCATGTCTCTGTTAGGAATATGTTTTAGAGTTTTGGTGGGAAATGTCTCAGGAGACAAAGAAACATTCCTGTGTTAATTTGGAGAGGGATGTTCTTTGGATCTTCTCTACTTTAGTTTGCGACAGGGTGGGAACTGTCAAACCCCCACCAACTCCCTCCTCCCCCCTCTCTGGGTGAGAGAGGGTCTGGTTACTGTCATCCTTGCCAAGCTGATCTGACCCAGTTGGATCCTCACAGGACAGTCATGGCAGTCCCCATTTGGTGGGTTCAATCTTGGAAGGATTCTGCAGGTTGCAACCCACCACAAAAATGTCCACAGAATGTCCTGGTTTGGGGAACTGTGTAGCAGTTCCCCTCTGGTGGGTTACCCTGGTAGGATTTCAGCAAGCTGCAAACCACCACAAGAATGGCCAGGGGATGTCCTGGTTGTGGATTGTCATTCCAGACCCATCGTCCGGTTGTCCAGGCTGGTCGATCTTGGCAGTAACTTAGACAGACGTTAACTTCTTATGGGTAGGTGGGATGATGAGCGCGAAATTCAAAATACAGTATTATAAATATTTAACTTTCTTAAAATCACAAGTGTAACGCATCAAAATAAAGCTTAACTTCTTGTTAATCCAGCCGCTGTGTCATATTTCGAAAAGGCTTTACAGCGAAAGCAAACCATGCGATTATCTGAGGACAGCGCCCCACATACAAACACATGAAAAACATATTTCAACCAGGCAGGTGCGACACAAAAGTCAGAAATAGCGATATAAAAAATTCCTTACTTTTGATGATCTTCTGTTGCATTCCAAAAGGTCCCAGTTACATCACAAATGTTCCTTTTGTTCGATAATGTCCTTCTTTATATCCATAAGAACTCAGTTTAGCTGGAGCGCTTCACTCAATAATCCACCCAGTTTCCCTCCATCAAAATGCATACAAAATGAATCCCAAACGGTACTAGTAAACTTTTCCAAACAAGTCAAACAATGTTTTAAATCATACCTTGGGTACCTGAATACGTAAATAAACGGTAAAATTTAAGACTGCTAGAGTCTCCCGTCTTTTCGGAGCTGCTAGAGCAGTCAGTCTGTCCTGAGCCGTCAGTCAGCCAGGAGCCGCCAGAGCCCCCAGTCAGCCAGGAGCCACCAGAGCCGCCAGCCAGGAGCTGCCAGAGCCGCCAGCCAGCCAGGAGCTGCCAGAGCCACCAGCCAGCCAGGAGCTGCTAGAGCCGCCAGCCAGCGAGGAGCTGCCAGAGCCGCCAACCAGCCAGGAGCTGCCAGAGCCGACAGCCAGTCAGCAGCTGCCAGAGCCGCCAGCCAGCCAGGTGCTGCCAGAGCCGCCAGCCAGCCAGGAGCTACCAGAGCCGCCAACCAGCCAGGAGCTGCCAGAGCCACCAGCCAGCCAGGAGCTGCCAGAGCCGTCAGTCAGCCAGGTTCTGCCAGAGCCCTCAGTCTGCCAGGCGATGCCAGAATCGCCCTTCGCTCCGGAGCTGCTAGAGTCTCCCGCCTGTCCGGCACAGCCGGAGGCGTCCTTCACTCCAGCGCTGCCGGAGTCTCCCGCCTGTCCGGTGCTGCCGGAATCCCCCGTCCATTCGGGACCCATGTCTAGGGTCCCCAGTCCAAGGTCGGTGGTGAGGGTCGCCGCTTTAAAGAGGCCACGGAGGCGGGCAAAGAGGTGCACTAGAACTATAGGGTAGTGGGGTCCACGTCCCGCGCCAGAACCGCCACCACGGACAGAGGCCCACCAAGACCCTCCCCTATAGGTTCAGGTTTTGCGGCCGGAGTCCGCACCTTTGGGGGGGGGGGGGTACTGTCACGTTCTGACCTTTATTTTCTTTGTTTTGTCTTTATTTAGTATGGTCAGGGCGTGAGTTGGGTGGGCAGTCTATGTTTGTGTTTTCTAGGGTTTTTCTATTTCTGTGTTTGGCCTAATATGGTTCTCAATCAGATGCAGCTGTTTATCGTTGTCCCTGATTGAGAACCAAATTTAGGTAGTCTGGGTTTCACTGTTTGTGGTTGTTTGTTTCCGTGTGAGTGTTTGTCGGTTGGGTTATTTCACGTATTCGTTTATTGGTTTTGTATGTCATAGTGTTCAGTGCTTTTCTTATTCAAATTCAAAATGAACACTTACCACGCCGCATCTCGGTCCGATCCTTACTCCTCTTCAGGCGAAGAGGAGGAAATCTGCTTCTTCCTTGTTGAGCGACCTTTAAGGTTATGTCATTTAACATTTTACATTTACATTTACATTTACATTTAAGTCATTTAGCAGACGCTCTTATCCAGAGCGACTTACAAATTGGTGCATTCACCTTATGACATCCAGTGGAACAGTCACTTTACAATAGTGCATCTAAATCTTAAAGGGGGGGGGGGGGGGAATACTTATCCTATCCTAGGTATTCCTTAAAGAGGTGGGGTTTCAGGTGTCTCCGGAAGGTGGTGATTGACTCCGCTGTCCTGGCGTCGTGAGGGAGTTTGTTCCACCATTGGGGGGGCCAGAGCAGCGAACAGCTTTGACTGGGCTGAGCGGGAGCTGTACTTCCTCAGTGGTAGGGAGGCGAGCAGGCCAGAGGTGGATGAACGCAGTGCCCTTGTTTGGGTGTAGGGCCTGATCAGAGCCTGGAGGTACTGAGGTGCCGTTCCCCTCACAGCTCCGTAGGGGCAAGCACCATGGTCTTGTAGCGGATGCGAGCTTCAACTGGAAGCCAGTGGAGAGAACGGAGGAGCGGGGTGACGTGAGAGAACTTGGGAAGGTTGAACACCAGACGGGCTGCGGCGTTCTGGATGAGTTGAAGGGTTTAATGGCACAGGCAGGGAGCCCAGCCAACAGCGAGTTGCAGTAATCCAGACGGGAGATGACAAGTGCCTGGATTAGGACCTGCGCCGCTTCCTGTGTGAGGCAGGGTCGTACTCTGCGGATGTTGTAGAGCATGAACCTACAGGAACGGGCCACCGCCTTGATGTTGGTTGAGAACGACAGGGTGTTGTCCAGGATCACACCAAGGTTCTTAGCGCTCTGGGAGGAGGACACAATGGAGTTGTCAACCGTGATGGCGAGATCATGGAACGGGCAGTCCTTCCCGGGAGGAAGAGCAGCTCCGTCTTGCCGAGGTTCAGCTTGAGGTGGTGATCCGTCATCCACACTGATATGTCTGCCAGACATGCAGAGATGCGATTCGCCACCTGGTCATCAGAAGGGGGAAAGGAGAAGATTAGTTGTGTGTCGTCTGCATAGCAATGATAGGAGAGACCATGTGAGGTTATGACAGAGCCAAGTGACTTGGTGTATAGCGAGAATAGGAGAGGGCCTAGAACAGAGCCCTGGGGGACACCAGTGGTGAGAGCGCGTGGTGAGGAGACAGATTCTCGCCACGCCACCTGGTAGGAGCGACCAGTCAGGTAGGACGCAATCCAAGCGTGGGCCGCGCCGGAGATGCCCAACTCGGAGAGGGTGGAGAGGAGGATCTGATGGTTCACAGTATCGAAGGCAGCCGATAGATCTAGAAGGATGAGAGCAGAGGAGAGAGAGTTAGCTTTAGCAGTGCGGAGCGCCTCCGTGATACAGAGGAGAGCAGTCTCAGTTGAATGACTAGTCTTGAAACCTGACTGATTTGGATCAAGAAGGTCATTCAGAGAGAGATAGCGGGAGAGCTGGCCAAGGACGGCACGTTCAAGAGTTTTGGAGAGAAAAGAAAGAAGGGATACTGGTCTGTAATTGTTGACATCGGAGGGATCGAGTGTAGGTTTTTTCAGAAGGGGTGCAACTCTCGCTCTCTTGAAGACGGAAGGAACGTAGCCAGCGGTCAGTGATGAGTTGATGAGCGAGGTGAGGTAAGGGAGAAGGTCTCCGGAAATGGTCTGGAGAAGAGGGGAGGGGATAGGGTCAAGCGGGCAGGTTGTTGGGCGGCCGGCCGTCACAAGACGCGAGATTTCATCTGGAGAGAGAGGGGAAAGAGGTCAGAGCACAGGGTAGGGCAGTGTGAGCAGAACCAGCGGTGTCGTTTGACTTAGCAAACGAGGATCGGATGTCGTCGACCTTCTTTTCAAAATGGTTGACGAAGTCGTCTGCAGAGAGGGAGGAGGGGGGATTCAGGAGGGAGGAGAAGGTGGCAAAGAGCTTCCTAGGGTTAGAGGCAGATGCTTGGAATTTAGCGTGGTAGAAAGTGGCTTTAGCAGCAGAGACAGAGGAGGAAAATGTAGAGAGGAGGGAGTGAAAGGATGCCAGGTCCGCAGGGAGGCGAGTTTTCCTCCATTTCCGCTCGGCTGCCCGGAGGCCTGTTCTGTGAGCTCGCAATGAGTCATCGAGCCACGGAGCGGGAGGGGAGGACCGAGCCGGCCTTGAGGATAGGGGACATAGAGAGTCAAAGGATGCAGAGAGGGAGGAGAGGATGGTTGAGGAGCCAGAATCAGGAGATAGGTTGGAGAAGGTTTGAGCGGAGGGAAGAGATGATAGGATGGAAGAGGAGAGAGTAGCGGGGGAGAGAGAGCGAAGGTTGGGACGGCGCGATACCATCCGAGTAGGGGCAGTGTGGGAGGTGTTGGATGAGAGCGAGAGGGAAAAGGATACAAGGTAGTGGTCGGAGACTTGGAGGGGAGTTGCAATGAGGTTAGTGGAAGAACAGCATCTAGTAAAGATGAGGTCGAGCGTATTGCCTGCCTTGTGAGTAGGGGGAAGGTGAGAGGGTGAGGTCAAAAGAGGAGAGGAGTGGAAAGAAGGAGGCAGAGAGGAATGAGTCAAAGGTAGACGTGGGGAGGTTAAAGTCGCCCAGAACTGTGAGAGGTGAGCCGTCCTCAGGAAAGGAGCTTATCAAGGCATCAAGCTCATTGATGAACTCTCCAAGGGAACCTGGAGGGCGATAAATGATAAGGATGTTAAGCTTGAAAGGGCTGGTAACTGTGACAGCATGGAATTCAAAGGAGGCGATAGACAGATGGGTAAGGGGAGAAAGAGAGAATGACCACTTGGGAGAGATGAGGATCCCGGTGCCACCACCCCGCTGACCAGAAGCTCTCGGGGTGTGCGAGAACACGTGGGCGGACGAAGAGAGAGCAGTAGGAGTAGCAGTGTTGTCTGTGGTGATCCATGTTTCCGTTAGTGCCAAGAAGTCGAGGGACTGGAGGGAGGCATAGGCTGAGATGAACTCTGCCTTGTTGACCGCAGATCGGCAGTTCCAGAGGCTACCGGAGACCTGGAACTCCACGTGGGTTGTGCACGCTGGGACCACCAGATTAGGGTGGCCGCGGCCACGCGGTGTGGAGCGTTTGTATGGTCTGTGCAGAGAGGAGAGAACAGGGATAAACAGACACATAGTTGACAGGCTACAGAAGAGGCTACGCTAATGCAAAGGAGATTGGAATGACAAGTGGACTACACGTCTCGAATGTTCAGAAAGTTAAGCTACGTAGCAAGAATCTTATTGACTAAAATTATTAAAATGATACAGTACTGCTGAAGTAGGCTAGCTGGCAGTGGGTGCGTTGTTGACACTACACTAATCAATAGAGGACTCATTTTACTGTGGATATTGATACCATTGTACCTATTTCCTCCAGCATCTTCACAAGGTCCTTTGCTGTCGTTCTGGGATTGATTTGCACTTCTCACCAAAGTACGTTCATCTCTAGGAGACAGAACGCGTCTCCTTCCTGAGCGGTATTACAGCTGCATGGTCCCATGGTGTTTATACTTGCGTACAATTGTTTGTACAGATGAACATGGTGCCTTCGGGCATTTGGAAATTGCTCCCAAGGATGAACCAGACTTGTGGAGGTCTACGATTCTTTTTCTGAGGTCTTGGCTGATTACTTTTGATTTTCCCATGATGTCAAGCAAAGAGCCACTGAGTTTGAAGGTAGGCCCTGAAATAGTCGCCTCTTCACTGCTCCAGCCTTTGGTAATCTCGCTCTGCGCTCAAGTCGAATTGGCACAATCTGCTCCTTGCTCCGCTCCAGCTCAGCTCCGCTCACTTAATCTGAATGGTGGACAACATGGACAACATGAATCAGGACAGTGAGTGGTGAATGGGGGTGACTGTCAGTGCTCAATTTGAGCCGGCTCTTACCGGAACAGGATCTGGCACCTCTCAGATTTGACTTTGTTTGTTCCGGGACCTATTTGCCCGCATCCGGTACCTCTCGCGGCATGATTTATTATTATTTTCATTGTTCGCACTGTAGACATTCTAATAAAAGCGATCAGCGTTAAATCAAGCTGCCTCCTCATTATTTCTCCCGCCCCCCAGAAAGACCATAATGTAAAAGCACGGGGATCCTTCTGTGTAATCATCCTATCCTGCCACACTGATTCCAGATCTGCTCTCTTATTTGTACATAGGGGTTATGGGGAGGGACGATGGGGTAAGTAACTGATCTTGACACAGGTCTTGGTAGTGGTGGTCAGCTAGTGAAGAGGTCCCTGCGTAATCTCGTTACGTAACCTAGGCTAGTTGTCTCCCTACTGAATTTGAATTGTGGGAAAGCCAAATAAAAAATGGATATGAAAAGGCAATCGAGTTTGATAACATTTTTCAAGTCCAAAAATCCAGAGAAAGATGGTGATAGAACCCAGAACGAGTCAGATAACTGTCAGTGCCAGAGGAAAGGTGTGAGGGGCAAAATGCCTTATCTGGCAACACTGCTAATCCCACCAGTTCAGCGTTACCACCGGCACCTCCACTAGCTAGTAGGCCTAATAGCGAGTCAAACTCAGTGGAGAGATGGGGAGCTGGGAGGGAGGGGGGAAGTGCATCCCTCGACGAAGTGCTCGGAGCAGGTGCAATTTGCAGTTCAAGAACAAGCAAATGTGTAACCCCTTAGGGAGCTTGGGTTTAGAAACGACTGGAGGGATTAAAGTAGCAAAAGAGTGGGTGGGATGTACAGTAAATTAACATCCTATGTCTGAGACATAAAAACCAAAAAAACAAAGAGCCCTCAAAAAAAAAATTGGAACATGCCTGAAACTAATTTGGTGCCAGCAAGCCTTGTTGACAAGGCTAAAGAGAACACCCAGGTTATAGTTAACACTCAACATGAAAAGTAGATACTGCAGCCCATGTGGAGTCTTCAGAACAGCATAAGAAGGATGCTGAACGTCACAGCCACAGGCCCGCTCATGGCTTTGAGCAAGAAATTGACTCTCAGGAGTTAAATGGACATCACATGGGGAAAGTCATTGTTCTTCATATTATCACAAAAGCAGGAGGCCTAAATATTATTGTGTGTTCTGCTGTAGCCAACATTGACTTATTTTATTTGAAGCTATATCCGATATTGTGATTTTTTTTCTACTGCTACATTGATGTCTTGAAAATTATATGAAATTCAGGTCTTGTACGCCTCACATCTGAGAATGTGTGCATATGCTTATGACGGGTGTTCTTTAGTGTCGTCTATGAATGTTTCTGTACATTGATGTCAAGAAATTTAGGCTATAACAAATTCGGACAGAGTAAACTCTGCAGCAATACTAAAGTATGTGGGCATACTGCAGTAACGTCTAAAATGCTTTGAATTATTCAGCACCTTGGAGAGTGCTGTCCATTTCACCACCATAGACGGTAGGCTACTTGGCTGTTTACTCTGTCTCCTGTGCTGCCACGTCGTGTTTGACACTTTTTTTCTCAATGTGTTCCGGTACCTTTTGTTTACTAAGTCCTACTTCCACCATACTTTACTTCATTGCTAACTTATAGATGTACCAGATACCAGATACCAGATACCAGTCTCAGTAGGAGATTACTCTGGAGATCCCCTTCATTTCCACTGAGTTGGGTTGATCTGCTTTTAGTTTTTTTGCTCCTTACCTGTGGAATGGAGGAATTGGTTCCTCTAGGGCATTTCAAATGGCTGTTAGGGGACCTTTTTACTGAAGAATGTGTCTGTTATTTAAGATTGTGTTTTAAGTCTCATGTATTCTTGTGTATAATAACATGTACTGTATTTTAATGTGTATATGGGTGTGTAGTTTAATGTGTATTGTATTTTGATGTGTATTGTTGTGTTAAACAGGGCTCATCTTGAAAAGATACCTTGGTCTCAGGATGGAGTTCCTGTCAAAATAAAGGTTGATTTAATAAACATAAAATATGTCTAGTAACTGCTTAACAATGCCAAATAAAGCACATACTGTATGTATTTTAATGACATTGTAAACTATAAGATGCTTATATGTGGATTCTATTGTATAGGGACCCTTGCAGTAATATGATACTGAAAAGCTCTAATAAAAGGATACCATGGCGTACCATAAAATTATTATTTTATCACCACTTGACAATTTTTTACATTTAATCATACAGTATGCACATGTTAGAAGATATTTTAGGGTTATATATCCTTATTCAGAGAACCTGTGGGTTCGTCTCAATAGTCGCCCTATTTAAATGGCACTATATGGCCTACAGAGTGCACTGCTTTTGACCAATATAGCTGCATTAGGTAGGGAAGAGGGTTCCATTTGGGACGAACATCCTTCCTTTCGGAGTGGGGCACATTGTGCTTCCCTGTCAATCCTCTCTTTCATAGAACTGCTGGTGTGGGGTGGAAACGTGGCAAAGTAGGGCATATTAAAAAGGTCATATCATTTAGAATTCACAGCGGCTTTATACCAGAATGAATATCAACTTACTCCATCCCTGACTCGACACTCTCTCACTGACACTCACAGAACTTTCAGATAGATTAAAACTCTTCTCAACCACTAATAATGACCTTATAGTTAATCAAATCTGTCAAATCAAACCAAATCAAATTGTTTTTGTCACATGCGCCGAATACAACAGATATAGTAGACCTTACAGTCAAATACTTATGTACAAGCCCTTAACCAACCATGCAGTTTTAAGAAAATTAAGTATTAAGTAAAAAACAGATAAGTAAAAAATTAAAGAGCAGCAATAAAATAACAGTAGCGGGGCTATATGCAGGGGGTACCGGAGTCAATGTGCGAGGGCACAGGTTAGTCGAGGTAATTGAGGTAATATGTACATGTAGGTAGAGTTAAAGTGACTATGCATAGGTAATAAACAGAGAGTACCAGCAGCGCATTCTCATTGTCCTACAGTACACACTGTCCCCACTCACATCACATTGTCCAAAAGAATTAACACAGACTTTAATTATACCGACTTTATTCAGGAAAAATGTACTTACTATGACTGAGATATGTGGTTGTCTCACCTAGCTACAGTATCTTAAGATACTAACTCACTCTGGATAGTAATGTCTGCTAAATGACTAAAATGTAAACTTCAGGGATTAAGTGCTTGTATCACACATATAACTTTCAGTTTGAAACAATTTAACCATTAGAAATTCTCAATAAATCAAGTATGTTAGGGGAAAGATATGAATATTCTCCTACACTACTGTACATACCCCAACACACACACCATCACGTTGGCTGTCCAAATGAAGAACACATAATACCCGCTCACATCACATTGTCTAAATTAAGCACACATAGCTACAGAGGTTAAGTGCTGGTACAAAGTTAGTACATGTACAGTGCTGTCCTAAATATGCATCATCTCAGAACGTAAACATCATTAAATGCATTATTCATTGACATAGATTCCCCGACAGAAGCAGGCTCTGATAAAACCATTAACAGCTTGTCTACAGAAAGATTAATGTCCCCACAATGGCCCAACTGAGAGCTCCCATAGATGCTCTCATTCTCCTACAACATTAATGATAATCATGACTTTCCCTTTGTTGATTATGGTTGCTAACCAAATGGCACATTATTAGCTACATTATACCCTATTCCCTATAGGGCTCTGGTCAAAAGTAGTGCACCATATAGGGAAGAGGGTGCCATTCGGGACGTAGCCTATGATCTCTCAAAACATGAACATATTACAGTCATACTATCTTTCAAATATTTTGGGGAGAATGTAAGTTGTGCAACTGCAGAGCAAGCCAGGTTTTTTAGTGCCATTTTGCACACATTGCTTCTACTATGAGAGAAACATGAAAACTCACAGCGTGAATCTGACAATCTGAACAAATAAACAAACGAGCGCTCTCCAAAGCCAACAGTAGGGACTTTCAACATTACATCACATCAACCATTCTATTCATTATCTTTTTCATTGTCTGTTCCCTTTGAATGACATAAAGCACATCAACAGGGCCTGTATTTACAAAGCAACTCTGTCAGAGTAGGTGAGCTGATCTGGGATCAGTTTCGTCTTTCAGATTATGATTAATAAAGATTAAAGGGACAAGGAGGACCTGATCCTAGATCAGCATAGATCCTAGTAACTCAACATTGCTCAAAAGGCAAAGAGACGGACATGATTATGATGAGTAATGTAAAAAATGGCTTAAGTTTCCTATTGTGTTCCTTATGGGTAAAAACAATTAATCAAGTCAACAATTAGTAACATATTTTTGCCTAAAATTAAGTGTTAACCAGTTAGTGATAATGATCTGTATAGCTGTGCCTGGATAAATTCAATCATACAGAGAGGTCCATGAAGAATAAACTACATATTAATGTTTGATTACTCTAGTATATCCTAGTCCACACAGTATGTTAATTTAAAGATAGTTCACAATATAGCCTATTCTCCATAGCGTATAGGCTCAAGTTCATGCCTTTCAACAACAGTCCTGAGAGAGGAATGCTTCTCCATGTACCCAGTGGATGCCTATCTCTCACTCTCCCTCAGTCTGCCACACTGTACCCTCTAGTAGACCAAGAAACCAAATTCAGCCGTTGATGGAGCGCTTGTCAATTGCCAGGGACCTGACAAAAGCGTGTCTTTACGTCTTTATAAATCACTCCTCCCTATACCTGCTGCAGAACAGACAGAACATAACCCTGGGTTGCGTCCTTTATGGCACCCCTTTTCCCATGTAGGGCATCACTTTTGACCAGAGCTCTGGAGGGGCTATAGGGAATGGGGTACCCTTTGGGATGCAACCCCTGGCCTTTTAGTCTCATTGTGAAACCTCTGGGCAAAAAGCAATTTGTCAGGTGCTCATCTGCATTCAGATCCCATTACTTTCCAGTCCGGCCCAGCGCGTCACATAGTTGGCAGTGGTTGACCAGGTGGAGTCACAACCTGCATCCCAAATGGCACCTTGAACCCTATATAGTGCGTTACTTCTGAGCAGGGCCAAGTCAGCGATGCGGAAATTGAGACGTGGGGGGGACCTAAACATGCAGACGAACAAGACAGAGACTGGTCGGGGCTCAGGGGGTTAACTCACTGTTGTCGTCTCACTGTGTTCGGTGATGCACAGACTTCTGGAAAGGAATATTCATCAGAGCACCTCTCCATAATTGACCTGCATGTCTCCTACTAACACGGGATATGACACCTCTGCCTCCCAAATCGCATCCTATTCCCTTAATTGTATAGTGCACTACTTTTGACCAGGGCCCAAAACACTCTGGTCAAAATGAGTGCACTATGTAGGAAATAGGCTGCCACTTGGGTTGCAACAAGGGTGTGGCCCCATTTTTCTCATGTGTTGTTTTCCGGCCAATATACTGTGTATCAGATATCTTACACACTGAGTTTACAAAACATTAGGTACACATGTCTTTCCATGACACAGACTGACCAGGTGAATCCAGGTGAAAGCTACGATCCCTTATTGATGTCACAATACACTTCAATCAGTGTAGATGAAGGGGAGAAGACAGGTTAAGTATGTCATTCAGAGGGTGAATGGGCAAGACAAAATATTGAAGTGCCTTTGAACGGGGTATGGTAGTAGGTGCTAGGTGCACCGGTTTCAGTGTGTCAAGTACTGTAATGCTGCTGGGTTTTTCACACTCAACAGTTTCCAGTGTGTATCTAGAATGGTCCAATACCCAAAGGACATCAAGCTAACTTGACACAACTGTGGGAAGTATTGAAGTCAACATGGGCCAGCATCCCTGTGGAATGCTTTCGACACCTTGTAGAGTCCATGCCCTGATGAATTGAGGCTGTTCTGAGGCCATAATGTTTTGTACACTCAGTGTATATCATGAGCTACTGTACTACCACTGCCATCATTTTTGCATTGTCTGTATATTAGCTTTATTGAATCCTGATGTAATAAAACCCAAAGCAAATTATTGCAGGATACAGCACTTTAATAAATCATATAATTCTATATTCAGCCTGTTACAATAAACAATGGAAACTAAGTGGTCTGTCTTATCACCATTTGTCTCGTGTAATGTACACGCCAGAGAGAAATGCTTCTAAGGGTTACAAATGGCATCATATTCCCTATAGCACACCACTCTGATCCTGACCAAAAAGAATGCACTACAGTATATAGGGAATAGGGTGACATGCACTATTGAGGGAACAAGGTTGCCAGATGGCCAAAAGTAGTAGAGAGTGTGAGAGAGAGAGAGAGAGAGAGAGAGAGAGAGAGAGAGAGAGAGAGAGAGAGAGAGAGAGAGAGAGAGAGAGAGAGAGAGAGAGAGAGAGAGAGAGGCCGGTGGGCAGACTGGCTCACCAAAGAAGCATATATCACAAAGTGAATGTACAGTTGAAGTCAGAAGTTTACATACACTTAGGTTGGAGTCATTAAAACTCATTTTTCAACCACTCCACAAATTTCTTGTTAACAAACTATAGTTTTGGCAAGTCGGTTAGGACGTCTACTTTATGCATGAAACAAGTAATTTTTTCAACAATTGTTTACAGACAAATTATTTCAATAACAATTCACTGTATCACATTTCCAGGGGGTCAGAAGTTTACATACACTAAGTTCACTGTGTCTTTTAACAGCTTGGAAAATTATAGAAAATAATGTAATGGCATTAGAAGATTCTGATAGGCTAATTGACATAATTTGAGTCAATTGGAGGTGTACCTGTGAATGTATTTCAAGGCCTACCTTCAAACTCAGTGCCTCTTTGCATGACATCATGGGATAATAAAAATAAATCAGGCAAGACCTCAGAAACAAAATTGTAGACCTCCACAAGTCTGGTTCATCCTTGGAGGCAATTTCCAAATTCCCGAAGGTACCACGTTCATCTGTACAAACAATAGTACGCAAGTATAAACACCATGGGACCATGCAGCCGTCATACCGCTCAGGAAGGAGATGCATTCTGTCTCCTAGAGATGAATGTACTTTGCTGCGAAAAGTGCAAATCAATCCCAGAACAAAAGCAAAGGACCTTGTTAAGATGTTGGAGGAAACAGGTACAAAAGTATCTATATCCACAGTAAAACGAGTCCTATATCGACATAACCTGAAAGTCCGCTCAGCAAGGAAGAAGCCACTGCTCCAAAACCGCCATCAAAAAAGACATTTACATTTACATTTAAGTCATTTAGCAGACGCTCTTATCCAGAGCGACTTGATTACCAACAACGACGAGACGGCCTACAGGGAGGAGATGAGGGCCCTCGGAGTGTGGTGTCAGGAAAATAACCTCACACTCAACGTCAACAAAACTAAGGAGATGATTGTGGACTTCAGGAAACAGCAGAGGGAACACCCCCCTATCCACATCGATGGAACAGTAGTGGAGAGGGTAGCTAGTTTTAAGTTCCTCGGCATACACATCACAGACAAACTGAATTGGTCCACTCACACTGACAGCGTCGTGAAGAAGGCGCAGCAGCGCCTATTCAACCTCAGGAGGCTGAAGAAATTCGGCTTGTCACCAAAAGCACTCACAAACTTCTACAGATGCACAATCGAGAGCATCCTGGCGGGCTGTATCACCGCCTGGTACGGCAACTGCTCCGCCCTCAACCGTAAGGCTCTCCAGAGGGTAGTGAGGACTGCACAACGCATCACCGGGGGCAAACTACCTGCCCTCCAGGACACCTACACCACCCGTTGTTACAGGAAGGCCATAAAGATCATCAAGGACATCAACCACCCGAACCACTGCCTGTTCACCCCGCTATCATCCAGAAGGCGAGGTCAGTACAGGTGCATCAAAGCTGGGACCGAGAGACTGAAAAACAGCTTCTATCTCAAGGCCATCAGACTGTTAAACAGCCACCACTAACACTGAGTGGCTGCTGCCAACACACTGTCATTGACACTGACCCAACTCCAGCCATTTTAATAATGGGAATTGATGGGAAATGATGTAAATATATCACTAGCCACTTTAAACAATGCTACCTTATATAATGTTACTTACCCTACATTATTAATCTCATATGCATATGTATATACTGTACTCTACATCATCGACTGCATCCTTATGTAACACATGTATCACTAGCCACTTTAACTATGCCACTTTGTTTACTTTGTCTACACACTCATCTCATATGTATATACTGTACTCAATACCATCTACTGTATGCTGCTCTGTACCATCACTCATTCATATATCCTTATGTACATGTTCCTTATCCCCTTACACTGTGTATAAGACAGTAGTTTTGGAATTGTTAGTTAGATTACTTGTTGGTTATCACTGCATTGTCGGAACTAGAAGCACAAGCATTTCGCTACACTCGCATTAACATCTGCTAACCATGTGTATGTGACAAATAAAATTTGATTTGATTTGATTTGATTTGACTTACAAATTGGTGCATTCACCTTATGACATCCAGTGGAACAGTCACTTTACAATAGTGCATCTAAATCTTAAAGGGGGGGGGAATACTTATCCTATCCTAGGTATTCCTTAAAGAGGTGGGGTTTCAGGCCACCGCCTTGATGTTGGTTGAGAACGACAGGGTGTTGTCCAGGATCACACCAAGGTTCTTAGCGCTCTGGGAGGAGGACACAATGGAGTTGGAGAGGAGGATCTGATGGTTCACAGTATCGAAGGCAGCCGATAGATCTAGAAGGATGAGAGCAGAGGAGAGAGAGTTAGCTTTAGCAGTGCGGAGCGCCTCCGTGATACAGAGGAGAGCAGTCTCAGTTGAATGACTAGTCTTGAAACCGGACTGATTTGGATCAAGAAGGTCATTCAGAGAGAGATAGCGGGAGAGCTGGCCAAGGACGGCACGTTCAAGAGTTTTGGAGAGAAAAGAAAGAAGGGATACTGGTCTGTAATTATTGACATCGGAGGGATCGAGTGTAGGTTTTTTCAGAAGGGGTGCAACTCTCGCTCTCTTGAAGACGGAAGGGACGTAGCCAGCGGTCAGTGATGAGTTGATGAGCGAGGTGAGGTAAGGGAGAAGGTCTCCGGAAATGGTCTGGAGAAGAGGGGAGGGGATAGGGTCAAGCGGGCAGGTTGTTGGGCGGCCGGCCGTCACAAGACGCGAGATTTCATCTGGAGAGAGAGGGAGAAAGAGGTCAGAGCACAGGGTAGGGCAGTGTGAGCAGAACCAGCGGTGTCGTTTGACTTAGCAAACGAGGATCGGATGTCGTCGACCTTCTTTTCAAAATGGTTGACAAAGTCGTCTGCAGAGAGAGAGGAGGGGGGGAGGAGGATTCAGGAGGGAGGAGAAGGTGGCAAAGAGCTTCCTAGGGTTAGAGGCAGATGCTTGGAATTTAGCGTGGTAGAAAGTGGCTTTAGCAGCAGAGACAGAGGAGGAAAATGTAGAGAGGAGGGAGTGAAAGGATGCCAGGTCCGCAGGGAGGCGAATTTTCCTCCATTTCCGCTCGGCTGCCCGGAGGCCTGTTCTGTGAGCTCGCAATGAGTCATCGAGCCACGGAGCGGGAGGGGAGGACCGAGCTGGCCTGGAGGATAGGGGACATAGAGAGTCAAAGGATGCAGAGAGGGAGGAGAGGAGGGTTGAGGAGGCAGAATCAGGAGATAGGTTGGAGAAGGTTTGAGCGGAGGGAAGAGATGATAGGATGGAAGAGGAGAGAGTAGCGGGGGAGAGAGCGCGAAGGTTGGGACGGCGCGATACCATCCGAGTAGGGGCAGTGTGGGAGGTGTTGGATGAGAGCGAGAGGGAAAAGGATACAAGGTAGTGGTCGGAGACTTGGAGGGGAGTTGCAATGAGGTTAGTGGAAGAACAGCATCTAGTAAAGATGAGGTCGAGCGTATTGCCTGCCTTGTGAGTAGGGGGGAAGGTGAGAGGGTGAGGTCAAAAGAGGAGAGGAGTGGAAAGAAGGAGGCAGAGAGGAATGAGTCAAAGGTAGACGTGGGGAGGTTAAAGTCGCCCAGAACTGTGAGAGGTGAGCCGTCCTCAGGAAAGGAGCTTATCAAGGCATCAAGCTCATTGATGAACTCTCCGAGGGAACCTGGAGGGCGATAAATGATAAGGATGTTAAGCTTGAAAGGGCTGGTAACTGTGACAGCATGGAATTCAAAGGAGGCGATAGACAGATGGGTAAGGGGAGAAAGAGAGAATGACCACTTGGGAGAGATGAGGATCCCGGTGCCACCACCCCGCTGACCAGAAGCTCTCGGGGTGTGCGAGAACACGTGGGCGGACGAAGAGAGAGCAGTAGGAGTAGCAGTGTTGTCTGTGGTGATCCATGTTTCCGTTAGTGCCAAGAAGTCGAGGGACTGGAGGGAGGCATAGGCTGAGATGAACTCTGCCTTGTTGACAGCAGATCGGCAATTCCAGAGGCTACCGGAGACCTGGAACTCCACGTGGGTCGTGCGCGCTGGGACCACCAGATTAGGGTGGCCGCGGCCACGCGGTGTGGAGCATTTGTATGGTCTGTGCAGAGAGGAGAGAACAGTGATAAACAGACACATAGTTAACAGGCTACAGAAGAGGCTACGCTAATGCAAAGGAGATTGGAATGACAAATGGACTACACGTCTCGAATGTTCAGAAAGTTAAGCTACGTAGCAAGAATCTTATTGACTAAAATGATTAAAATGATACAGTACTGCTGAAGTAGGCTAGCTGGCAGTGGGTGCCTCTTAAGACAGACTACGCTTTGCAACTGCACATGGGGACAAAGAGAGCACTTTTTGGAGAAATGTCCTCTGATCTGATGAAACAAAAATATAACTGTTTGGCCATAATGACCATCATTATGTTTTGAGGAAAAAGTGGAAGGCTTGCATGCCGAAGAACACCATCCTAACTGAAGCACGGGGGTGGCAGCATCATGTTGTGAGGGGGCTTTGCTGCAAGAGGGACTAGTACACTTCACAAAATACATGAGGGAGGAAAATTATGAGGCTATATTGAAGCAAATTCTCAAGTTAGGGAATTAAAACTTGGTCACAAATGGGTCTTCCAAATGGACAATGACCCCAAGCATACTTTCAAAGTTGTGGCAAAATGGCTTAAGGACAACAAAGTCAAGGTATTGGAGAGGCATTCACAAAGCATTGACCTCCATCCTACAGAAAATGTGTGGGCAGAACTGAAAAAGTGTGTGCAAGCGATTAGGACTATAAACCTGACTCAGTTACATCAGCTCTGTCAGGAGGAATGGGCCAAATTTCACCCAACTTATTGTGGGAAGCTTGTGGAAGGCTACCCAAAACTTTTGACCCAAGTTAAACAATTTAAAGGCAATGCAAACAAATACTAATTGAGTGTATGTAAACTTCTGACCCACTGGGAATGTGATGAAAGAAATAAAAGCTTAAATAAATGATTCTCTCTACTATTATTCTGATATTTAAGCCTTGAGACAACTGAAACGTGGATTGTGTACCTGTATGTGTGCCATTCAGAGGGTGAATGACAAAAAAATATAAGTGCCTTTTGAAAAGGGTCAGGCGCACCAGTTTGAGTGTGTCAAGAACTGCAACGATGCTGTGTTTTTCACGTTCAACAGTTTCCAATGTGTATCCAGAATGGTCCACCACCCAAAGGACATCCAGGCAACTTGACAAAACTGTGGGAAGCATTGCAGTCAACATGGGCCAGCATCCCTGTGGAAAGCTTTCGACACCTTGTTAAGTCTATGCCCCAACAAATTGAGGCTGTTCTGACGGCAAAAGGGGGTGCAACTCAATATTAGGAAGTTGTTCCTAATGTGTTGGACATGGTGGATAGTGCACTACTTTTGACCAGGGCCCATAGGATCTATAAAGTATTGTACTATATAGGGAATAGGCTGCTATTTGGGACACATCCTAAGATACCTATGCCAGTGATGTAATGTGATGGAGGACAGCGCTAATGGCAACACTAGTACTTCGGCGAGAGAGAGGTACATTTGTGTCTGTGGGGGGAAGCACTCCCCTGCTTGTGACTGAAATGCTTTTCAGGAAATCACTCTCGCAGCAGGTTCCAGCTCAGAGTACTGCATGAGGGAAAGTGGTTGTGACAAGTGGAAGACCATCCCTGTTGAATGAACCTCAAAGACACAAAGAGACCAAGACATACACACGAATGCACAAACACACAAATACGAATACACACACACACAGCCACATAGTCACTCCTCAGGAGAGGGATATGTAGCCTTGAGAAAACTAAGAAATTAGATGTATGTTGTTATCATTTGTATGCAGCTGAAATGCAGTTCATTTCTGCTGACTACAACAAAGCATCGAGCCTTGAAAGTTTGCACAGTCAAAAGTTTGGACACACCTACTTAATCAAGGGTTTTTCTTTATTTTGACTATTTTCTACATTATAGAATAATAGTGAATACATAAAAAATATGAAATAACTAGTTATATAATTTAGTAACCAAACAAGTGTTAAAAAAATCAAAATATATTTTATATTCTTCAAAAGAGACACACTTAGCCTTTAACGACTTGGCACACTCCTTGCATTCTCTCAGCCAGCTTCACCTGGAACGCTTTTCCAACAGTCCTGAAGGACTTCCCTCATATGATGAGGATGATAACTTGTATGACTTGACAGATGAGAACTTGTATGCTGCTTTTCCTTCCCTTTGCAGTTCAACTCATCCCAAACCATCTCAATTGGGTTGAGGTCCGGTGATTGTGGAGGCCAGGTCATCTGATGCAGCATTCCATCACTCGCCTTCTTGGTCAAATAGCCCTTACACAGCCTGGAGGTGTGTTGGGTCATTGTCCTGTTGAAAAACAAATGATAGTCCCACTAAGTGCAAACCAGATGGGATGGCATATTGCTGCAGAATGCTGTGGTAGCCACACTGGTTAAGTTTGCCTTGAATTCGCAATAAATCACTGACAGTGTCACCAACAAAGCACCCCCACACCATCACACCTCCTCCTGCAGAAATCATCTGTTCACCTCCTCTGCATGTCACAAAGACACGGCGGTTGGAACCAAAAATCTCAAATTTGGACTCATCAGACCAAAGAACAGATTTCCACCAGTCTAATGTACATTACTCGGTTTCTTTGCCTAAGCAAGTCGCTTCTATTTGGTGTCCTTTAGTAGTGGTTTCTTTACAGAAATTCGATTTTTTGCGACTGCACTTGGAGAAACTTTAAAAGTTCTTAAAATTTTCCAGATTGATTGTTATGTCTTAAAGTAATGATGGGCTCTTGCTTCTCTTTACTTATTTGAGTTGTTCTTGCCATAATATGGATTTGTTTTTTTCTCCAAATAGGGCTATCTTCTATATACCACCCCTAACTTGTCACAACACAAATGATTGGCTCAAATGCATTAAGAAGGAAAGAAATTCCACAAATTAACTTTGGACAAGGCACACCTGTTAACTTCTTGCGTCGAGCCATCCCGGATCGGGGATCGTGACTACAGCCTCAAGCCCATTACCATAACTCAACGTTAACTATTCATGAAAATCGCAAATGAAATGAAATCAATATGCTAGCTCTCAAGCTTAGCCTTTTGTTAACCAGATGAAGCTAGGGGGGCACTATTTCATTATTGGATAAAAAAAAACGTGCCCGTTTTAAGCGCAATATTTTGTCACAAAAAAATGCTCGACTATGCATATAATTGCCAGCTTTGGAAAGAAAACACTCTGACGTTTTCAAAGCTGCAAAGATATTATCTTTGGGTGCTCCAGAACTGATCTTACAGGCGAAACCAAGATGCAACTTCAACCAGGAAATGAGCAGGATTTTTGAGGCTCTGTTTCCCATTCGCTCCTTATGTGGCTGTGAATATGCTGTGAATGAGCTTATGCGCTCTGCCGTTCCTCCAAGATGTCTGCAGCATTGTGACGTATTTGTAGGCATATCACTGGAAGATTGGCCATAAGAGACTACATTTGCCAGGGTCCCGTCCGGTGTCCTTTGTCCACGTTGGTGCGTAACTCTCAGCGGCAAAACTTTTACCATGCGATACAGACAGCGAGGTGTCGTTCCTGGAAGTGTGCATCATTGAAGAGATATGTGAGAAACACCTTGAGGATTGGTTCTAAACAACGTTTGCCATGTTTCAGTCGAAATATTATGTAGTTCATTTGGAAAAAAGTTTGGCGTTTGGATAACTGAATTTTCGTTTTTTTTTGGTAGCCAAACGTGACGCCACCAAACGGACCGATTTCTCCTGCACAAAAAATCTTTCAGGAAAAACTGAACATTGCTATCTAACTAAGAGTCTCCTCATTTAAAACATCCGAAGTTCTTCAAAGGTAAAAGATTTATTTGAATGTTTTTGCTGGTTTTTGTGAAAATGTTTCCTGCTGATGCTAATGCTAAATGCTACGCTAGTTATCAGTACTGTTACACAAATGCTAGTTTGCTATGCTTGAGAAACATATTTTTGAAAATCTGAGATGACAGTGTTGTTAACAAAAGGCTAAGCTTGAGAGTTAGCACAGTAATTTAATTTGCGATCATGAATAGTTAACGTTGCGTTATGGTATTAAGCTTGAGGCTATGATTACGCTACCGGATCCGGCATGGCTCAGCGCAAGAAGTTAACAACAGTGTCATCTCAGATTTTCAAAATACCGAGGAGACGTACTGGAGACCAGGAGCGCTGAGCCAGCACAATCCGTCCTGGCTGTATGCCCACTCTAGCACGGCAACTGCGGAAAGCTGGAACAGAGCACACCAGGCACACCGGGCTGTGAATGCGCACTGGAGACACCGTGCGCATCACCGCATAACACGGTGCCTGACCAGTCACAAGCTCCCCACGGTAAGCACGGGCAGTTGGCTCAGGTCTGAACCCTGACGTCGCCAATCACCCCATGTGCCCCCTCCCAAAAAAATGTTTTGGGGCTGCCTCTCGTGCTTGCTTCGTTGAGCTATCTCCTCGTATAGTCGCCGTTCCGCTTTCGCTGCCTCTATCTCATCCTTCGGACGGCGATACTCCCCGGCCTGCGTCCAGGGTCCTTTACCATCCAGGATCTCCTCCCAGGTGCACTCCTCCTGTACACACTGCTTGGTCCATTTTTGGTGGGATCTTTTGTCACACTCGTTGAAACGAGTAGACCAAGGCGAAGCGTGCGTAGAGGTCCACATAATTTTAATAAACCGAAACTCACTGAACAAAACAACAAACCACTAACTAAACGAAACTTGAAGCTACTGTTGTGCACTCAGGCAACAAAATGAAGACATTATTTTTTTTTAAACATTTTTACCTTTATTTAACCAGGCAAGTCAGTTAAGAACAAATACATATTTTCAATGTCGGCCTAGGAACAGTGGGTTAACTGCCTGTTCAGGGGCAGAACGACAGATTTGTACCTTGTCAGCTCGGGGGTTTGAACTTGCAACGCTCTAACCACTAGGCTACCCTGCCGCCCCAAAGAGGCTGGACTGAAAACCCCTGCTGAAAGCTCTGGACCGAAGACCGTCGCTGGAGATCCCACGAATAACCATGGGGAAATGGCTACCTAGATATGATCCCCAATCAGAGACAACGATAAAAAGCTGTCTCTGATTGGGAACCTTATATCAGGCCACCATAGACATACACATTCACCTAGATGACCCACCCAAGTCACTATCACGCCCCAACCAACACAGAGAATAAACAGCTTACTATGGTCAGGGCGTGACTATTACCTTATAATGCTAATCTAATCAAAACTTTTAAGAATATCAGAGAGAGACAGTGGGGAGCGAGGGATGAATCTGTAAGTCCATCTCTCACTGGTCTGAAGAAGCAGTTCTCAGTGCTCAATATATCTCGCTGCCGTCAGTAGGCTGACCTTTGTGTATCCCTCCCTGATTTCTTATTTCTATGTTTGTTCTGCCAAACTATGTGTTACGCTCCACTGACAAAGGACAATCATCTTTCTTAGTAAGGAGACACCAACAGCCAGACAGACACACTCTCTAGGAAGACTACAATATTATTTTTTTGTGGAGCATATGGAATATGGATATAGCACTTCACATTAATTTGCAATAGAGTATATATTACTCTATTGTGAGTTTACATAGTGCTCCAGTAAATATTATCAAAAGCAGACATGATATTGTATATTGTTATTATATTGTATATTGTTATTGTTATTATTTGTATATTGAGGAATGGATTGTTCCAGTCCATTGTATTTCATTCTTCAATATACACTGAGTAAACAAAACATAAAGAACACCTGCTATTTCCTTGACATAGACTGACCAGAATCCAGGTGAAAGCTATGATCCCTTACTAATGTCACTTGTTAAATCCACTTCAATAAGGTAGATGAAGGAGAGGAGACAGGTTTAAAAAGTATTTTTAAGCCTTGATGCAATTGAGACTTGTATTGTGTGTGTGTGTGTGTGTGTGTGTGTGTGTGTGTGTGTGTGTGTGTGTGTGTGTGTGTGTGTGTGTGTGTGTGTGTGTGTGTGTGTGTGTGTGTGTGTGTGTGTGTGTGTGTGTGTGTGTGTGTGTGTGTGTGTGTGTGTGTGTGTGCCATTTCAGTGGGTGACTGGGAAAGACAAAATAGTTAAGTGCCTTTGAACGGGGTATGTTAGCAGGTGGCAGGTGCAACGGATTGTGTCAAGAACTGCAACGCAGTTGGGTGTTTCACTCTCAACAGTTTCCCATGTGTATAAAGAATGGTCCACCACCCAAAGGACATCCAGCCAACTTGACACAACTGTGGGAAGCATTGGAGTCAGCATGGGCCAGCATGCTTTCGACACCTTGTAGAGTCCATGCCCAAATGTTTGATATAATCAATGTATACAGAACCAATTTTATTAGACACAGGGACCTTTAAGTGGAGACTGTATTGATGGGTCCCAAAGAGCACCATATCTCATACAGTTCCTTCAGAAAGTATTCATAACCCTCAACTTATTCCACGTTTTGCTGTGTTACAGCCTGAATTCAAAATGGATTCAATTCATTTTTTTTCTTACCCATCTACACACAATACCCCATAATGACAAAGTGAAAACATTTTTAGAAAAACATGTTTTAGAACTGGAACATTCACTGTCTTCTTGACACTGTCTTCCATAGATTTGACCTTGTGTTTTGCTGAAAAGTGAATTAGGTTCTGGTGGAAAGGTTCTGGTGGAAAGCACACTGAACCAGGTTTTCCTCTAGGATTTTGCCTATGCTTAGCTCCGTTGCGTTTCTTTTTTATCCTGAAAAACTCCCCTGTCCTTTAACAATTACAAGCATACCCATAAAAGGATGCAGCCACCACTATGCTTGAAAATATGGAACGTGGTACTCTGTAATGTGATGTATTGGATATGCCCCAAACATAATTCAGGACAAAAAGTGAATTTCTTAGAAAATATGTTGTTGTCGATCCATCCTCAGTTTTTTCCTATCACAGCCATTAAAGTCACCATAAGGCCTCATGGTGAAATCCCTAAGCCGTTTCCTTCCTAGTTAGGAAGGATGCCTGTATGTTTGTAGTGAATGGGTGTATTGATACATCATCCAAAGTGTAATTCATAACTTCACCATGCTCAAAGGGACATTGAATATAATTTGTTTTACCCATCTACCAATAGCTCCTCTTCTTTGCAAGGCATTAGAAAACCTCCCTGGTTTTTGGTTGAAATTGTGTTTGAAATTCTCTGCTCAACTGAGGGACCTTACAGATAATTGTATGTGTGGGTACAGAGATGGGGGTAGTCATTCAGAAATCATGTTGAATATACTATTGTATTATGTCTCAGGCAAAGACCCAGATGAAGACAGTACGAGTCTCAGAGTTTATTACAGTACAAAGGGCAGGCAATCGGTAGGTCAAGGCAGGCAAAGAGTCGTAATCCAAATCAGAGTCAGGCAGGTACAGGACGACAGGTAGAATCAGGGTCAGGCAGAAAGGCCTGGGAAGTCTAGGAAAAGCAACAGCTAGAGCACAGTAACACACAGATAGAACTCGATGTGACAAGGCGAACTGGAAACAGGAGACAAAGAGCCATGAGACAGGGGTTTAATTCTAGATACATGGAAAGGGGAATGCATACGGAGGGTGTGGAGCAACAGAAGATGAACAGAAGACTGGAGGGGCAGTGGAAAGCCATACTCTCTGCACAATGTGGTAGCTGGGAGCAGGGGTCTGGTGGCGGTCCGCCTGTTGTCGATACCTGGAGATGGTCTTGGGAAGAGCAGCCCGGGCTCTCTTCCAGGTACGGTGACAGCAATGGACAAACATCTGGGCAGAAGGTATGCTGACCTTTTCCTCTTGCTCCGGGAAGAGTGGGGGCTGATATCCCAGGGAACACTCAGGTAAGGGTGTTGAGGGCATATTCCACCCACACGAGTTGCTGGAGACAAGGCAACGAAGAGTTGTCTCCAGGCCCTGATTGGCTCGCTCCGACTGGTCGTTAGACTAGGAATGAAATCCATAGGACAGGCTGGCCCGACGAACCAATGAGAGTGTAGAACGCCTTCCAGAACCTGGATGAGAACTGAGGACTGTGATCGGAGA